>NC_080783.1:95744949-96052366 GCF_028018385.1 Neofelis nebulosa | reverse complement strand
CCTGGTGCAAGACTGCTTGTGTGTAGTTGGTTTTGTGTGTAAAAATTAAAGAGTCAGAAGTGAAAATTTTAAAAAACATACTTATGGGGGCACCTGGGTGGCTCAGTTGGTTAAGCATCTGACTCCTGGTTCCGGCTCAGGTTATGGTCTCATGGTTCCTGAGTTCGAGCCCCTCATTGGGCTCTGTGCTGACAGTGCAGAGTCTGCTTGGGATTCTTTCTCTGCCCTTCCCCTGCTTGCTTGCAAAATAAATAAAAATAAACTTAAAAAAAAAAAACAACATACTTATCATTGTGGTCTTCTTGATACACCTTATAAAATGGTGGGAGTTTAGAAGGACAATGAAGCCTAAACAGAAACTCAGTATCTGGAATATCTAACTTTAAGTAAAACTATCACTCAAGGCAGAGGGCCCCTTATTCTGAGAAGAAGGGGTCAAGCTCCAGGATCATGGTGGGGGGGTGGGAGGGCGGGTCTGACTGCTGGGTCCACACTCAGGCTTCTGGGGAAACACTGCCTGTGTCTCCACTGCAGTCAAGTAAACAGATAAAATGCTGATGCTCTGCAAGCCAGGGGGCTTTGTGACTTAGGTGCCCAGCTCAAGACTGGAAGAAGAGCCCCAGGTGAGAACGTACCACTGGGAGCCTGGAAAGCTGTGCTGACCGGCCCAGCCTGCCCCACACCTGCCTCCTTTGCCCCTCATTTTCCAGGTAAAGAGACACAGAGAAGGAGGCACAGAACCGCCACTGGAGAAGCCAGGGTCCAGCCAGGTCCAGTCAGGCCTCTGCCCTGTTTGGGCCTACAGGGCCCTGTCAGGGTGGTGTCCCTCAGAGCAACATAAAGGAACCTCAAAGGTGGCTGGAGAACCCACACCCAAACCCCTGCCTGATGCCCATACAGCCTTTAGCTCTCAGCCAAGCACACCCTGTGCTTTCATCCCGGAGTAGAGAAAGACTCCGTGTCTACACAAGGCATTTTCTTTCTCAGGTTACAAAACACCAGACCACAAAGATCACAGAGAAAGACCACTCCTGCTCAGATTCTGGGTGTGCCCCCAGAGAGAGAAGGACACCCATATGGGCCAGGGTCTTATGGGACCATATACTAGGCTCAGCTTAATGTAAAGCGCCTATAAAGCCACAGTGTCTCAGTGGGTGACAGAGACCTCAGAAGACTGGTCCAGGCTGTGGCCTCAGACATTCTCATGTGACTGAACCACAAGTTCTTCAGATCCGGCTCTGGGAGAAATCAATTCATGTATCTCAGAGAGGTTATCTAATTTGCAACTCCACTTCTGGGAGCCAGGACCCTTCACAACAATGGGACAGAAACCTGAAAGAGGTGATTCTGATCCTGTGTTAGGAGGTGGTTTCCACAGCTAACGTGGCACTTAGCACAGTGCCAGGCACAAAAGAACTCTGTAAAACCCAGGTGGTCCCTTGCTACTGCAGCATCATGTTCTAACAGCAGCAAACACAGGGCCTGATGTGGGCCGAACCCTGCCCGCCCCCAGCCTGCCCTGGGATTCACCTGGGAGCTTGAGAAGCCAGGTTGGGCCACCTGGGTTGCACACACAGCGTCCCTCACATTGCTGAACACAGAACAGCAAAGAGGAGGGTTCAGTGCCAGTTGCTGATCCTTCTGCTATTTTAAACCGCTTTTACTGCTTAAAAAGCTTGGGTTTCATATGGGCAAACGGCCTCCGCAGCCCAGGAGAAAGGTGGCACGTTCCAAGTCCAGAAGCAAACACCAGGCCCTGCAGGAAGTGGCACTTGAGGAAGACTGGAAAGCTGGTGTTCAGAATGTCATGTAGGAGCGCTAGACACGACAGGGTCCATCTTCCCTGGTGTGACGTGGGATCCTGGCCCCTTGGACTGGCCATGGAGGCAGCACCAAATCTCAGTGTGCATCGAACGGGCTGGGGCGCTGGTGTAAATATGACTTCCTGGGGTCTGGCTCTGGAATCTGTATTTTTAACAAACACCACAGACTGGGAAGCCCCAATCTACCCTGTTAAGAGGTCCGAGTGGAGGTGACTCATGAAGTTTATTAAATTCCCAGGGTACCAGATATCTGCCCTAATATGGGAATTCTGAGAGTCATTAAACAGCCTGGGGAGGGGAGGATGGTGAGGAATAGATTCCAAATTGTTGAGCTCTTGTACAGGACAAGCAACTGAATAGTAGCTTCCCTCACTGGGAGCTCAGCCCCCAAAAATCAGGCACATTGGCCTTACTCACCATCTGTTATGAGTGCTCTGCTGGTCAGAACCTTCCCCAGCATAAACTTCAACACAGCCAAGATGCTGCAAAGGATCCCACTTAAAATGGAGACGCTGAATAGGAAGTCATCCTAGAAGAGAAAAGTTCCAGATTTCAACAGTTCACCTCCTGCTAGAGCAGATTATCTGCAAACCACTTGCCTTAAAGATCAGCTTTGTTCCCAGAACAAATAATCAGGCGAGTATGCTGCCACCAGGTGGGAGTATGTTGCTTATTCTCATACCTCAGTTACCTGTGTCACTGGGAATTGGAAAAGATGATCAAAAACAATCCAGATTTATATTTCCTTAGACATTAAGTATTTCTTTTCCTTCAGGATATTCCCCTTCATGCTATTCTGCCAAAGTGTTTGGCAATCACTGATCAATAACAGAATTGGTCAAAATGCTAAAATCAGCATGTGCTATGTGGGGTTTTTCACAAGTAATTCAAAAAGCAGCTGGAGAATAGGGGAACATGTAAGTACACCACTGGACTAAGAACACTTCAACACAGAGCTGACTGAATTGGCCACAGGGTCAATTATGGCTGAAGCTACCTAGAACCATGTTTTAGCCTTAAATTCACACAATGCAATTAGAAGTTCAAATATAGCCCTCAAGGTGGGGAAAAGGCATCTAAAAATATAGTCTGCTATTGACGTTATCTTAGCACTTCCTATAAGTTTTTACCTTCGCTTTGCAAGCAAATGAATGAGTCACACACACAAAGGCAGGCACCACTATCTCATGACATTACGGTCCACTGAGCTCCTCAGCCTGGAGCTCCCATGCGTCACTGCCATGAGACTCAGCCTCCAGACTCTCTCCAATATTAAAATGCAACTTCCAGCAGAATGTGATAAAGCATTACATATACACAAAGAAATAGGATTCCTTAAGCATCTTATTATCTAAATTCACTAACCTAGCAACAGAAAGCTGGGAAGAAGGAAGACAGCCTGTTTTCCCAGTTTTGAAACTAAATAAAGTCATTTGAAAAGTCACCTCCCTGGAAACATGATATCTGCAAGGCATGAAAGCATCTCCCCCACAATACTAATCGACAGTGGTTGATTTTAACTTAGGTGCCCAGATCCTTTGCAAATACTTCTGGGAGGTGCAGCTTAATTCCCTCCTCCCTGAGTGTGGGCTGGGCTCATGATGGGTATCTAACAAATAGGGCATGAAAAGGGGAAAATAGTAACCTTTCAGTGGAGAAGCCTGGCATTAATAAACCCATTAATAAGTTATGCCAATACCATGTGCTTCCTGATGTGACATCATGAGAACACGTCTTAGTGTTCTACCCAAAAATCCATAACCTCAGCTGAATCTTGAAAAACACCAAACAAACTGAGGCACAGTCTACAAAATGCCTGACCACTACTCTTCACACATGTCAAGGTCTTGAAAGACAAGGAACAACCAAAAGAAACTAATTGGAGACTAGGGAGAGAAGGAGGACTAAATCCAACATGGTGTCCTGGATGGGATCCCTAAAAAGAAAAAGGATATTAAGTGGAAAAGCTGGGGAAAATGGAATGGAGCCTGGAATTTTATTAACAGTTTCGGTAATCTCATAGTTTGGGCAAATGTGCCCTAGTAATCTATGTGAGATATTAACCTCCAGGGAGGCTGGATGAAGGGTATACAGGAACTCTCTGTAATATCTTTGTGACTCTTCTATATATCTAAAGTTATTTCAAATTTTAAATTTATTTAAAATAATCACCTCACTGAATTATTATTATTTTACCTCCTCAAATTATCTATCAGTAATGACTGTGCCAAACTTAACCTCTTGGCAGATCCCAAGTCCCTGCTGTGGATGAGGTGACAAAGCAAGGTCAACAGGGAATGAGGATAAGGGTGGGGCAAGGATCTCCAAATCCCATCACCCTTTGTGCAGGGACTCATTCTAATCATGGGTGTTGGCACCCACAGGACATAATGCAACTGTGATTAAGGAATCACATGTCAATGTAGACCCAGCTGCTGACAGGCTTCAGAAAGCCTAAGTTGGGAGAATGACATAATCAAGCACACTGAGACCCCAAATTCAGAGGCTGAATTCTCACTTTGTTCTCCTCATACCTGAAGCCTTTCTGATTCCATTCAATCTCTCTGTTGACAAAGCCCTCATCTCTAAATTCCCAGGAGAGAAAGTCTGCATTCACCCCATCTGAGTCCCAAAGAGCTGGGGTGCCCTCCCCCCAGGTGCATCTTTAGAAGAGCCACTATGGCTTTGGCAGTCCTCTCCTGGGTCTGCTAAACCCAGGGGGCTCACTGCTGAACAGGGGCTTGGCTGAAGGGCAGTGATGCACCAGCAGACCTTTGCTCAAATCTGGACTTCACTGCTTACTGGGGAAACAAGCCCGAACTCTCAAATCTCAATTCTCTCTTCCATGGGGTAGCAGATAATGTGCAATAAAAGGTAGCAATTGGTGTTAAAGGGCCCAAGCACATTATCCATGCACTAACTGATTCCACCAAACAGCCACACTAAGTGCTAATGATGAGCCCCAAACTATGCTAAGCATTGCTGTAAAAGAAACGTAGCGAACTTGTTACCCAGAAAAAAAGTATGCACAATGAAATGTAAATAGAGGAAAAACTATTAGTGGGACCCACAGTGGCTTGTCAAAGCTTCTGCTACAGATCCCGTGTCTCTGAGGCTAGGCCAATAGGGGTCAAATGCAGTTCCAGTCCATCTTCCAGTACCAGTTGTCCTTGCTCTGCTTTGCTCTGCGCCCACATTTCCTTCCTTCCAGGCAGCCCTGCTGACTTCAAGGACAACAGCCTGACAGATGCTTTTTCTGCAGCCCCCAACCACCCTGCAAAGTCTCATCCCTGCAATAAATCCCTATTCTGTACAATTTAGAGTGGTTCCAGTTCTCTGATTGAACCCGAAATACTACTTCAGAAGGATGCTTCAAAGTGTTTAAAACAGTGCCTGGCTGCTGAAGAAGGTCAGCAAGAAGACGTACTGCCAGGTGACCTGCAAGCTGGACCGGGCAACTGGAAGCTCCCCACCCCCCACTCTGTCCTTAGAATGTGAGTTCCACTTGCCTTCCCCACTGCCAGAAGCTGTCCCAAGGATATAGCCTTGAAACAGAAATGTGGTGTTGGGGCTGTCTGGACTGGGTATGTGTCTGAACCTAGTTAAAACCTCTATATATAAACGTTTGAGATCTGGTGTACAGGTTTATGGAAATCTGCTTATCTTGTGGCCACCCAAGACAAGCCTCATATATAAGTTCACTTGCTAATAGAACCTGCCACCTACCAATCTGAAGTGCTCTTCCTCTTTCTTCTATCTCTTCCTGCCCTCAATGCATGGGGGCCAGGTTCAGATTACACCTGGGAAGCCCTGAGGAGCTTGTGAACTAACAGCTGGTGAGCCAGCCAGGAATGAGGCATCTGCAGGGTAAATCCTAAATTGGCCATCAATTTCTATGTGGGGAGAGATGGCCCATATATTAGATGCTTGTGGACAACTATGTGAGAGCGGAGGTGGCCCAGAAATACCTGTTGTTTCAATGCACTCATCTGAGGAACCGCACAAAGGACACCGAGCAAAGAGAAACAAATGGTGCCACAGTGTGCTGGCCTCGACTGTGGGCAGTTCGGCTGGACACTGATGCCCAACTAGAGGCTGGAGTTCAGGTTGGAGTTGGAGGAACAGCTGAGGTTAGAGAAGGACATGCAGTGGTCCGATATTCTGCTGGCTTCAGGGCTGGCCAACAAGGTGGGAGAGCAGGATAAACAGCCGGAGACCTTAGTATGCCCTTTGGCAAAGCTAGGAGGGTGCAAGGACCTTGGGTGAAGATCTAGGCTCTTGTGACAAAGCCTTGTTAGGATGCTAAGCAGTGGAATCTCTGGTAAAGTGAGGAGAATGAAGAGGAGGATGTGGTGGTAACTGGTGAGGAAACAGACCAAAGAGCCCCATGCCATCAACCTTTAATAGAAAGGAAAATTTTAAATGGCAATTAAAACACTCCTAGGAGAAAACGTGCATTCTTTCTCAGTCCCTTTAAGTTGTAAATCTTATCTTGCCTTTGAAATGTAAGCACCCCAGGAGATAACCACAAGAATCCTCACAGAAACTGAGGAGGAAAAGGGGGAAAGAGGATTTTTAAGTACAGACTGCTAGAGGAATTTCTTTGTCCCAAATCTAGTCATCAGCCTCCATCAGGTTTCAGAATGAAAGTGATGGGGTCTCTATTTATATCTGTATGTTTATGTATGTCTATGGATCTATGTTATGTGTGTGTGTTGTTTTTATACCTCCAGAGGGTACTGACAAAATTATTCTGTAAAGGAGCCCTATTTAATTGGCTTCAAGAAAAATAAGCTTTAATAACAAACATGAACTAAATAACATAGAACTAAATAACATAAAACTAAAACATAGTTTTCTTTCATCTGCTAAAAGGACAGTTTTCTTGCACTATTGGTCTTCTTTTGATGAGATTATGAAGTTTTTATTTACCTTTTAAGTAATCTATCCAGGAAAAAAAAAAAAAAAGGTTGTTTTGTCAAAATAATTTCCTGTGCTTCATGTTATCTCTATCATGTCTTTGATTACTTAACAAAACTGCGTTTCTGACAAAAAGGGAGTGTGTTTTTTACAACTGTGTAACTTTCTGCATTTGCCTTTGAAGTCTTTGTCACTTTGGTTAAATAGATAACTAAGTATTATTTCACCGTGACCTGTGATCCTATTTAATCAAGTGTTTTTAAACCTTTGGGTATTTTTTACAAGCTTCCCCAAAATCAAATTCTCAATGAAATCTTAACTATGAAAAAATTTTGGAATATTCCAGAGGGTCCCCAGAATATTTCAAAAGATACATGTTCTTGAATGAAATCTGGCCATTTGTAGCAATGTGGATGGAACTGGAGAGTGTTATGCTAAGTGAAATAAGTCAGGCAGAGAAAGACAGATACCATGTTTTCACACCTATGTAAATCCTGAGAAACTCAACAGAAGACCAGGAGGGGAGGGGAAGGAGGAAATAGTTACAGAGAGGGAAGGAGGCAAACCATAAGAGACTCTTAAATACTGAGAACAAACTGAGGGTTGATGGGGGGAAACGGGGAGGGGAAAGTGGGTGATGGGCATTGAGGAGGGCACCTGTTGGGATGAGCACTGGGTGTTGTATGGAAACCAATTTGACAATAAATTTTATAAAAAAAAAAAAAAAGATGTATGTTCTCCTTATGAAAGGAAGATGTTGAACTAATTAGGCTTATTTGGTATGTTAAATTTCTTGGGAAGCATTGTCAAATATGAATGCTGCTAAACTTCCTTTAGGCATATTTGTTTGAAATTTCTAAAAATCTGGTATGTCCTGGTAAAACACCGTCAGTCATAATTTCAAAATGTATGTCATAAAAATAACCACATTCTCTTAATTATGTTTTAATGAATTTTCTTCAAATCTTTAACCTTGGACATTTTTAAGTCTTTTGTCATTTTCAGATTTTATTCTGATGCTTTGACAAAAAGTGTTCCTGCAAAAGTACTTCATCGTCAAGGAGATTCATAGAAAAGATTCTGACTAGTAACGGTTTCCGATAACTAAGATCCATTTTCCCTCATGTGGAAGGGACAATAATGAACTTTTCAAGTACTCCCCCAAGGCTACCTGCATAGCCCCACAATATGTCATGGGATGGTAACTTGAGACCTGTCCCTGTGTCTCCTTTCCCCCTATCGGTAAAACAGGCCCATGACACTGATGATCTAACGTTAACATGTGAAGACTGCCTTTGCTGCAGGCACTGTGCAGGCTTCGCTAGAGTATCTGCAAGGGGGAAAATGGGCAGTGAACCCACAGAAAACTCAAGGCCAAGGTGCCGCAATAAGGTTCAAGGAGTTGTTTGGTCAAGTAAGATTCTCATTGTCTCAGAAGCTGTGACTGATAAGACACCAGCCTGTTCATCCCCTAGGAGTGTGAAAGAGATACAAGCCTTGGTAGGGATCTGGAGTTTTTAGATGATTTATATTCCCCACCTGGCACAGTGCCCCTCTCTCTCATGCCACCTGGTAAAGAAAGGGCACATATGGGACTGGAGATTAGAGCAGCAAGTCATGTTTGAGAAGGCAAGAATATTAATGACACAGATGAAAGCTCTGGGCATCTCCCATCGAGAGCTACCATTTGAGTAAGATGTGTCTATGACTCCAGAAGGTATGAGTCATACCACAACATGTGGCAGAGACAACAAAGGAGAAAGTGCCCCTAGGATTTTGGGTCCCAGATCTGGAAGGGGACAATCCCTGATATACCCCCACAGAGCAATTGCTCCTAGCACTGTGTATAGCATTCCTCCAGATGGAGCCTCTCCAGAAGGAATCAACTGCAACAGCCACTTGGCTGCCCAGAGCTATCCGTGAAACCTAGCTATTAACCCTCGGCACTGACAGTTGGGCTGTCCTAAAGAAATTAACCTATGGCTTAGACAGTGAGAAACCAAGGGATGGATGAATCATAAGTAGACCCTTGTGGGATCAGTATGTATGGAGGGGCATTTGGTCTGCCTGCAAGAGCCTAAGGCAGTCCTTGCTATTTTCTACATCCTGGCTAATAAGGCATTGGATACCTCTGACAATCAAGAAGCTGATGCCCTAAAAAATTAAAAAAAAAAAAAAAAAGAAGCTGATGCCCTATCCCAGAACGAGCCCCAGAAACAGACCCTTCAATAGATACCAAAAGAACACTGGGTACATAGAGAGTGGCCAACACAATGTCATGAGATGGCATATTGCCAAGGATGCCAAACGACACTTGAAACACAGTGACTTGGATATTGCTGTAACAGCGTGTCATGTGTATTCTAAACACCCAAGGCAACTGCCAAAGGAGTCCAAGGCCAACTACCAGAGCTCTCAACCGGTGAGGGTGGCAAATTGATTAAACGGGTCCCCTCCCTCTGAGTGAGGGTTCTAAATATGCCCTGGTTTGGGCAGACACTGAACCTGCCCTAAGCTTTCCCATGTCACTGTGCAAATCAGGCTGCTCCTTTAGGGGATTTAAAAAGCTAAGTACCATGTATGGACACCCTTGTTGAACAGACAGTGATCAGGAGGGGTCACATTTCAAACGTCATAACAAGCAAGACCAGGCAAAAGAACATGACACTGAATGCAGGTTCCACCTCCCCTATAACCCATAAGTAGCAGGGTTGGTATAAAGGAAAATAGAGTATTAAAGGAGCAGACTAAATTACTAACAAGTAAAACCACCGCAACCGGGTGGACTAAAGTACTGTCTCAGGTCTTAATACATTTAAATGAGCAATCAGGAGGGTCTGTAATGCCATATGCCAGACCAGGGACCCCTGCCGAGGCCCCCAATACCATAAAGGTATGGAAGCTGCCGTTAAGAGCCACTGCCCTGACTCTCGCTGTGGATCAACACTGAGAGAACACCAAGCCCTCTCACGTCAGGGAAAAGGAGTTACCTACTGAAATTTGCAGTGGGATGTCTGCCAAGGCGGGTGAGTTACTTCAAACCCTGGGGTAAGGTAGAATTAATCTCCACCGAGATCCTGTTGCCCTGATGCATGCACCACTGAAAGAGGGGCAAAGATGGGGGTCTGGTGTGTCACATCTCGCCCCCAATCCATCATCCTCATACCTGACAGTGCTGCGTCCCCCAGCAAACACATAGGGCATACACCACCAGGTCAAGTTTCTAAAGCTGCCAACCTCCCCATCCTCAAAGCTAGGTGGGCATTTTTTTCTTTCCCACTGGTACAATCATTTGACTGCCATCTTTGTTCCTTCTACTGGCCTAGGGATAGGTTATAGCCACCCAGCAATCCTTAATTGATAGCCAAAAGTCCTGTCCTTATTGAAATGTCGGTAATGAGAAAGCTATCCTCCAAAATTGGATAGCCTTGGACATTACTACTGCACGATTATCTGAACAGAAGGTTCTCTGTTCGTATCTGATGAGTCTGCTATTGTGTCATCTTTATTAAATCACATGATGGTACAAGTGAATACCGAGTGATGTGATGCCCAGCCTAGGGGACTTACTAAATTGTTTGAATCATGGGGCTCTTGGTGGAAAAAGCTGTCACCTGATTATGGGAATCACTGTCTTACTTGTTTTTTCTCTTGCACATGCCTGCATGGTTGCTGTGGCATCTGCCAAAGAGCTGCCAAATGAGCCACTCCCAAGCCAATGGGCCCCCTTGCTTGACCAATCAGAGAGAACGGTGGAACAGGGGCATGTAAGATTGTAAAAGCCGGTCATGAGGGCTGAAATGTTGGAGGAGGTCATCAAGAACACATGACCACCAGCTGGCCTGTAAACTGGACCTGAACACTTGGAGGTTCCCCACCCCCTCCTCTGTCCTTGGAATGTGAGTTCCACTTGTCTCCGCCACCCCACCCTCCCATTCCTAAAAGGTGCTCCAGGGATACAGCCTTGAGACAGAAATGTGGTGTTGAGGCTGTCTGGACAACGTATGTGACTGAATGCAGTTATAACCTCTATATAAACTTTTAAGATTCTGGCAAGCAGAAATTACTCGTCTTGCAGCCGCCCAAGACAAGCCTTTTAAGTCCCCTTGCTTATCACACCTGCCACCTACCTATCTGGAGTGGGCTGTCTCTCTTTGGTTTGTCTCTGCCCTCCACTTATGGGGGACGGTTTCAGATTACACCTGGGAAGCTTCCAAGGAGACTGCAAACTAATGCTGTCACAGAGTAAATGCTATATTTAAATGTGGAGAAGCCAATATGTAAAACTCAGGCTTTTCCTGTCCGTGGATTATTTCTACCAACCACCCTCTGCTTCCAGGATCAGCTCTGAAGGAAAAACCGCTTTCTTAAAGTCTGGGAGAACAGAGATTGTGGCCATCTCAAAGCCTCCCCCAGAACTAGGAGGTTTTGTTCACCACTGCTGCACTGATCTGCCTCAGAAAAAAGTAAACCCTAGGACCTAGGCTAGCATAGACCTGCCAAACTCCCTTTCCCAAAACCAGCTTTCAACATCCTAGAAATCCTCTGTAATTTCCCCACCCAAGCCCACCTGGCTCTCCTCTCTCCACATAATGCCACAGAGAAGTAGTCATCAGCTTGCTTGACACATCAGTCCCTGTTACGGACTGTGTTCCCCCAAAATGTGTATGTTGAGCCCCTAACCCCAATGCAATGGTTGTGAGATGAGGCCTTTGGGAGGTAATTAGAGTTAGATGAGGCCATGAAAATGAGGCCCTCATGATGGGATCTGTCCCCTTCTAAAAAGAGGAGGACATCTCTCTTGCTCTACCTACATGCCCTGAGGAAGGGCCAGGTGAGCCCCTTGTGAAAAGGCAAGCTGTTTGTCATCTAAGGAGAGATCCCTCACCAAACTCTGTTCCTGTTGGCACCTTGACCTTGGAGTTCCAGGCTCCGGAATCATGAGAAATAAATTCCTGTTGTTCAAGTCCCCAAATCTATGGTATTTTGTTACAGCCTCTCCCACGCGGACTGAGAAAGTCCTGAATGTATATAAAAAGGAGTTTCTGAGAGGATCCCTTCCCAAAGGTCAGGAAGCCAGAGCAGATATGGCTAATGATGAGAAACTGCAACCCACGCAGGTATGTGCCGCCACTGACTTCTTTCAAAGCATAGCCATACCAGTCATGTCGCATTTAATTCTCATAGCCCAGCCACGTGGGAATCTGACGTGGAGAAACAGATGCACAGAGGCTAAATGACTTGCTCAGGGTCACTCAGCTAATGGCGGGACCTGGATTTGTTCCCAGCTGTAACATGTACCAGAGTGTCTCCTCTATGGTGTCGTCAATCTCGCTCATGTTTTACTGAACTGTGGACTCTGTTAAACAGGGTGATAGCCTTCTCCTGGTTAGGTATTCAGTTTTCACTGTTAAAGGCAGTGGGCCCCATGGTTTCTCACAGCTGAATCTTTATTTAATTAATAGAAGATCAGGGCAAAAAGGTTAAAAAAAAATAGCTACTCACTCATAAGCCATGGACAAAAATATATTAAAGGTAAATGATACCTGGATTATGTCCATGCTGGCAAGCCTCTTTATGACCTTGTCATGCTGCAAGCCTTTTATAACCATCTCAAAGCTACAAAAAATTGATATACTTTACTACACAAAAAGTAAAACATATGCAGGGGATATGTTATACACAAATACACAGTAGGAAAAAAAATATTATCACAAACGGTTAACCTCCCTAATATATAAACAGTTCTTAGAAATCTCTAAAAAAAGTCCAAAAAACTAACAGAAAAGTGGGCAAAGGACAATTAGAAACAACAATTAATTTTAAACCTATGAAAGACACTTGAACTTACTCCTAAAAGCAACAAAACCAAATCTACACTGAGATATTTTTACCTAACCAAAAATATTAACAACTTTTGCTGCTTGAAAGACACTATTAAGAAAATGAAGGAAAAAACATTTGCAAACATATTTGTCAAAGGACTTGTATCCAGAATATATTAAGAATTTCTACAACTCCCTAAGAAAACAGATGACTCAGTTTTTTCTTAAACGAGCAAAAGATATGGATAAACATTTCACCAAACAAGATATATGACTAGCTAATAAGCACATGAAAAGATAGCCAAGATCATCAGTCAATGCAGAAATGTAAATTGAAACCACTGAGATATGACTACATACACACGCATTAGAAGCAGTAAAATTAAAAAGAGGTAATACCCTCAACGGTGAAGATGTGGGGTGAATGGAATTCTCATATGCTGCTGGTAGGAATATATATCACTTTGTATAAACAGACTGGCCATTCCTTATAAATGGAGACTTACCATAGGACTCAGAAATTCATTGGTATTTACCAAGAGAAACAAAAGCTTATGTCCACACAAAAGCCTGTACACCAGTGTCCTAAGCTACTATTTTCATAGTGTCAAAAAACTGAAAGCAACTCAGATGTCCAACAACTGGTGAATGGATAAACTGGGATGTGTGCCTACAATGGCATACTAGTCAGCAGTGAAAATGAACTAACACATTCAGCAAGAACATGGCTGCACTGCAAAAGCATTATGCTAAGTGAAAGAAAGCAGGCATGAGGGACTAAATTTATTATTTCACTTCTATCACATTCTAGAAAAGGAAAACTACACTGACAGAAAGCAGTTCAATGGTTAAGGACAGGGGGTAATTAATACCCTCAGAAATGCATAATGGAACTTTTGGAGTGACAAAAATATTCTATATTTTCATGGTGTTGGTAGTTCTGTGACTTATATGCATCAAAACCCACCAAATCCTATGGGCGAATTTTACTGTATGTACATTATATTTCAATACAACTATATTTTTTTAAAAAGCAATTCATCAGGGCATCTGGGTGGCTCAATCTCTTGATCATCTGACTCTTGATTTCGGCTCGGGTCATAATCTCACGGTTTCATGAGTTCAAGCCCTGCATCAGGATCTGCACTGACAGTGTGGAGCCTGCTTGGGATTCTCTCTCCCCCTCTTTCTCTCTGCTCCTCCCGTGCTCATGCCATGTCTCTCTCAAAATAAATAAATAAACTTTAAACAAATTTTAAACATTAAAAAAATTAAAAAGCAATTTATCTCAGGGATCCTTAGGTGATCCTTACTAATATTTACATAATTTAGCTTATGAAGATTATCATAATGTACATAATGTTCATTATCATAATGTGAGTCTGAAGACAGATATCAAAGCATAGTCATTATGAAGATTAAATCAGAGGCTTAGAGAGGTCAGTAGTAGAACATGGGCCCAAAGGGTCTGACTTCCAGTCTCATGAATTTCCGAATGATGTATTTGCACTGTCTGAATGAGTCAACACTCCTTTTTATAGACTTATCTCAAGTGTTTCCTCCTCTAGTAAGTGTTTCCTGACAACTCACACTCTAAGAACTAACACTTGCACTCCACGCCCCCTCCCTCTGTACCAGGTTCACATGGGTCCCGTGACACGGCCTTGCACTTACTTCTGACAATGTCTCTCCCTCCTACAACCTCACTAAGAGGAGAGATCCTTTCTCATCTACCTCAGTATCTACCCCAATGTAAGAAAAAGTTTTTGTGATATGACCCCAGACCAATCAGAATGACTAGTATCAAAACCACAAGAAAGTAAACGCTGGTGAGGATGTAAAGAAAAAGAATCCTCATGCACTGTTGGTGGGAATGTAAACTGGTGCAGCCACCATGGAAAATAGTACAGAAGCTCCCCCCCACCCCAGATGAAAAATAGAACTACCATATGATTGAGTACTTCTACTACTGGGCATTTACCCAAAGAAAACAAAAACACTAACTTAAAAAGAGACATGCTCCCCATGTTTATTTCAGCATGATTTACAATAGCCAAGGTATGGAAGCAACACAAATGTCCATCAACAGACAGGTGGCCAAAGAAGGTGGTATATATACTGGAATATAATGGAATATTACTCAACCATAAAAAATAATGAAATTGTTCCATTTGCAACAATACAGATGAACGTAGAGGGGGGCATTATGTTAAGTGAAATAAGGCAAAGAAATACAAATACTATATGATTTCACTTACATGTGGAATCTACAAAATAAATGATCAAAACAACAATAACAAAAACAAACCAATTCATAAGTACAGAAAACAAATTGGTGGCTGCCAGCGGGGAGAGGGATGGGGAGAAATGGGCCAAATAGGTAAAGGGGATTAAGAGGTACAAACTTCCAGTTATAAAATAAATAAGTCATAAGAATGAAAAGACCAGCATATGGAATATAGTCACTAATATCGTAATAATATTGTATGGTGACAGACGGTAACTACACTTACTGTGGTGAGCATTTGTAATGTATTTAATTGTTGAATCACTATTTTGTACACCTGAAATTATTATATACGGAGTATACTTCAATTAAAATTTTTTAATTTTTTTTAACGTTTATTCATTTTTTGATAGAGAGAGACAGAGTGTGAGCAGGGGAGGGGAAGAGAGAGAGGCAGACGCAGAATCTGAAGCAGGCTCCAGGCTCAGAACTGACAGCACAGAGCCCAACATGGGGCTAGAACTCACGGACCGTGAGATCATGACCTGAACTGAAGTCGGGTGCTTAACCGACTGAGCCACCCAGGCGCTCCCATTCAATTAAAAATTCTTAAAAACATACTGTAGTATACAAAGGGATGTCAAAATCATAATCAGCAGTCTTTTACAAGCCATTTTATGGAAGACACAGAAATGTTTATCCACATAGCCACTGGGAACCCTCAGGGAAAGCCAAGAGCGTGGTGTTAAAAACCTAACTTAGGAAAGGCATTTTGGGGGTAGAGGGGATACATAAAGAGGCTAGGCTGACTGGTTCTCTAATGGTCAAACAGGATGCTGGGATGTACCTTGGAGTGGGAAGATGTACCACCCAGGGAGTGTTCTTGAGCACCAGCTGTTTACCTGGACTGTTGGAGGGAAGCAAGACATCGGTGAGAACAAGACTGAAATTCTGGGAGGCTTGACCCTCACACTCATGCTCCAAGATATCAGACAGACATGGGATGGACCTGAACATATCCCTCTGTTCCCTGCCAGCCAGGGCTGTGGGACATAGAGGCTTGATGGCAAGAACACTCCCCATGCCCATCACCACGGTTGCTGAGCTCCTCTTGTCCATGATCTCCCAACCCAAACTTCAGGACAGCTTAGCAGAAGCTACCTTAGCCTGCTTTCAACACAGACTCTGTCTTTCAGACCACATGTGACAAAGGCCAATAGTCCATCAGCCTATTAAAATAAATAGTTTTTCCAAGAGCTAGTAATGCCTCTGTAATTTTCCTACTTCCTTGATCTCCAAATGTGAAAAGCAATGCTTTAACTCAATGGAATAAATCTCTTCAGGATGAATTCCAAGAATCTGATAGACTTCAGTGATACAAAAAGCTTTCCACCCCACTCATTAGTCTACACCAAGACTAATCCCGTCTTATCTAAGAGACTGAGTCATTGAGACACGCCCCAGCATCACCACAGCCAGCCCCCCAAATCTGGACCACCACCCGACAAGGGAGAGCACACCGTATAACATACTCTTAAAATGAAAGAGCATTAAAGCTGGAAGAGGACTTAAAGACCATCTGATCTGGGCTGCAGATGGGAAAACTGAGGCTAGGAAAGAGCAGGTGATTCCCCCCAAAGACATCAGAGAAATAGTAGCAGAGCTCAGTGTTCCCAGCCATGCTCCACCTCTCCCGGGGCAGCCTGACACTACCAAACCCCTTCTAATTCTCTAAGCCCAGGTTGGGATGTGGTGAAAGCCACAGGATTAGTTTTAGGATTCAAAGGCAATTAGGGGAGGCAATAAATCCTGATCTGGGGGAGGACCTTTGTCAGATGTGTGATAGTTATCACATATCAGCTCAGGAGAACTTGGTCTGCCCGATCTGGACTTTGGGTAGCTCTTCTCTAGGAGAACACAGGGCCCCTGCACTGCCTCACACTGCCTGCTAGCCTGGCAGATGAGAGCCACCACGACCTGATGTGCCCTGATAAGAGGAAGATCTTTTCCACCTCTTCCCAGCCAGCCAAACTTAACCAAACCAAGTGGATGAAGCGGACTCCTCTGCCCTCACCTTTACCGCTCTCCCCTTTTCTCACTTTGCTCCAGTCTCTGCCCTTCTCCTCTAGCACATGGAACATGCTCCTACCTCAGGACTTTTGCTCACGCTGCACTCCCTCTCATTCCCTCACTTGCATCATACTTGTGCTCAAATATCACCTGTTCAGTGAGGTGATCCCTCCCCATCCCCTGATCTTTTTTTTAAAAATAGTATTTTTCACATTTAAACATATGTGTGGCCATTTAAATTTATAAGTAACAAAAGTGAAAACTCAGTTCATTTGACTAGCCACATTTCAAATGCTCAGTAGCCACATATGGCTCTTGGTTATCATGTTGGAGAGTGCAGATTTAGAACATTTCCATCATCACAGAAAGCTTTCTTGGATAGTACTGATTTGGAAACAAGAAGGTTATTGTCTCTGAACTGGGATAAAGCTAGGCTAGGAGGTGGTCGAGACAAGTGCAGGAGAGGTGCCGATAAACATTACGACCTGGCAAATGGTCAAAGGAAGCAGTTAGGCAAGGCAATCAGCCTTGAGTTCAGCAAACAAATACAGAGCTAACATTCATCACAGCTGACTAACACCCAGCCTCAAAGGGGCATCTAGGGATTAGTTTTGTTTGTTTTAAATATGATATACCTTTTTATTGAGGTGTAATTAACATACAATAAAAGGCGCAGCTTTTAGACATTTGATTTGACGCATTATGTCAATAGTAACACCCATTTAACCACTCACAAAACAAAATATAGAACATTTCCATTACCGTAGAAGATTCCTATGTGTCCCTTTCTCCACCCCCTGCGACCACTTTCCGACTACAATCACCTGAGAATAATTTCGTCTATTTTCTGGATTTTACATACACAGAACCACACTGTATGTATTGTTCTGTCTGGCTTCTTTCTTGTCAATATAATGTGGTTGAGATGTAGCCATGTGCTGCAGGCACCAAGTGTGTTCTGTATTGTCATTGTGTCTTACTCTAGTGATTAGTTTCACAGCCCTCCACATGAAAGGCTTTTTTATAATTCAATCTAAACACCTCCTGTTGACCTCCTGTTGACACTAGAAAAACACTAGTGTTTCTAGTCAGCTTCCCTAAGGAGATGGGGGGTTGACAATGTACAGAACAGGTGAAGGAACAGGAAGGAAGCTGGTGGGGTCTGGTCCCCACACCTAACACAGGAGACCACCTGCTGTCGAGAGCTGTACCTACAGGTCAAAATACCAGGGTGAAATGAGCTCCAGTGGACAAGCTGCTAGAACAATCTCTCCCAGCAGCCTCTAAAAAGTCCAGCCTAGTCATTGACCAAGGTCTTGGCTGTCAGGCTGTCTCAGGGAAACCTTCTAACCCCTTTGACTTGCTAGGCTCACACACCTCCACCTGCTCTCCCTGCTAGGGACATGTCCTCCCCCACCCCAAATCATCTGTTGTAGCCCTAATCCACACTGTGATGGCATTGAGGAGTGGGGCCTTTAGGAGGTAACTGGGTCAAGAGGGTGGCGTCCTCACGAATGGGATTAGTGTCCTCACAAGGATCTCACTCTCTGTCATGTGAGGACAACAGCAAGAAGGGAGCCATCTGAGGGCACCTAGGGGGCCCAGTCGGTTCAGCTTCCAACTTCGGCTCAGGTCACGATCTCATGGTTCATGAGTTCAAGCCCCTCATTGGACTACACACTGACAGTGCAAAGCCTGCTTGAGCTTCTCTCTCCCTCTCTCTGCCCCTCCTCTCTCTTCCCTCATCTTCCCCCCACAAAATAAATAAAATAAACTTTTAAAAAAAAAGCCAGGGGTACCTGGGTGGCTCAGTCAGCTAAGTGTCCGATTTTAGCTCAGATCATAATCTCACAGTTTGCGAGTTCAAGCCCCATGTCAGGCTCTATGCTGACAGCTCAGAGCCTGGAGCCTGCTTCAGATTCTGTGTCTCCCTCTTTCTCTGCCCCTCCCCCACTCACACTCTGTCTCTCTCTCAAAAATAAATAAAACATTTTTTAAAAAAAAGGCAGCCATCTGTAAGCCAGGAAGAGTGCTTCTCACCAGACACCACATCTGCTGGCAGCTTGATCTCAGACTTGCCTGCACCCAAGGTTGGGAGAAATAAAGGTTTACTGGTCAAATCACCCCATCTATGATATTTTGTCACTGCAGCAAGACACACTACCACATTGCCCATCACTCCCACCAGTAACCCTTGCCCCAAAACAGAGGTAAGCGAACACCTGCCAGCCAGAGTCCTCTTGTGACTGATTCACACCATCACATAAAATGGACAACCCGTGTCTCTGGCTGATCAGCAGCCAGAGGCAGTTTCTAACACCATAGCACTGAGTTTCTGCATCCTTCCTGCAACCACCCCCATTTTTCCATACAGCCTCATCTCAAAGCAATTTTATTCATGGTGCTGCTCACAGGAAAACCTTTCATACAAACGATTTTTTTTTTTTGCAGTTTCACTTGTCACCTCCTACTTTAAGCTTATTCCTTATCATTGTTGACATCAGCAGTCGCAATTTGAGGTCACAGTGAACTGTGGCCACTAACACCAGATAGGGGCTGTGTCTGAAAATCCAACTCGCCCTTTCCCCCAAGAACAACACTTTCCCTTTTCATAACATGTGTGACAGCACGTGGGGGGATAGGGAGGCTCGCTTGCTTATGCTTGCAAAAAAAAGGCGTCCTTTGCTTTCCTAATGAGGACAAATTTCAAATCATCCTGACACTACATGTGTTACAGAATTATCCAGGGAAATGCTAGTGCTGGCTGAATAATAAATGTGTATCGATTTATGGCCCCAGGTGAAATTAAAAGTCACTCTCATCCTCAGATCTTTTCATCACACCCCCCTTCCCCAGCCAATGAGAAAAATGGCAGATGTGGAGGAAATTACACCAAGCATGAGCCCTCAATTTCCCCCCAGTTATTAAATTATATTGACAAATTGCCACGGATTCACATTAAATGACTTCACAATTTTTAAATTAGCATCAGACCACTTTGATGTCAGGCGGTCAAGAGTTGGTGTTCACACACTCATGCAAACAAATGTTGTGCAGCCACTGGACCTGGGCCACTGGTGGGGCTTGGGATCCCAGTCCCTTGGGATTTCTGGCCAGATTGGCTAACCTGACAGTGGAGGACCTGCAGTCGTGTGAAGGGAACAGATGCCCAGATCCATGGGCACCACAGAGCTGACACTGCCAGAGTCACGAGGTGCTTCAGAGGAGGACAAGATGGCATCAGCCGAGGCACTGTGACTGCGTCAGGGACAAGGGGGGCACTTTCAAGTGCTTGGCTGCCATGCCAAGAGGCAGCCTGGCTTCTGTCACACAAGGCGGCAGTCTGATTGCTGTTTTCTGATGCAAGATAGGAAAGCCAGGCTCACGGGGAGCAAGCATCCTAACCCCTGAACGCTGACTGCCACAGAATTGGAGATGAGCCATTCTGGAGGCAATCACACACTTTCTCCCCCTGTAACCATGGGACATTTAAAGGAAGTGATCCCTCTGGGGGTCCCCAAAACCTGAACAAAGCATGAAAACGCGTCAGCTAACCCCTCATGACACAGAGCTACTGCTGCGTTTGAACAGCTCTGTTTCACAAAGGAAGCACGATCTTCTGGCTGCCTGCTTTTCTACCTTTGTTGGTATGAATAACATGCCAATACCCCTATACCAAACTAGAGAGTTCCTTATGTAACAATCCTAACAATGCAAGCCATACTACTATTAATGCCCATTACAGACAAGGTTTTTTTCCAAAGCCTTAATAGACAATTTAATCTCATTTTAAACATAAACATTTCAAGATTCCTGCTATGTAGAAATTATGACTATAAACAAAAAGGCTAAGTAACCCGCCTAGGGTCGGGTCACACAGCTGGTCAGTAATACAGAAGGTATTCAAACCCCTAGCTGTCTGGCCTAAATTCTACTACACGTAGATATATAGGACAGTCTTCCTCTAAAGTTGCCTGATGGCCCTGACTTTCAATGTTGATGAAATAAAAGGAAAAGAACAAATAATTCACAATGCTAAGAACATTGGCAATGCCTTAAAAACCAGAAGAGATTCCAACTGAAGATACTGAAATAGTCACAAACATACAGGTTTTCTAAGAACTACTAAATGGAAGCACAGGGATTTTTCTTTTCTTTTCTTTTCTTTTTTTAAGCATAACCCCCCCCCCCCCCCGCCGCCCAAGGACAATAGCCACAAAACCATGTCAGTTGAGACAGTAGACAAAAGAGTTGTACCTGCCAGAAGGTACAAAAAATGGTGGAATCTTAGAGCAGGCGGTAAGGGCGAGAACATATCAGAACTCCTGAAAGTTCAGGAATCAATGCCACTAGGTGCTACTGCAACAGCAGTGAAAGAGGTAGGACTAAAAGGCGGGGGTGGGGGGGGTGAGATTAACTGACAATGTCCCTAAGAGGCCTGGGCCCCCTCCCCCACTGCTGAGTGTGTTGGTACAGTTCCCCAACAGGCAATAAAGCATATGCACTGCAGAGAGCAAAACAAAGGCTCTTCACACTGGGCACGCCAGGTTCCGCTGGAGGCAGGGGTTATTACTGCATTGAAAAGAGATGTTAAGGTAATTTACCTACTACCCCACAAAGTTGAGTAACCCACAGAATAGAGAAAATGACTTTAAGTGCATAGAATAAAATAATAAAATATGTAGACTTAGAAACAAATTATAGTAGCATACATCTAGTAAGATATAAAAAACTGTGCTTTAATAGGTGCTTCTAAATTAATGTATTAAATCGCAAAATAAAAAAGCAGATCAATTAAGAACAGTTATTTTGTAATAAGCACAAAAAATATTTTGAGATATCTGCCAAAACTAGTCTTAGACAAACAAGATCTGATTTTCATTGGTGACAAAGTTACAAGGACTCTAATATTGCCAGCTGTGGTTTATTGCCTAATTTTATGATGGAAAAAAAGGCTAAATTTCAGATAAAGGGTAAATGCAAAAGAAGACATGATTTCTTCCCAACCGAAGTTCATGGATCCTCTAAATACCATCCATGAACCCAAAAACTAGGTTAAAATCTCCTGCTCTAGCATTAAGATCATATTTGAGAAGTCTCACCCCCATACAATCATAAATACATTTTTCTTAAATATAATCAGATAGCCAGCCTTTGGGAAAGCCAGAACACTGAGGGCGAATGGAAGATCTTGCCTTCTAGAGGGACCAAAGGGCTTTAAACAACAAAAACAACAACAAAAGCAGGTTATTAAATAGCATTAAATTTCTAAAAAGCAACACTAGCAATACTAGAAGACAGTGGAGCTTCAGAAACTCACTTCCATCCAGGAAACCTACCAAATAGTGTGAGGCTAGAACAGCAACAGTTTCAGACATTTTAAGTCTCAAAAAATGTTGCCTTCCTTCTGTCTGTTCTTAGAAAGCTACTTAAGGATAAGCTCCTCCCCAACAGTGGAGCACACCATGAAAGACAACAACATGGGATCCAGTAAGCTACAACCCAGGATTACAGTGAATGAGATCCCAAGATAACAACTGTGGAGCTGACCTAGAATGTGCACATGTGTATGTATGTGTGTGTGTGTGTGTGTGTGTATGTGTGTGTGTGTGTAATTTATATTACATGTCATTTGCTAGCATCAGGGAACACACAGTGTAATGCAAGAAAGAAAAAAATAAAAGAAAAAAGTAAAGCCATGTAGGCTCAACTACAAATAATATTTACAATCCTCATAATAATATGGAGTGTTGATCTAATCAAAATGCCAATGCAAATACACTGGGAGGTAATGAGGGATGCTTAAAGAGCCCACCAGAGTAAGAAGTCAAGAAAGCATGCCTGTAACTGACAAAGCAAAAAGTAGCAACATATGCATGCTGCTTAGAGAAGTGGAGGTTGAAAGTTATAAATGGCTGCTTCTAGAAAGGGGGTGATTTTTTTTAATGACTCTTGTAGAATAAATGGTAATTTAAATTATAAACATGCACTACTTGGATAAAAATCAAAACTCAATATAAAGAAAATACTTCAGGGCAGTAATTTGTGAGTATATTAGTCAGAGAAAGAGAACCAGTAGGGTACCCATATTAAGAGATGTACTGCAAGAAGATGACTTGTATGACTGTGGGGACAGGCAAGGCAAGTCCAAGATCCAGGGTGCCAACTGGCCGGAAGGGCAGGCTGGAACACAGGCACCAGCTGAAGCTGCTCTCCACAGGAAGAGTTGCTTCTTCCTCAGGGAAGCCTCCTCTCTGCTCTTAAAGTCTTTCAACTGACTGCATCAAGCCCACCCAGATTACTGAGGATCATCTCCTTTACTTAAAGTCAACTGATTACAGACATTAATCACTTCCATGAAATTCCTTCCCAGCAACACCTGAGTAGTGTTTGACTGAATAATTGGAGACTACAGCCTAGCAGCTGTACACGATGTTCAACACGGAAACCTGACATCACACTGGGTAACACACTTAAACTCCTGCCCTGCTCTGTTAGTCGGTTACCCTAAGAGCTCTCACTGTGGTTCAGTCACCAGAGAATCTGAATTGTTTTTCACATGTATAAATATCAGGCCTTCAGGACACCTGGGTGGCTCAATCGGTTAAGCATCTGATTCTTGATTTTGGCTCAGGTCATTATCTCGTGGTTTGTGAGTTCGAGTCCCACATCAGGCTCTACACTAACAGCATTGAGCCTGCTTGGGATTCTCTCTCTCTGCCCCTCTCCTACCCTCGCGGTCTCTCAAAAAGAAACAAAAGCTTTAATATACATATTATATAATATATAATATATAATACATAATATATAATATACAATACATAATGCATAATACATAATATAATATATATTAATATATATTAATATATAATACATTATATAATATATAATGTATAATATATAATACATTATATAATATATAATATAAAATACATAATACATAATACATAATATATAATATATAATACATAATATATAATATATAACACATAATATATAATATATAATATATATATCAGGGGTCCATTGGAGGTCCTTATCTGGCAGAGTGTAGGTGAGGTCAGATTCTAAAACTTGCCCAGCGCCTAAAAGATACAATGTGCAGAACACACTTCTGTGCAAAGTGTTTTTGCTGCACCTTCCATAAATGTCTATTTTGTCCCTCTCTTAGTCTGAAAATAAAACGGGGGAAAATGAAACACCAACAGCAAAAATTAAAAAGGAAAAATAAAAAACATAAAACTTACTTACCCGCCCCCAAAAACCAAGTGTGAACAAAATAGCAGGAACTACTAAAGATGAGAGCTTAATGAAGTAGAAAGCAAATCAGCGTGATCCATGAAATCAAATGCAGGTTTTCTAAAAAGATGAATAAACTTTTGGTAAGCTGGCTTAAAAAACAAAAAGCAACAGCACAAATAAACATTAGCAATAAAATAAGGCACGTAAGTACAGATGGATTTAAGGTTTTTAAAAAATCTTTTGCGAATAATATGAGCAAATTCAATGCAATAAATTTGAAAGCCTAGATAAAATGGGGAATTTTCTAGAAAAACTAATTTTGAAAATTGTTCCAAAACTATAAACTATAAAAATGTTTGAGGCAGCAGGGGGAAAATATCAGGAATAGTGGTGATAATAATAATAGAACAAAGTGCTGAACACTTTTTAAAATGCTTTTTACATTAATTAACTGGGCTGATTCTTACAACTCTATGGGATAGGTACTAATATTGTGTTTATTATACGTATTTTACAGAGGAGAAAACTGGAACCAAAGCAGTGAGATAACTTGTCCACGTCTCACAGCTAATGCACAGAGGCAGTCTGGCTCTAGAAATCACTATCTTAACAGAGGATGTACTTTACTGCCTCTCCAAAAGGCAATAGGCTCCACTTGGCAGGTAAGTTCTACTAAAACTTAAGGAACAAATAATTTCTACAGTATAACCAGTACTCCAAAGCACAGAAAAAGAACAGAAAAGCTACAGAACTCATTATATGTGGTGCACAAGGACAGGGTCTTTAGACTAATGTCACTTATGAGCAAAGATGAAAAAATCCTAAATGAAATAGTAAGCAAAAATGAGCAATGAATTAAAAGAATAATACTTTCTGGATGAATAGGGTTTGTTTCAAGAATTCAAGGATGCCTCAATATTAGAATATTGATTAATTAAAAATATTAACCTCTTAATGGAAAATAATTATCTCAGTATATACAGAAATCGCACTCAAAATTCAGCATCTGTTTGTGATTTTAAAAAAAAAGTGCTCTTAGCAAACAAGAAATTGAATAGTCACTCCAAAATCAGCAGCAAACTATTTAACATTGTATTGAAGACCTTGGCTAATAAATAAGAAAAAAAGAGAAATATTGGAATTGGAAAGGAGAGAGGAGCTGTTGTTCAAATAATACATCCAAAATAATCAACTGATAAAACAAAACAAAACCTAGCAAGGTTATAGGTTAACAAGATCAATATCCGAATATTAGTGTTAATTCAGTAATAATATAGAAGTGAAAGAAGTATTAACCCTTAAAATAGCAACAAAGCTCACAAAATATCAAGGAATAATCTTAATAAAAATGTATAAAGTCCTTATGGAGAACAAACTTTCACTACCGGACATAAAGACTATGGAGAAAGACGAAATGGAAGGGAGGATTCCCTTACTGGGTTGTTGATCTTATTATCATCAGCTCTTCTTTATATATTCTGGATAGAAGTCTTTTGTCTGATATACATGTGTGTTATCTGTGCTGTCTGGTCATTTTCTTAATGGCATCTTGGAAGAGCCAAGGTTTTTTATTTTGATAAACTCCAATTTTCAATTTTTTTTTTATTTTAATGGCTCATGCTCTTCATGCCATATCTAAGAAATTTTGCCTGTCCCAAGACTGCAAAGATGTCCTCCTTTGTTTTCTTTTGGAAGCTTTGGAGTTTTAGATTTTACATTGAGGATTATGATCCATTTTGAGTTAATTTCTATATAAAGGCTGGTGTCCATTTTTGTCCATATGGCTACCTAGTTGCTCCAGAAACATTTACTGACAAAACTTTCCTTTCCTCCATTGAAATGCCTTAACACCTTTGTCGAAAACCAATTAACCAGATATGTGTGGATCTATTTTTGGACTCTTTATTCTCCTTGAACTCATTTAAGCCAATAAGAATCTGCTTTCATCCGTGCTTGGTTTCTTCTGTGTAGAAGTCTGTAGGCCCCTGGCTATAGGATGCATGAAGAGGTCAGTCTTGCTGAGGTAATGGAATTATTCTGTTTGAGGTAACAAGCCTGGGACAACAGTGATGTCTGACACCACAAATTTCTGCCTTTCTTTGTGCAGTGCTGAGGAGATATTGGCAGAGGGGATCTCAAAGACCTTGAGTGTGTGTGTGTGTGTGTGTGTGTGTGTGTGCGCGTGTGTGTTTTAAGTATGAGATAATACAAATCAGAGTTATGCTTGAGAGCATGTCATACTGAAGATGATCTGTCTATTGCTGATGGTAGATCCAGAAATTATAGAATAAAGGTCCACCAGCTTCCTTAGAAACTTCTCTGGTCCAACAGCAGTATCAGCCAACATTTATTCAATAGTTATATGCTAAGTACATTACCTACATCTTTTTGTTTTCTTAACAGTCTTACAAAGAGAGTACCATTATTAATTCTTTTTTAAAAACAAAGAAACTGGGATGAATGGGTGGTTCAGTTGGTTAAGCATCCAACTTCGGCTCAGGTCATGATCTCACAGTTCGTGAGTTCGAGCCCCATATCGGGCTCTCTGCTGTCAGCACAGAGCCTGCTTCAAATCTTCTGTTCTCCTCTCTTTGCCCCTCCCCCGTTGATTCTCTCTCAAAAATAAATAAATATTAAAAAAGAAAGAAAGAAACTGAGGCAGAGAAAGGATAAACAACCTGCCCAGATAGCTCTAGTTAAAAAGTGGCAGAGTTGGGACCTATGTCCCTGACTTTAGTTCCCACATCCTTAGCCACAAGACTACACTGCCCCAGAGTACTCACTCACAGCTGAGGGAACCATTAAAAACTCACTCCCACGAATGAGGCACTTGCCTCAGGCAACCTGAGGCTGGCAAGCTGACTGGTGGGCAGCACCTCTGTGAAGCCACTTACCTGGTCCCAAACCTTTATGCTTGCCCCACCTTTCTTCCTCATTTCCTTCTTTTCAATAGTGTTTGTTTTTTTTTTTTTTTTTGTCTCAAAAAGGACACCATAACGAATGGGCTTGTAAGACTGCCAAGTGCAGGCTGAGGGGAGGCAGGGTTTGAAACTGAGGTGACAAGAAGAATGGGAAGGGAGGGGTGAGTGTTTTCAGATAGAGCACTTTCAAGAACAGCACAGGCTGAAGGGAGGTGGGGGGGAAAAGGGCTAGAGAGAAAATGACTGGGTAAGAAGGCAGGGAGTGACTAAAGAAAAGGAATGAGGGTAGAAATGAGATTTCCAAGGAGGTGGGCAAGGAGGGAGCTCAAAGGGTTAAGTGTGGGAAGCGGAGAGGTCCTGAGAGGGAGGGTAGGAAGAAAGAAAACTGACAACAGAGGTGTGGGAAGGAGACTTGTCAACCTGTCTCCACCCTCTGCATAAGGTAGAGACTCCCTGAGAGCATAGTAATTGGCTTAAGAGCCTAGAAATAACTCCTACCAAGCCAAGCTATAGTGCTGAATGCTAAACACTTCACAGTCAGTACAGATTACTGCACAAGGAGGAGCCTACAGCATTACACAACCTGAGCTGGGAACAGTATCAAATCCTACAAATCAAAAGCCTATGAATTCAAGAATCAGTCACTTCAAGGGGCGCCTGGGTGGCGCAGTCGGTTAAGCGTCCGACTTCAGCCAGGTCACGATCTCGCGGTCCGTGAGTTCGAGCCCCGCGTCAGGCTCTGGGCTGGGCTGATGGCCCAGAGCCTGGAGCTCGTTTCCGATTCTGTGTCTCCCTCTCTCTCTGACCCTTCCCCGTTCATGCTATGTCTCTCTCTGTCCCAAAAATAAATTAAAAAAAAAAAAAAAAAAAGTTGAAAAAAGAATCAGTCACTTCCACAGGTAGGAAAATCCTTGGGCACGTTCTTGGCTGTAACCTTGCAAGTACAATCCTGAAATGTCCTTTACAAGAGGTTTATCTCTGGTTTTGCTCCTAAGAGTGGAATCCCACATGCGGCTCCTGCGGGAACACCACAGACCTTCTGCAGAGCCAGCCCAACCTTCAAGTGTGGGAGACACTTGTTGAACAGATACACCAATGCAAGAAGATGGCCACTATGCCAGGGGCTGCCTTCACATTCAGCAAGGACTGGAGATGAAACAGAGCAAGAAAATGAGCAGCTGAAAGGGGTTCACTTTCATTGCTAGAAGTTCCTTTGTTCTGGTGGGTAAGCTGGCATCTGAGACAAGAACTTAGTAGACAGATAGTCAAGGGAGACTTGAAGGACAACCTTGCTACTCAAGGAAGAATCAAAATTATGCTAAGCAAACATTTCTGACTTATAACACAAAGTTATTTTTCCCTTCTTCCTTTGCCTCCTCCTTCTTTGCATTTTTCTCTCTCAATTCCTTCTTCCTACCCAGAGACACTGGTGCACAAAGGAAACAGAGAAGAGACAGAGGGGGGTGGGGGAGAAACATGAACACAGGCTCCTGCTGCCACTGCTATGCCTATAACAGCCTCCTCCTCCTAGACTTCACCCTACCCTCTTCTCTGCAAGAGCCCACCTTGCTAATTCCCACTCCTCCTCAGATGTTATATGGAGGGTCTGCTCCTCCAAGAAGGCCCCAACACACCTCCTCCACCTCTAGGCTTAATATGGAAGCATTCACTGTATTCTCACATGATTGTTTCTATTGCAACCCTTATCACCATAAACTGAATGTATCAGCAGATGGGGCTTTCTCCAACTGTGAATTCCCTGGGAGCAAAATCCAGCTCCTATAAAGAAGTCAAGGGCTTTGCAGAGCAATGAAAAAACTCTAGCCACTAGTGCTATTTGACTTTGAATCCTCAGTGCCTAGACAGAAGGTCTGGGGACTAGCACACATTCCAATGGTATGATTATTATAATCAACACATAGCCATATATTATTTATCGCCAATCTGTAGCTATTTTAATTACAATTGTAATCACTATTACTGCCACATGACCACTTAAGGAGATTGGACCCAGACAATAGCTAGGAGCTCAGGGTGAAGAAGTCTTGGTCCACTACAGGCAGAAGAAGCAATGAGCCAGTCCAACTAAACAGGACACTGAGAAGCTCAAGAGCAAGGATGGGACTGCTATGGCCTTAGAATCAGAACCAAGATACACTCTTTCTTTTGTGAAGCACAACAGCTTAGAGAGCATTTTCACATTCATTGTAACATTTCTTTCTGGTGGAGTAGGTGACCTGACGCCCATCTACACAGATGAGAGTCTTGCTCAGAGAAGAGACATGATTTACTAACAGTCACAAATCTGATCAGTTGGGAGGTAGGCTTGGAGGTCAGGTCTTCCCACAATGTGTTGAGTGTTCTCCCAAAGACTGGCCCAAGATTAGCTATGGCCCCCTAATCTCAGAGAAAACACCACCAGCTCCATCCAGCCAGGGGACTGAGGGACCAAGTCTGTGGTTATCTCAGGTCACAACTCAGGGTGACTTTGATCAGTGATTCGGAAACACCAAAAATCAGAATGTTGGGAGCAGCAGCCTCAACAGTAGCACTGTCTTCTAATGACTGTTATTTTAAATAAATGGCTCATTTGATCTTATCCTAAACCTCTGACATGAGTATTATCTCCAGTTTACAAATGAGGAAGGGTCAGGGAGGCTAAGCAACTGGTCTCATGGGTAAGGACAGGCCAAGAGGGGCCCACACTTCCAACAGATCAGCCTGCCACACCCACATACTTTCTGCCATGCTAAGCAGCTCCCCTAAAGTGCTTCCTTCCATGTGGTTCCATGCATCCCATGGCTCCTCTCATTCCATACTTGTCACACAGCATTCTGAATCGCCTCTTGGCTAACCTGCCTGTGGGGTTTTCAAGAGGCAAATAATCTGGACAGAGAATGGTAAGGAGTGGAGGTAGCAGGAGTAGCCAGAAAGGCTAGAGATGGGACTTGCTGGGGGCCTGGACCTCCCCTTCTAAGACAGCCCTAGCAGAAGCCCCTTTCAGTACAAGAGCACAGGAGGGCCAGACCTGAAAAGCCAAAGAACAACAGGACCATAGTAGCCCCAGAGTACCAGCAGCCAAGACAGCTACGAACTAGGAGACAAAGGTTCAAGCCTAGGCTCTGCCGCTGACCACCTCAAGGAGATCACTTCAGCTTCAGAGCCCCCACATCTACCAAAAAGTAGAAACACACCACCCGTCCCTTCTCAACATAGGCAGGGCATGCTGGGGGTAAAAACGGTAAGAAGGTGATGTTCTTTTCAAAGCAACCCAAAGACACAAGGCAACCACTACACTTGAGGCACTGCCCATTCTCCTGACTTCTAGAAGCACAGTTCAGATAGAGTTTCTGAGAAGGTTATTTTGGAATCTGTTTCATTAAGGATCCGATGTGGTCATGTGCAGGTTGTGCAGGACAGACTGCACCATTTAGTCATGAAGCCCTTGCAGTAGAAGGCACAGATTCCTGTGCTGGGGCCCCTGGAGAGCCCAGTGGTCTGGCTTCTCCAGCACGACGCTGAGGGCCCAGCGACACACCCACAGTTCAGTCACTATACTTCATAGTTGGGAAATTCCTAATTGCATAGCTTTCTTAGTCAAAGCTTACACATTCTTGCAATTATTCTCACTCTGAGAATTGTGCAGCTACATTAAAAAGAAAGTCGTTGATGTGCCTGGGTGGCTCAGTTGGTTGACTGTCCGACTCTCGATTTTGGATCAGGTCATAGTCCCATGGTGGTTGGACTGAGTCATGGGTCAGGCTCTGCACTAAGCATGGAGCCTGCTCAAGATGAGAAAGAGAGAGGTGGGGGAAAGGGGAGGGAGGGAGAGAGAGCGAGAGGGGTGGAGAGCAAGAGGGAGGGAGAGAGAGAGAGAGAAAGAGAAAGAGAGAGAGAGAGAGACAGACAGACAGACAGACAGGGGCAGAAGGTTTACTTGAACAAATTATAGCTGAGAACTTCCCTAATCTGGGGGAGGAAGCAGACATCCAAATCCAGGAGGCACACAGAACTCCCTTCAGACTCAACAAAAATAGGTCTTCACCACGGCATGTCATAGTGAAACTGGCAAAATACAGAGATAAAGAGAGAATTCTGAAGCAGCTAGAGACAAATGGGCCTTAACCTACAAGAGTATTACCTTACTACATAAGGGTAGTAGCAGACCTGTCCACTCAAACTTGGCAGGCCAGTAGGAAGTGGCAGGACACATTCAATGCACTGAATAGGAAAAATATGCAGCCAAGAATCCTTTATCCACAAGGCTGTCATTCAGAATAGAAGGAGAGATAAAGGCTTTCCCAGACAAACAAAAACTGAAGGAGTTCATGACCACTAAACCAGCCCTGCAGGAGATCCTAAAGGGGACTCTGTGAGTGGAATGCTGCAAAGATTACAAAGGACCAGAGATATCACCACAAGTGTGAAACCTACAGATAACACAATGACACTAAATCCATATCTTTCAATAATAACTCTGAAAGGAAATGGACTAAATGCCCCTATAAAAAGACATAGGGTATCAGAATGGATAAAAAATTAAGATCCATTATATGCTGTCTACAAGAGACTCATTTTTTTCTGTCTTCTTTTTACATTTTACATTTTCATTTTACATTTACAGTTTTTTTAAATATAATTTATTGTCAAATTGGCTAACAGACAGTGTGTACAGTGTGCTCTTGGTTTTGGGGGTAGATTCCCATGATTTATCGCTTACATACAACAGCCAGTGCTCATCCCAGCAAGTACCCTCCTCAATGCCCATCACCCATTTTCCCCTCTCCCCTGTCCCCGCCATTAACCCTCAGTTTCTTCTCAGTGTTTAAGACTCTCTTATGGGTTTGCCTCCTTCTCTGTTTGAAACTATTTTTCCCCCTTCCCTTCTCCCAAGGTCTTCTGTTAAGTTTCTCAAGTTACACATATGAGTGAAAACATATAATATCTGTCTTTCACTGACTGACTTATTTCACTTAGCATAATACCCTCCAGCTCCATCCACATTATTGCAAATGGCAGGATTTCATTCTTTCTCATTTCCAAGTAGTATTCCATTCTATATACAAACCACATCTTCTTTATCCATTCATCATTTGATGGATATTTGGGCTCTTTCCTTGACTTAGATATTGTTGAAAGCATTTTAACCTGAGGATACCCTCAGATTTAAATCGAGGGGATGGAGAACTATCTATCATGCTACTGGAACTCAAAAGAAAGCTGGAGTAGCCATACTTACATCAGATAAACTAAATTTTAAACTAAAGACTGTAACAAGAGACAAAGAAGGTCATGATGATATAATTGGGGGTCTAGCCATCAAGAAGAGCTAACAATTGTAGATGTTTATGCATCCAATTTGGAACACCCAAATATATAAATCAAGTAATCACAAATATAAGCAATCTTATTGATAAGAATATGGTAACTGCAGGGGACTTTAATGCCCCACTTACAACAACGGACAGATCATCTAGCCAGAAAAATCAACAAGGAAACAATGGCCCTGAATGATACACTAAACCAGATGGACTTGACAGATATATTCAGAACTTTTCATCCAAAATCAGCAGAATACAGGGGCGCCTGGGTGGCGCAGTCGGTTAAGTGTCCGACTTCAGCCAGGTCACGATCTCGCGGTCCGTGAGTTCGAGCCCCGCGTCAGGCTCTGGGCTGATGGCTCAGAGCCTGGAGCCTGTTTCCGCTTCTGTGTCTCCCTCTGTCTCTGCCCCTCCCCCGTTCATGCTCTGTCTCTCTCTGTCCCCAAAAAAATAAATTAAAAAAAAAAAAAAAAAGAAATACTTTAAAAAAAAAAAAATCAAAATCAGCAGAATACACATTCTTCTTGACTGCACATGGAATATTCTCCTAGACAGATCATATACTGGATCACAAACAGCCCTCAATAAATATAAAAGAATTGAGATAATATCGTGCATATTTTCAGATCACAATCCTATGAAACTTGAAATCAACCACAAGGAAAAATTTGGAAAGCCTCCAAATGCACGGAGGTTAGAGAACATCCTACTAAAGAATGAATGTATCAACCAGGTAATTAATGAAGCAATTAAAAAATATATGGAAGAAAATGAAAATGAAAACAGAACAGTCCAAACTCTGTGGGATGCAACAAAGGCAGTCTACAGAGTAAAATACATTGCAATCCAGGCCTATCTCAAGAAACAAAAAAATGCCAAATACAAAACCTAACCACATACATAAAGGAACTAGAAGAAGAACAGCAAAGAAACCCCAAAGCCAGCAGAAGAAGAGAAATAATAAAGATTAGAGCAGAAATAAACAATATAGAATCCAAAAAACAAAAACAAACACCAGTGTAACCAATCAATGGATCTAACAGCTGGTTTTTTGAAAGAATAAACAAAATTGATACACCCCTAGCCAGACTTCTCAAACAGAAAATAGAGAGAACCCAAATAGCTAAATCATGAAATGAAAGAGGAGAGCTCACAACCTACACGAGAGAAATACAAACAATTATTAGAGAATACTATGAAAAATTATATGCCAACAAGCTGGACAACCTGGAAGAAATGGACAAATTCCTAGACATCCACACACTACCAAAACTCAAATGGGAAGAAATAGAAAATCTGAAAAGACCCATAACTAGTGAAGAAATTGAATCAGTTACCAAAAATCTCCAAATAAATAAGAGTCCTGGGCCAGATGGCTTCCCAGGGTAATTCTACTAGACATTTAAAGCAGAGTTAATACCTACCCTTCTCAAGCTGTTCCAAAAAACAGAAATGGAAGGAAAGCTTCTGGACTCATTCTATAAAGCCAGCATTACCTTGATTCCCAAACCAGACAGAGACCCCACAAAAAAGGAGAATTATAGGCCAATATCCCTGATGAACACAGATGCAAAAATTCTCAACAAGATACTAGCAAATCAAATTCAACAGTATATTAAAAGAATTATTCACCATGATCAAGTGGGATTCATTTGTGGGCTGCAGGGCTGATTCAATATTCACAAATCAATCAATGTGATACATCACATTAGCAGAAGAAAGGATAAGAACCATATGATCCTGTCAATAGATGCAGAAAAAGTCTTTGACAAAATACAGCATCCTTTCTAAATAAAAACTCTCAGGAAAGTCAGGATAGAAGGAACATATGGTAAAAATCATATAAAAATCATATATGAAAGGCCCACAGCTAATATCCTCAATGGGCAAAAACTGAGAGCTTTCCCCTGGGATCAGGAACATGACAGGGGTGTCCACTCTCACCACTGTTGTTTAACACAGCGTTGGAAGTCCTAGCATCAGCATTCAGACAACAAAATGAAATAAAAGGCATCCAAACTAGCAAAGAAGAAATCAAACTTTCACTTTTTGCAGATGACATACTCTACATGGCCTCCACCAAACAACTGCTAGAACTGATATATGATCACCAAAATCGCAGGGTACAAAATCAATGTACAGAAATTTGTGGCATTTCTACGCACCTATAATGAACAGAAAGAGAAATCAAGAAAGCGACTTCACTTATAACTGCACCACAAACCATAAAATACCTAGGAATAAACCTAACCAAAGATGTAAAAGATCTGTATGCTGAAAACTACAGAAAACTTACAAAAGAAATTGAAGAAGACACAAAGAAATGGAAAAACATTCCATGCTCATGGATTGGAAGAATATATATTGTTAATACTACCCAAAGCAATCTACACATTCAATGCAATCCAAATAAAAATTGCACCAGCATTCTTCTCAGAGCTGGAACAAACAATCCTAAAATTTGTATGGAAATACAAAAGACCCCAAATAGCCAAAGTAATGTTGAAAACGAAAGCAGGAGGCATCACAATCCCAGAATTTAGCCTTTACTACAAAGATGTAATCATCAAGACAGTATGGTATTGGTACAAAAACAGACACATATACCAGTGGAATAGAGTAGAGAACTCAGTATTGGACCACAAATGTATGGCCAACTAATCTTTGACAAAGCAAAAAAAGAATATCCAATGGAATAAAGACAGTCTCTTTAGCAAATTGTGCTGGGAGAACTGGACAGCAACATTCAGAAGAATGAAACTGGACCACTCTCTTACACCATACACAAAAATCAACTCAAAATGGATGAAAGACTTAAATGTGAGACAGGAAACCACCAAAAACCTAGAGTAGAAAGCAGGCAACAACCTCTTTGACCTAAGCTGCAGCAACTTATTACCTGACATGTCTCTAAAGGCAAGGGAAATAAAAGCAAAAATGAACTACTGGGACCTCATCAAGATAAAAACCTTCTACACTGCAAAGGAAATAATCAACAAAACTAAAAGGCAACGAGCAGAATGAGAGAAGATATTTGCAAATGACATATCGGACAAAGGGCTAGTATCCAAAATCTATAAAGAACTTACAATCTCAACACCTGAAAAACAATCCAATGAAGAAATGGTCAGAAGACATGAATGGACACTTTTCCAAAGAAGACATCCTGATGGCCAACAGACACATGAAAAGATGCTCAATAGCACTCATCATCATGGAAATACAATTCAAAACCACATTGAGATACCACCTCACACTGGTCAGAGTGGCTAAAATTAACAACTCAGGAAACAACAGATGTTGGCAAGGATGTGGAGAAATGGGAACCTTTGTGCATGGTTGGTGGGAATGCAAACTGGTGCAGCTACTCTGGAAAATAGTGTGAAGGTTCCTCAAAGAGTTAAAAATAGAATTACCCTACAACCTGGCAATAGCACTACTAGAAATTTATCCAAAGGATACAGGAGTGCTGATTCGTAGGGGCACATGTACCCCAATGTTTATAGCAGTACTATCAACAATAGCCAAGTTATGGAAAGAACCCAAATGTCCTTCAACTAAAGAACTAAAGTCCAGCAACTAAAGAAGATGAGGTTTATATATAGAATGGAATAATACTTGGCAATGAGAAAGAATGAAATCTTGCCATTTGTAACAATGTGTATGGAGCAGGAGGGTACTATGCTAAGTGAAATAAGTCAGAGCAAGACAGGTATCATATGTTGTCACTCAGTGTCACATTTGAGAAACTTAACAGAAGACCAAGGGGGAAGGGAAGGAGGGGAAAAATAGTTTCAAACAGAGAGGGAGGCAAACCAAAAGAGACAAATACAGAGAACAAATTGAGGGTTGATGGAGGGGGAAGTGGAGAAGAGGGGGAAATGGGTGATGGGCATTGAGGAGGGCACTTGTTGGGATGAGCACTGGGTGTTGTATGGAAGCGATGAATCATGGGAACCTACTCTTGAAGCCAAGAGCACACCGTATACACTGTATGTTAGCTGACAATAAGTTATATTTAAAAAAAAAAAGATTCTCTCTCTCTCTGTCCCCCTCTGCCCCTCTTCTGTGCACATATACATGTATGCACACACACATGTATGCACACACATGTGTATATATATATATATATATCTCACTCAAAAAATAAATAAACATTAGGAAAAAAAAAAGAAAGAAAGAAAAATAGCCACCAGGGATCAGGCCTGGGGTAGGGAAAATGCTGCTTCTGACAAACCCACAGTCAAAACAACCTGATAGAAATCACACCTAAAAAGGTAGTTCTGCTTCCATTGACTGGCTATTATATATAATGCTACAATAAACAGAGGGGTACATATATCCATTCGGATTAGTGTTTTTGTATTCTTTGGGTAAATACCCAGCAGTGTTATTACTGCATAGGAGGGTATTTTTTTTTTAATTTTTTGAGGAACCTCCATACTCTTTTCATCAGGGGCTGCACCAGTTTGCATTCCCACCCACAGCGCAGATTTCCTCCAAGTGTCCATCAATAGATGAATGGATACAGGGGTGCCTGGGTGGCTCAGTCAGTTAAGCGTCCGACTTCAGCTCAGGTCATGATCTTGCGGTTCACGAGTTCGAGCCCCATGTCAGGCTCTGTGCTGACAGCTCAGAGCCTGGAGCCTGCTTCTAATTCTGTGTCTCCCTCTCTCTCTTCCCCTCACCTGCTTGTGCTCGCTCGTGCGTGCTCTCTCTCAAAAAAATAAATAAAAGCATTAAAATTTTTTTTAATAGATGAATGGATAGAGAAGATGTGGTATATATATACAATGGAACATTATTTATCCATAGAAAAGAATGAAGTCTTATCATTTGCAACAACATGGATGGAGCTAGAGAGCATAATGCTAAGTGAAATGAGCCAGTACAAGAAAGACAAATACCATATGATTTCACTCATATGTGGAATTTAAGAAACAAAACAAATGGAAAAAGGGAAAAAAAAGAGACAAAAGAAGAGACAAACCCAAAAACAGACTCTTAACTATAGAGAACACATTCATGGTTACCAGAATGGAGGTGGGTGGAGGAATGGATGAAATGAGAAAGGGATTAAAGAGTACACTTATGATGAGCACTGAGAAATGTATAGGATTGTTGAATTACTACATTGTACACCTGAAACTAACACGGTATATTAACTACACTGGAATTAAATATTTTTAATGTGTATTCATTTTTGAGAGACAGAGCATGAGCAGGGCATGGGCAGATAGAGGGAGACACAGAGTGTCAGCACAGAGTCCCATGTGGGGCTCAAACCTACAAACTGTGAGATCATGACCTGAGTCAAAGTCAGACACTCAACTGACTGAACCACCCAGGTGCCCCTAATTTTTTTTTAAAAGGCAGTTCTGGGGTGCCTGGGTGGCTCAGTCAATCATCTGACCTCAGCTCAGGTCATGATCTCAGGTCCGTGAGTTCGAGCCCCTGCACCAGGGGAGCTCAAGCCCTCCTTCGGGTGAACTGGGACCCCGCTTCGGGTGAGTGCCACTTCTCTCTCTCCCACCCCTCTCTTTGCCCCTCATTCACTTGTGCCCTCTCCGTCCCTCCCCCCCACCACCCTAAGGAAAAAAAAAAAGTCAGATATGCAGTTGAGGGCAAGGATGAGGCTGTAACTTGGACCTAAATTCATGACATCACGGCCCTGAAGACCAGTCTCCTGGTTTCAACCACCACAAGCATACTTTATTTGGCCTTCATGAAATTGTCCACCCACTCCCAACCAGGGTTTTCAAAAACATTTAATGAGTTGTCCATTCATTTCACATTAAGCACAGGCTTCCACTGTCTGGAAGACTTGGAAGGTTTGACATCTCCGGGGCCACACACCCGCACAGCAAGTCTGCACAGCACCGCTAGAGGGCAGGCCTTTCCTCCAGGCACACTTTGTCCCCATGGACCACTGGTTACACTAGAGCTTCTCCTGCGTTCAGGACTGGCTTCGGTGAGCATCTGATTACACCTCCTAATTCAGATGTGGAAAAATATTCATGCTGAATTACTGCAGGCCAGGGGTCAGGGGTCTGGCCATGGCCTGCTGGCTTCCCCAAACTTCCAGAGCAGAAAGTGGGAACCCAAAGACTTGGGACTGAAACACTGTCAGCTACCACCTGGTATTCTTTTCTTAGAGTTCTGATGAGATGACCATAAATGGGTCTGATTCTTAAATCCCACACCAGAACTGATAAAAGATGCAGTGGGTGTGACTTCTCCAAGGACAGGTCCAGTCTTGCACAAAATCATGGACCTCTTCGCCCTCTCTGAAGCCTACATGGGACAGGGCATCAGACATTTATATCTTGGTGTGCAGTTTCAGTTGGTGACCTTCTTCCCTTAGGGGTATTTTCACTACATGATATGAGACTGTTCCCAGGTAAAGAGAGTTCCACTAGCAAGAGAAAGACAAGGAGGGTCCTTGCAAAGGTCCCTGAGCACAGCTACCCATTCCTTATCAAGTTAGCCCAGCTTCAAATTAATGGTTAATGCCTAAATAAATGAATGTCTCAACTAGCTTAGTGCTGAAAATTCTCACCAATAAACATTAGAGTGGAGGCATATTTCCATCCCCTGTAAAACACAAAGATGTTATCTGACAGACATCTTAACTAATCATACTTAATGCTTTCAGCTGTAAATTTTACCTAATGTCCGGGTTCTGACAGAATGGAACATAGGATAGCAAGTTTGAAGGAGAAAAAGGATGGAAAAGTCCAGGATGCCAGCCCACGGGGAGATCAGAGTTAGGGAATACAATCAATCGTGAGACTAAGAACACAGAGGAGTAAATAGGAATATTCCCGTCAGCTAGCTCTGCTCCCAACACAGCCTGAAAGCCATGGGCGGGTATCCATCTTTCCTCTGCCATTACTGAGATATTAAAGAACAAGCTTCTGGCCCCTGTGACAACAACAAATAACAGTGAAGATCCTGGTGAGTTACCGAAGGATGGCTCTGATCTCAATTTCAGTTGTGGGAGGGGGGTAGCAAGTTCAGGCAGCCAGTGTCATTTCTCTCCTAAATGCAGTGAGATGCCCCATTCATTTTAATCCTCCCCATAAACACAAGCAATACCTCACTCCAGAAAGAATTAACATATATTTTTCTAAAAGTGAAACGAAAGTTCTAAGAATTTAGGCCTTGTCTAAGATGGTGCATGTAGCCAAACTCAAATCAAACTCCATCTTAAGAGAAAAGCCCATATTTTTGCATTTAAATCACTATGTGACTTTTAAAGAGAGAATCACTGTAATGGCAGCATCTTCGTCTCTCGGTAAGTAAGCCAGCTGCTCTCTATGAAGATAACCCGATAGGAGACTATAAAAGATTTTTTTTTCAGCATTACTAAGAGAGGGGGGCGAGAATCAGACTGCAGGTAATGACTCTCACCCAAAGAACAAAGCAGTCAAAGAGACTTTAATATGAAATTGCATCCTCCAGTTTCTGCATCCAAATGTCAGTTGCGCCAGAAAAATCCAATGTGAATGGATTTATGTGAGATGCAAAAGAGAAAAATAATTCTTATTACAATAACCACTGAATAGACAAAGGGCACAGATTGGATCACTCTGCTATACAAGCATCATCCCATTTCTTCTTACATAAAAGACTTATTGCTCTAAAAATAGTCAAAAAATCTAAGGAGAGAGACACAGAACCCAGAACCACCTCAACTATGTGAAGTTTTTTCGTCTTGCCCAGGGCTTCTCTCTGCCAAATCATTCACATTCTTTAATGAATTCTTCTACACTCCTAAAACATTGTTTATTCTCTTTCCACCTGCCCAACTTCCCCCAGTAAATCCTTTGTAAGAGGTAACATAGGAGGCTGGTACCTCCAGGAAAAATTATTAAGGAAGAAGGACCTTACCACTTCTGGGAGCAGCCTAGTTGAGAGGTCATGGATGGCTTTGACCACTATGCATATGGATGACAGAAGGAAGATCACCCCCAAGATGACACAGGCTCTGTAAAGAAACAAAACATTGAGAATCTTAACTGTGAGAAGTCCACTCTGCTGATTCATGCAATAACACAACACAAAAGGCACTGGTACCCAACCATAATTTGCCACACTCCCACCATGACTGTCCATAGTCTCAGAATTGAGAATCTCTCCCTGAATCATCTCTAGGAGAATATAATTTAGAGTGTTAACAGCAAAACCAACCCCATGGAAAAAGGGCTCACTATCCTACATAATCGCAGAGTATCCCATGAGTGCTAACATGGGAGGAACTTCAAGACCGTTAAATCCATCCCTCAGGCCCAAAAACAAAACACGTTGGTCCTCTTCCAGCTGGAAGGTTCGGTGTTTAACAGCAGAGTGAAGGCTCTGGCATGAGACATCCCAAGTTTTACCATTTACCATGCTTGCTCTTCGCTAACCTACTGAACTTCTTTTAGTCTTTATATCCTCACCCGTAAAATAGGAATAAAATTTCCCACCTGAAGATGAAATGAGCATCAAAAAATAACCCATCGATGTTGGCTTAAACAAAGGCAAAGTCTACTCTGGCTATCTCTTTCTGATATGGCATGATAGACACTATTGTATTTTCCCAAAGATAAAAAAGAAGAATTATTAGTAACAACAAAAGATAGAGTGTTTATGCCAAAGCGGAGTAGAACTCTTTAAAAAGGAGAGGAGAGGAGAGAAGGAAGGATGAGATCAACCAAGGCACCACAGGAGGAGGCAGGAGCAAGTTAGGGATGAGGTCAAGGGGAAAACCAGAGGATATACAGCCAGGGGAATGGGGTGGGGGCTAGTAAGAAGTCTGTGAGGCCTCAGGACATAGGAGCTCTCTCTGGCAAATCAGACACAACAACTTGCAAGAGAAACAAAGATGAAAATGGAAAGTAAACAGGAGGACTTGATGATAGTAATACAAGAGTCAAAACATGAAATGAAAATGAAAAAAAGAGGAAAAAGTGAATGACTACAGTTAGCCCTAAATCATTTCTATCCCAACCTGATGACTCCATCACTTGGCAGCCTCCTCAACCCTTTCCCCTGAGCTATCAAATAAAACCGTTTTTCTTCGTCCATCTTGGAGTCCCTTCTCTGGATTAACAGAATGGCCTCAAATTGCCCACCTAACATTGAAGTAACACTTGCTTAGAATCCTAATGAGCCTGTGGACAGACATGGTCCCCAAAACCTAAAAGTCAGAAATAAGCAGGTAAACAAGGTTGCTTGGAGCTCACTCAGTAGGCTTCTAATGCACACTCTAGTTGTAGGTTTTAGTCTTTCAAAAACACAGACAGGAAGAAGGGATCATTGCAGACTGGTGCAAAACACAAAATATAGAGATTGTTGGAAAAGCAATGAATGGGTTGGGGATCCTGGTACAGACTCAAGCAAAAGAGGATCTGGCCCTATGAATCAAATGGGTGAGCTGCCCCCGGTGCCATACATCCTCATAATGAGCCTGGGGGAGAGAACACATGCTCAAGATAGAGAAAAGATATTTCAGGCAATAAGTATTCACTGATGCAGTGGCAGGAGGGAAGAACACTGATTTGAGGCATTGAGCCTGGGGCTGGTAACCCAGTCCTGGCAGGACTATGGGGCAAAAGAGGCTGCAGCCAAGAGAGGTATCGTGAGGGAATGAGGCCCATCTAACAGAGGGTCTTTAGTGACAAGATACTGGAGCAAGACCAATGAATCCCAGGGCTCGGGGAATCAATGCCCCCAATGCTCTGGCCCCTGAGACCTAGCTATGCCCACAGGGAAGACTGCTATAGGCCAGCTGTGACCAGCACTTGAAATAACCACTCCTCTCTGCAAAGACTGTGAGCAGTCCCATTATAGGAAAAGAGCCTAAAGTCAGGGTAGGCCTCCGATATAAATTTTGTGATGTGCTTTTCTCCATTCAAAAAAATTCCTGAGTGTCTACAAAAGAGACTCTCTGTGATTCACCCTTTGAGATAAATTTAACCACCAACTCAGTGCTTCTCAACCCAAGGGCATTCTGTACTCGTCTGGGATGGTTTGTTTGTTTGTTTGTTTGTTTGTTTGTTTGTTTGTTTTTTCAACAGCTGCTCAGAGACCACTCCAACTGTACCAGAATCTCTGGGGGTGAACCCAGACATCTACGTTTTTTTGAAAGATCCCTAGTAATTCCCACATGCACTGGGGCTAAGAGTCCTGCACCTAAACCCAGGAGAGGCTGTGTCCTTAGGGAGCTTCCACTGTGGTGTAGAAAACCACAACTCCCTGGACAGAAGGCAAGGAGGGAGCCGTCATCCCAGCTGGTGAGGAGGGAACAGGTCTAATGATCCCTAAGGGATGTGTAGTGTATCTTTTTACTGAGCAGCTTTCTCTCCCTGAGGCACAAATAGGCCAGCCACCACTTGGGTGCTAGAACTTCTACAGACAGTTTATTACAACATCTTCAGGAAGTTTTCATCTCCATACTTCTCTGGAGTAGGGGGTGGGAGAAGAAACAAATGTCTGAGCTTCTAGCTGACAGGCAACAGTAATGCTACAGGAACCTATTTTCTCCAGATGACTGCAGACACATGACTGCAATGCACAAAAAAGTGGATTTGAATTTTGTTTACATTTCTTAAGGAGACAAGATGTAAAGGATGTGATGGTCGCCTTACATAATATCTTGCTTATATATCTTTAATCAAAATTACACTACAAATCTCCTAAGGGCAAGAACCATATTTTTATTTTTATTTTTATTTTTTTTAATATATGAAATTTATTGTCAAATTGGTTTCCATACAACACCCAGTGCTCATCCCAAAAGATGCCCTCTTCAATACCCATCACCTCCCCTCCCCTCCCTCCCACCCCCATCAACCCTCAGTTTGTTCTCAGTTTTTAAGAGTCTCTTATGCTTTTGCTCTCTCCCACTCTAACCTCTTTTTTTTCCCCTCCCCCTCCCCCCCATGGTTTTCTGTTAAGTTTCTCAGGATCCACATAAGAGTGAAAACATATGGTATCTGTCTTTCTCTGTATGGCTTATTTCACTTAGCATAACTTCCTCCAGTTCCATCCACGTTGCTACAAAGGGCCGTATTTCATTCTTTCTCATTGCCACGTAGTACTCCACTGTGTATATAAACCACAATTTCTTTATCCATTCATCAGTTGATGGACACTTAGGCTCTTTCCACAATTTGGCTATTGTTGAGAGTGCTGCTATAAACATTGGGGTACAAGTGCCCCTATGCATCAGTACTCCTATATCCCTTGGGTAAATTCCTAGCAGTGCTACTGCTGGGTCATAGGGTAGATCTATTTTTAATTTTTTGAGGAACCTCCACACTGTTTTCCAGAGTGGCTGCACCAGTTTGCATTCCCACCAACAGTGCAAGAGGGTTCCCGTTTCTCCACATCCTCTCCAGCATCTATAGTCTCCTGATTTCTTCATTTTGGCCACTCTGACTGGCGTGAGGTGATATCTGAGTGTGGTTTTGATTTGTATTTCCCTGATGAGGAGCGACGTTCAGCATCTTTTCATGTGCCTGTTGGCCATCTGGATGTCTTCTTTAGAGAAGTGTCTATTCATGTTTTCTGCCCATTTCTTCACTAGGTTATTTGTTTTTCGGGTGTGGAGTTTGGTGAGCTCTTTATAGATTTTGGATACTAGCCCTTTGTCCGATATGTCATTTGCAAATATCTTTTCCCATTCCATTGGTTGTCTTTTAGTTTTGTTGATTGTTTCCTTTGCTGTGCAGAAGCTTTTTATCTTCATGAGGTCCCAATAGTTCATTTTTGCTTTTAATTCCCTTGCCTTTGGGGATGTGTCAAGTAAGAAATTGCTACAGCTGAGGTCAGAGAGGTCTTTTCCTGCTTTCTCCTCTCAGGTTTTGATGGTTTCCTGTCTCACATTCAGGTCCTTTATCCATTTTGAGTTTTTTTTTGTGAATGGTGTGAGAAAGTGGTCTAGTTTCAACCTTCTGCATGTTGCTGTCCAGTTCTCCCAGCACCATTTGTTAAAGAGACTGTCTTTTTTCCATTGGATATTCTTTCCTGCTTTGTGAAAGATTAGTTGGCCATACTTTTGTGGGTCCAATTCTGGAGTCTCTATTCTATTCATTGGTCGATGTGTCTGTTTTTGTGCCAATACCATGCTGTCTTGATGATGACAGCTTTGTAGTAGAGGCTAAAGTCTGGGATTGTGATGCCTCCTGCTTTGGTCTTCTTCAAAATTACTTTGGCTATTTGGGGCCTTTTGTGGTTCCATGTGAATTTTAGGATTGCTTGTTCTAGCTTCAAGAAGAATGCTGGGGCAATTTTGATTGGGATTGCATTGAATGTGTAGATAGCTTTGGGTAGTATTAACATTTTAACAATATTTATTCTTCCAACCCATGAGCACGGAATGTTTTTCCATTTCTTTATATCTTCTTCAATTTCCTTCATAAGTTTTCTGTAGTTTTCAGCATACAGATCTTGTACATCTTTGGTTAGATTTATTCCTAGGTATTTTATGCTTCTTGGTGCAGTTGTGAATGGGATCAGTTTCTTTGTCTTTCTGTTGCTTCATTATTAGTGTATAAGAATGCAACTGATTTCTGTACATTGATTTTGTATCCTGCGACTTTGCTGAATTCATGTATCAGTTCTAGCAGACTTTTGGTGGAGTCTATCGGATTTTCCATGTATAATATCATGTCATCTGCAAAAAGTGAAAGCTTCATCTTTGCCAATTTTGATGCCTTTGATTTCCTTTTGTTGTCTGATTGCTGATGCTAGCACTTCCAACACTATGTTAAACAACAGCGGTGAGAGTGGACATCCCTGTCATGTTCCTGATCTCAGGGGGAAAGCTCCCAGTTTTTTCCCATTGAGGATGATATTAGCCATGGGCTTTTCATAAATGGCTTTTATGATGTTTAACTATGTTCCTTCTATCCCGACTTTCTTGAGGGTTTTTATTAAGAAAGGATGCTGAATTTTGTCAAATGCTTTTTCTGCATCAATTGCTAGGACCATATGGTTCTTATCTTTTATTAATGTGATGTATCACATTGATTGATTTGTGAATGTTGAACCAGCCCTGCATCCCAGGAATGAATCCCACTTGACCATGGTGAATAATTCTTTTTATAAGCTGTTGAATTCGATTTGCTAGTATTTTATTGAGAATTTTTGCATCCATATTCATCAGGGATATTGGCCTGTAGTTCTCTTTTTTTTTTACTGGCTCTCTGTCTGGTTTAGGAATCAAAGCAATACTGGCTTCATAGAATGAGTCTGGAATTTTTCTTTCCCTTTCTATTTTTTGGAATAGCTTGAGAAGGATAGGTACTATCTCTGCTTTAAATGTCTGATAGAATTCCCCAGGGAAGCCATCTGGTCCTGGACTCTTATTTGTTGGGAGATTTTTGATAACTGATTCAATTTCCTCACTGGTTATGGGTCTGTTCAAGCTTTCTATTTCCTCCAGTTTGAGTTTTGGAAGTGTGTGGGTGTTTAGGAATTTTTCCATTTCTTCCAGGTTGTCCAGTTTGTTGGCATAGAATTTTTCATAGTATTCCCTAATAACTGCTTGTATTTCTGAGGGATTGGTTCTAATAATTCCATTTTCATTCATGATTTTATCTATTTGGGTCATCTCCCTTTTCTTTTTGAGAAGCCTGGCTAGAGGTTTATCAATTTTGCTTATTTTTTCAAAAAACCAACTCTTGGTTTCATGGATCTGCTCTACAGTTTTTTTAGACTCTATATTGTTTATTTCTGCTCTGATCTTTATTTCTCTTCTTCTGCTGGGTTTAGGGTGTCTTTGCTGTTCTGCTTCTATTTCCTTTAGGTGTGCTGTTAGATTTTGTATTTGGGATTTTTCTTGTTTCTTGAGATAGGCCTGGATTGCAATGTATTTTCCTCTCAGGACTGCCTTCACTGCATCCCAAAGCGTTTGGATTGTTGTATTTTCATTTTCATTTGTTTCCATATATTTTTTAATTTCTTCTCTAATTGCCTGGTTGACCCATTCATTCCTTAGTAAGGTGTTCTTTAACCTCCATGCTTTTGGAGGTTTTCCAGACTTTTTCCTGTGGTTGATTTCAAGCTTCATAGCATTGTGGTCCGAAAGTATGCATGGTATGATCTCAATTCTTGTATACTTATGAAGGGCTGTTTTGTGACCCAGTATGTGATCTATCTTGGAGAATGTTCCATGTGCACTTGAGAAGAAACTATATTCTGTTGCTTTGGGATGCAGAGTTCTAAATATATCTGTCAAGTCCATCTGATCCAATGTATCATTCAGGGCCCTTGTTTCTTTACTGACCATGTGTCTAGATGATCTATCCATAGTTGTAAGTGGGGTATTAAAGTCCCCTGCAATTACCACATTCTTATCAATAAGGTTGCTTATGTTTGTGAGTAATTGTTTTATACATTTGGGGGCTCCCGTATTCAGTGCATAGACATTTATAATTGTTAGTTCTTCTTGATGGATAGACCTGGTAATTATTATATAATGCTCTTCTTTATCTCTTGCTACAGCCTTTAATTTAAAGTCTAGTTTGTCTGATATAAGTGTGGCTACTCCAGCTTTCTTTTGACTTCCAGTAGCATGATAGATAGTTCTCCATCCCCTCACTTTCAATCTGAAAGTGTCCTCAGGTCTAAAGTGAGTCTCTTGTAGACAGCAAATAGATGGGTCTTGTTTTTTTATCCATTCTGATATCCTAAGTCTTTTGGTTGGAGCATTTAGTCCATTTACATTCAGTGTTGTTATAGAAAGATATGGGTTTAGAGTCATTGTGATGTCTGTAGGTTTCATGCTTGTAGCGATGTCTTTGGTACTTTGTCTCACAGGAACCCCCTTAGGATCTCTTGTAGGGCTGGTTTAGTGGTGAATTCCTTCAGTTTTTGTTTGGGAAGACCTTTATCTCTCCTTCTATTCTAAATGACAGATTTGCTGGATAGAGGATTCTCGGCTGCATATTTTTTGTTTTGTTCATCACATTGAAGATTTCCTGCCATTCTATTCTGGCCTGCCAAGTTTCAGTAGACAGATGCGTCACTAGTCTAATTGGTCTCCCTTATATATTAGAGCACGTTTATCCCTAGCTGCTTTCAGAATTTTCTCTTTATCTTTGTATTTTCCCAGTTTCACTATGATATGTTGTGCAGAAGATCAATTCAAGTTATGTCTGAAGGGAGTTCTCTGTGCCTCTTGGATTTCAATGCCTTTTTCCTTCCCCCAGATCAGGGAAGTTCTCAGCTATTATTTCTTCAAGTACACCTTCAGCACCTTTCCCTGTCTCTTCCTCCTCTGGAATACCAATTATGCGTATATTATTTCTCTTTAGTGCATCACTTAGTTCTCTAATTTTCCCCTCATACTCCTGTATTTTTTTTATCTCTCTTTTTCTCAGCTTCTTTTTCCATAATTTTATCTTCTAGTTCACCTATTCTCTCCTCTGCCTCTTCAATCAAAGCTGTGGTCATCTCCATTTTATTTTGCAGCTCATTAATAGCATTTTTTAGCTCCTCCTGGCTGTTCCTTAGTCCCTTGATCTCTGTAGCAATAGATTCTCTGCTGTCCTTTATACTGTTTCCAAGCCCAGTGATTAATTTTATGACTATTATTCTAAATTCACTTTCTGTTATATTGTTTAAATCGTTTTTGATCAGTTTGTTAGCTGTCGTTATTTCCTGGAGGTTTTTTGAGGGGAATTCTTCAGTTTCGTCATTTTGGATAGTCCCTGGAGTGGTGCGGAACTGCAGGGCACTTCCCCTGTGCTGTCTTGAATAACTTGTGTTGGTGGGCTGGGCCGCAGTCAGACCTGATGTCTGCCCCCAGCCCACTGCTGGGGCCACAGTCAGACTGGTGTGTACCTTCTCTTCCCCTCTCCTAGGGGCGGGATTCACTGTGGGGTGGTGTGGCCCATCTGGGCTACTTGCACACTGCCAGGCTTGTGGTGCTGGGGATCTGGCGTATTAGCTGGGGTGGATTGGCAAGGTGCACTGGGTTGGGAGGGGCAGGCTCAGCTCACTTTTCCTTCGGAGATCTGCTTTGGGATGGGCCCTGCAGCACCAGGAGGGAGTCAGGCCCACCAGAGGGATGGATCCGCAGAAGCACAGTGTAGGGTGTTTGCAAGGTGCAAGCAAGTTCCCTGACAGGAACTGGTTCCCTTTGGGATTTTGGCTGGGGGATGAGCAAGGGAGATGGCACTGGTGAGCACCTTTGCTCCCAGCCAAGCTGCGCTCTGTTGTCCGGGGCTCAACAACTCTCCTTCTCAGTGTCTTCCAGCCCTCCCGCTCTCTGAGCAGAGCTGTTAACTTATAACCTTCCAGATGTTAAGTCCCGCTCGCTGTCAGAACACACTCCATCCGGCCCCTCCACTTTTGCAAGCCAGATTCGGGGGGCTCTGCTTTGCTGGTAGGCTGCCCCTCCACCCCGGCTCCCTCCCGCCAGTCCGTGCAGCGCGCACTGCCTCTCCACCCTTCCTACCCTCTTCTGTGGGCCTCTCGTCTACACTTGGCTCTGGAGAATCCATTCTGCTAGTCTTCTGGTGGTTTTCTGGGTTATTTAGGCAGGTGTGGGTGGAATCTAAGTGATCCGCAGGACGCAGTGAGCCCAGCATCCTCCCAAGCCACCATCTTCCGATGTCATATTCTGTTTTTCCAAGAACCATATTTTTATAGCTCAGTGTCTACAGGAGCACATAGCAGGTGCCCCATATGCATCTGTAGAATGGATGTAGTCACTAACCAATTAAGTAATCAGAAACTGATTTCTAAGTGTTCCCACACGGAGTTTAAGGGACATCAACTACTTACTCACACATATGTGAAGGGGAAAGACACTCTTAATACTTTAGCCAAAATGCCTATGGAATAGCCCACATTGTAAACCCACTCTGAAATGTAATGGAAATCAAAAGAAATTGATGGTTTGGTTTATTAATGTTGAATTTTACCAAAGTATAATCATATTTTCTACACAAACATACCTGTGAATACACTTAAAAATGTTTTAAAGCCCTATTTTCATCCTGTTTTAAATGTGTTGCCAATTCAAAAACCACAGTCACCCTTCCTTAAACAGTGCTAGGAGCTTGCATGTCAAAGTTGCTCTCACAGCCTAAACCAGCTATTATTAGCAGAGAGTGTGACGCTATTTTTTAACATTTTATTAATAATATATTGTGTTTACATAGCAGCTTTGTCCTCAGGCACTCAGAGTTCTGCACATCAGCTCATAAATTCCCTGGAGGCCACTCACCGGATCTGAGTTTCTGTTATTCTGTTATTTTCAGTCTGAGAAGGAAAGAAGTGTGTTTCATAAACACAAGTGGTCAAAATGGGAAAGTCAAGGATTAGGGGGCTTGCCCAGTATCACCCAAGGAGTTTGAAGTCCACTCAAATACAACCCAGTCTCCTGACTCCCTCCCAGAGGCCAGACCCAGTCAACCACCTGGCCACTAGAAGGTTCTTGGCATCCATGTCACATCCTCACGACTCCACTACCCTGGGAGAGCAGTGGCCTCCAGGATGCAGGGAAGATTTGGGTCAGGAGCCAACACTATATGGCTGCTTCCTTCTGCAAGTGTATGCTGCTTCCTGCTTTGGGAGGAGGCAGAAGGGGGAGCAATGGTGGGTAACTGCCCCATCAGCACATCCTGGCCTTTACCTGGAGAGGCTGGCCTGGCAAGCAAAGGGCAATGTGTCCATGAGCCTGACAGCACTGGGCAGCCAGGTCACTGGAATGAACACAGATTCCTTCTCCCTCCTGCCCAAACCCCAGAGGTGAAAAACATAATGATTCAGAAAGAGGCAAAGGCATTGTCCCCATCAACATAATCCCCCAAATGAACACATACTGAAGTTGAATTTAACCAGGACCACTGGGTGTCAAAGAGTGGTCTAAAGATCAGCAGCACCAGCATCACCTGGGAACTTGTTAGGACAGCAAATTCTTGAGTCCACCCCAGATCTGCTGAATCAGAAACTCTGGGGACGGCATCCAGTGATCTGTGTTTTAAGCCCTTCTGGTGTTTCTGATGCACAGTCAAGACAGAGTCTGTATTAGTCTTACCCAGGACACATTTAATGTCTGAAAGAAGACGAGTAAAATCTAGAGAAATGATTAAAGCCACTGGCCATCTCTTTTTCTTCTGCTAAAGGCGACAAACTGCTCACTGTGCACGGCACTGTAATTCTATGAATAACCTTGCAGTAAGCATTCATTTTCTTGCCTCTGAAATCTTAACGGCAAAACCTGACAGATACCCTCACATCCAAAAAGATGTCAGGTTGAAAGTCTTGTCCCTTACCAATTGTTGGTTTGAAGGTCTGTGGTTCACATTAATAAAGCATAAGTCTTATACCAATTCTAAGTTATTTTCCATGAGACCCAAACAGCCAAACAGAAGTTTTGTCTAGTCATCCCCTAATTTACAAAAGCCCTAAAACACAGTAGCCCTGGTAATTAATCAGTTCAGTCCACAGCTTAAAGTGTCAATGTTTTATTTATCATCTTTCACCCTGGTGCCCAAAGCATTTGTAATCTGGGCCATCATTCAAATGTGAAGTAATGAAAAATAAAAGACTGTCAAGTGATGAGCATACACACAAGTACTTAGAGAGGCACAATATCTGTGTTATTTTATTCTAGGTCCTCTCTCACTCCATGTATTCTTCCATTTTAAATAAGGCCACAAAGTCCATTTAGAGGCAGGATAAAGGGAAGGAGAAAGTGAGCAATGAATGCTTATCAGCCATTTCTCATTCTCTATAATGGCTATGCCAAACATTTGCCTCAAGATCACCATCTTCCTCTTACCCTTGATTCTCCTAAAACTCTAGACCCCATCTCCTTTCCTACCCACTTCCCATCTCTCTTCTCTACCTTCCATCCATGTGCTGCACTGTGAACAGGTTGTGATGTGAAGGGAAGTGGCTTGGATGAGGAATGTTCCCTCAAACCAGAACTCTCTAGGCAAATGGTCCTTACCTTCCCCTGGTAAGATCAGCCTCAGCATGTAACCACCAACTCACACATAACCACCTCCCTCAACAAACAACCTTTTGTTCATATCCATATGAATATACAAGCTGACTAGAACCCACCCAAGTAAAATATCATTTACACAGGACTTTTTTTCCTAGCTTCAATGTTAGGGACAAAAGTCAACACAAGGGATTTATAAAAGAATTAGATTCTATAGCAATGCAGTCCAATAGAATTTTCTGTGATGGTGGAGTGTTCTATTCAGCACTAGCCATATGTGTCTATTGAGTGCTCCAAATGTTGCTAGAATAACTGAAGAAATGAAATTTTCATTTCAATTACTTTCTATTAATTACAATTTAAATGGCCACATATGGTTAGTGACTACCTCATCAGGTAGTGCATCTCTAAAGGCTGCACTGAAAATACAGAAGTTCATCAATGTATGTATATATGCATGCTGTCTGTATATATTCTCTTTATATCTATCTATCTATCTATCTATCTATCTATCTATCCATCCATCCATCCATCCATCCATCCTCTATATTTTCTTGATGAAAGGAAGGGAGGAAGGGAGGAAGGGAGGAAGGGAGGAAGGCAAGCCCAGAAGCTACTTATCAGGATCAGGTAAATTTATGTGGGCTAGCAGGGTCTGCTGTAGGAAATTTTGCAAAGATGCATCATGCCTTTAGTATCCTCCACAAATGAATGCATCATTTCTCTATCCAGTAAAGCCCTCCAACTCCCCAGGTTTACATGCCAAGTCTCACTCTTGTTCTCATCTAATGTCAGCCAATCGCAGCTATAGCTACTGTTCCACCAGAGGTAACTGCATTTTAGAAGGGGATTTGTACTTCAGTCGTTCACATTTTAAGGTCTACATGCCAAGTCCTGAGGCTAAGGAAAATGTCATCTATTCACAGCCACCGGAGAGCACAAATGTAGGAAAATCATCAAAGGAAGTCATTACTTATGAATGTGAAAATGGGCAAGGAACAAAATGAACAAATGGAGTAAGGTGGTGAAATACAACCTGGGGACAGAGTGGGAAGGAAGGATGGCTCTGCAGTGGGACATTTGAGCTGGGTCTAGAAGAATGGACAAGAATCATCAAGCAGGAAAAAATGGAAGGCTAGGGAGGACACTCAATGCAGAGTGGACTTAATGAGCAAAAGTGTGAAGACATAGCACTGTGGTGCCCTGCTTCAGGGAAAAGTGGAGATGCTACATATGAATATGTTCATGCCCCTATTTAGGACAGGTCACATGTTAGGCCACAAAACAAGTCTCAATAAATTAAGGAAAACTGAAATCATATCAAGCATCTTTTCTGGCCAAAATGTTATAAAACTAGAAATCAATTACAAGAAAACAAGTGGAGAAAACCACAAACATAGGAGGCTAAACATGCTACCAAGCAACCAATGGGTCAACAAAGAAATCAAAAGAGAAATTTAAAATACACCCAGAGACAATTGAAAATAGAAACACAATGGTTCAAAATCTTTGGGACACAGAAAAAGCAGTTCTAAGAGGAAAGTTTATAACAATACAGACCTACCCCAAAAAACAAGAAAAGTCTCAAATAAACAATTGAACTTTATACCTAAAGGAACTAGAAAAGCCCAAAGTTAGTAAAAAGAAGGAAATAATAAAGATCAGAATGGAAATAAAAGAAATAAAAACTAAAAAAAATAATAATAAATGAAACTAAGAGCTAGTTATTTGAAAAGACAAACAAAATTGATAAACCTTTAGCCAGATTCATCAAGAAAAAAAGAGGGGCACCTGGGTGGCTCAGTTGGTTAAGCGTCCGACTTCGGCTCAGGTCATGATCTCACAGTTCGTGAGTTCAATCCCCGCGTCGGGCTCTGTGCTGACAGCTCAGAGCCCAGAGCCTGCTTCACATTCTGTGTCTCCCTCTCTCTCTGCCCCTTCCCTGCTCATGTTCGGTCTCTCTCTGTCTCAAAAATAAATAAACATTAAAAAAAAAGAAAAGAAAAGAAAAAAAGAAAGAAGGGGTGCTGGGATGGCTCAGTCAGTTGAGTGTCCAACTTCGGCTCAGGTCATGATCTCGTGGTGTATGAATTTGAGTCTCGTGTCAGGCTCTCTGCTGTCAGCGCAGAGTCCACTTTGGATCCTCTGTCTTCCTGTCTCTGCCCCTACCCCATTCTCACACTCTCTGCCTCAAAAATAAATTTAAAAAAAGAAAGAAAAAAAATAAGATTCAAATAAATAAAATCATAAATCAAAGAGAACTCAAAATCCAAACTACAGAGATACAAAAGATTATATACAATACTATGAAAAAATATATGCCAATAAATTGGACAACCCAGAAGAAATGGATAAATTCCTAGAAACATACAATCTTGCAAATTAGATTCATGAAGAAACATAAAACATAAACAGATGAATTACTAATAACAAAATTGAATCAGTAATCAAAAATTCCCAACAAACAAATGTCCAGGACCAGATGGCTTCCTAAGTGAATGCTACCAAACATTTAAAGAAGAGTTAATAGCTTGTACACCTGAAACTAATGTAACACTGTATGTTAACTATACTGAAATTAAAATTAAAAACTTAGTAAAATTTAAAAAAAAATTAGGAACAGAGGCTTTGAAGAAGTAGGGGTGAAAAAAGAAGAGTTAATACTTATCCTTCTCAAACTATTCCAAAAAATAGAAGAGGAAGAAGTGCTTTCAAATTCATTCTACAAGGTCAGCATTGCCCTGATAACAAAACCAGATAAAGACACAATAAATAAATAAATAAATAAATAAATAAATAAATAAATAAATAGTTATAGGTCAATATCTCTGATGAACATACATGCAAAAATCCTCAACAACATATTAGCAAACTGAATTCCACAACGCATTAAAAGGATTATTCACCATGACCAAGTGAGATTTATTCTAGGAATACAAGTGTGATTGGGTATCCACAAATCAATCAGTATGGTATACCACATTAAGAAAGTGAAGGATAAAAATCATATGACTATCTCAATAGATATAGAAAAAGCATTTGACAAGATGCAATATCCATTCATGATAAAAACATTCAATAAAGTGGATTTAGAGGGAATATACCACAACATGATAAAAGCCACATATAACAAACCTACAGCTAACATACTCAATGGTGAAATGCTGAAAGCATTTCCTCTAAGATCAGAAGCAAGACAAGGATGCCCATTCTCACAACTTTTATTCGACATAGTACTAGAAGTCCTATCCATAGCAATCAGACAAGAAATAAAAGGCATCCAAACTGGTAAGAAAAATGAAACTATCATTATTTGCAGATCACACGATATTATATAAAGAAATCCTAAAAGACTCCACCAAAAAACAAACAAAACCTCTTAGAAATGAGTTCAGTAAAGTTGTAGGATACAAAATTAATAGAGAAATCTGTTGCATTTTTTAAAAACTTTTTTAATGTTTATTTTCTTTAACATTTATTTATTTTTGAGAGACAGAGAGAGACACAGAGTACAAGCATGGGAGGGAGAGAGAGAGAGAGGGAGACACAGAATCCAAAGCAGGCTCCAAGCTCCAAGCTGTCAGCACAGAGCCCGATGTGGGGCACGAACCCAAGAACCGTGAGATCATGACCCGAGCCAAAGTTCAGTGCTTAACCAACTGAGCCACCCAGGTGTCCCAATGTTTATTTCTGAGAGACAGGCAGATTATGAGCAGGAGCGGGACAGAGAGAGAGGAAGACACAGAATCCGAGGTAGGCTCCAGGCTCTGAGCTATCAGTACAGAGCCCAATGCAGGGCTCAAACCCACAAACCGTGACATCATGACTTGAGCTGAAGTTGGACACTTAACTGATTGAGCCACTCAGGCACCCCAGTTGCATTTCTATACACTAATAATGAGGTGGCAGAAAGAGAAATTAAGAAAAAAAATCCCATTTACAAAAAAGAATAAAACAGCTAGGAATAAATTTAACCAAGGAGGTGAAAGACCTGTATTCTGAGAACTATATGACAATGATGAAAGAAATTAAAACAAGATAAATAAATGGAAAGATATACCATGGTCATGAATCGGAACAATACTATTAAAATGCCCATACTTCCAAAAGCAATCTACAGATTCAATGCAATCCCTATCAAAATGGCGATAGCTTTTTTAAAAGAGTTAGAACACATAATCCTAAAATTTGTATCAAACCACAAACACCTCAAATAGCCAAAACAATCTTTAGAAAGAAGAAAAAAGCTGAATGCATCACAATCCCGGATTTCAAAATATACTACAAAATTGTAGCAATCGAAAGAATATGGTACTGGCACAAAATTAGACACACAGATCAGTGGAAAAGAACAGAAAGCCCAGAAATAAATCTATGTTTATATGGTCAAATTAACCTACAACAAAGGAGGTAAAAATACACAATGGAGAAAAAGAAAGTCTCTTTTGATAGATGGTGTTGGGGAAATTGGATGGCTAAATGAGAAAGAATGAAACTGGACTACTTTCTTACATCATACACAAAAATAAAATAAAAATAAATTAAAGACCTAAATGTAAGACCTGAAACCATAAAACCACTAAATGAAAACACAAGCAGTAAACTCTGGAACATCAGCCTTAGTAATATTTTTCTGGATCTGTTTCCTCAAGCAGGAGAAACAAAACCAAAAATAAGTGGGATTACATAAAACCCAAAAACCTTTTGCACAGTGAGGGAAACCATCAACAAAAGGGGAATCTATTGAATGGGAGAAGATATTTGCAAATGATATATCCAATAAGGGGCTGTTATTCAAAATACACAAAGAACTTACACAACTCTATACCAAAAAAAAAAAAAACATACTCCAAATAAAAATGGGCAGAGGAACTGAATAGATTCTTTTTCCAAAGAAGACCTATAGATGGCCAACAGACATGTGAAAAGATGCTCAACATCACTAATTATCAGGGAAATGCATATCAAAACCACAGTGAGCTATCACTTCACACTGGTCAGAATGGCTAGTATCAAAAAGACAACAGAAAACAAGAGTTGGTGAGGATATGAAGAAAAAAGAATTCTTGTACACTGTTGGTGATAATGTAAACTGGTGCAGCCACTGTGGAAAACGGTATGGGGGTTCATCAAAAAATTAAAAATAGAGATACCATATGATCCAGCAATTCCACCTCTAGGTATTTACCCAAAGAAAATGGAAATACTAATTTTAAAAGATATATGCACCCCTATGCTTACTTACATTATGCAAGATATGGAATAGAAGCACCTGAATACCTAACAACAACTGAAAGGATAAATAAGATGTGATATTGGGGCGCCTGGGTGGCTCAGTCGGTTGAGCGTCCGACTTCAGCTTAGGTCATGATCTCACAGTCCGTGAGTTCGAGCCCTGCGTCGGGCTCTGTACTGACAGCTCAGAGCCTGGAGCCTGTTTCAGATTCTGTGTCTCCCTCTCTCTCTCTGCCTCTCCCCCGCTCATGCTATGTCTCTCTCTGTCTCAAAAATAAATAAAAACATTAAACAAAAATTTAAAAAAATAAGATGTGATAGATATAGATCTATAGATATACACACATACATATACATACACGCACAGACAGACATACACAGAGAGAGACACACAATGGAGTATTAGTCATAAACAAAAGAATGAAATCAGGGCACCCAGATGGCTCAATGAGTTGAGCCTCCATCTTCAGTTCAGGTCATGATCTTGGTTTGCGGGTTCGAGCTCCACATGAAACTTGTTGCTGACAGAACAGAGCCCGCTTCAGATCCTCTGTTCTCCCTCTCTCTGCCCCTCCCCTGCTCATGCTTTCTCTCTCAAAAATTAAATAAATATTTAAAAAATTAAAAAAGAATGAAATCTTGCAATTTGCAACAACACAGATGGACCTAGAGGGTATAATGCTAAGTGAAATGAGTCACTCTAAGGCAAGTAACATATGCTTTCACTTACATGTGGAATCTAAAGACAAAAAAGCAGAAACAGATCCATAAGTACAGAGAACTGGTAGATGCTGTTGAGGGCCAGGGGGAAGGGCATGGATGAAATAGGCAAAGGGGACTAAGAGGTATAAACTTCCCAATACTGTATAAAATAAAAAAGTCACAGGGAATGAAAAATACACCATAGGGAATATAGTCCATAATATTTTAATAACTTTGTGTGGCAACAGATGATAACCACACTTAACCATAATGAGCATTTTATAATGTGTATAATTGTCAAATCACTGCATTGTACACCTGAAACTAATAATTGTCTGTCAACTGTACTTTAATTTTTAAAAAATGTTTTGATTTTTAAAAAAGTGAAGATGCTATTCCTAGAGCATTTGCCTAAGGAGAGCAGCCATGCGAGGACCACATGAAAAATGTCCCTCTGTGTCCTGAAAGTCCCCTCAAGATGGCAGATGCAAAATCCATGGCACACACAATGGCTCTTAGATGGTTACATGGACCAGAGTGTCGTATTTAATAGTTATGTATTTCAACATACAGAAGGAAAAAACTTGGTTATCATCCCATGCCTTCAAAGACTCTATTGGGAAAAATTAAGATTATATTTAGACAAATATTCAGTAAATAACAGCATAGGTGGTATGCAGATAGGACAAAGATGATCAAGGTGAAACACACATGTCTGAGTAATGACAGGAAGTCACTGGAGGATTTTAAGCAAGGAAGACCCATGGTGTCTGTCATCAGGGCTTTACAAAGACCCTCTGACTGGGGGTGGGGTTTGACAGGGTTGAAGGGAAACTAAGAGGGGATCAGCTGGGAGATAGTGCTCGTGGCCATGAACACAAAGTGATGACTCCCTACCAGGGGGCCAGGACAGCTGAGAGGGATCAACAAGGAAAGACACTAAGGAACCTAAATTGATCAAACTTGGGAACTGACTAGATATGGACAGTGGACACCAGGACAACCTCGATTTTGAGACTGGCTGAAAGAGAAGTGGTGCCCATTGATGAGCAGGCATCGTGAGGCTGGAGTGGGGAGCTGGCAGGGAGTCTAGTTTGGGACTTGCTAAGCTTGAGGAGGAATACCCAGACAGCCAGATGAGCTTAGTCAAAGAGGCATCTCTTAAGGCTGGTCTCCCAGGGCCATTTTCCTGGGGCCCCCAGGTCTCACATTGTTGTTTCTGTGGTGTGGAGAGAAGGAAGGAGAGAAAATAAAAAGGGAACAGCCATCCTAAGAGTGGACAAACCCTACCTAACACCTCTACTTCCAATATACACTACAAGGGAAATGCATGTCTAGACCCAGGACCCAGGCTCTTTGAACCCATCAATACTGATTTGACACCTACTGTGTTCTGATGCAAGGATTCAGCCACAAACAACAAAGTGAATAAACACTTGCTCTCCCAGAGCTTACCCAGGGAGAGTCAGACAATGAGAAGGTAAACAAATGAGCATATGCTGTACAGAAACATAAACAACATAGAGAAGGAGAATGAGGAGAGTATTATTTTTTTTAAGATTTTATTTTTAAGTAATCCCTACACCCAAGGTGGGGCTCGAACTCGCAATCCTGAGATCAAGCATCACCTGCTCTACCCACTCAAGCCAGCCAAGCACCCCAAGAGTGTTCTCTCTGATGATAAGACACTCAGCCGAAGACCTAGAAGATAGGAGAGTAAGCTGTGCAGCTAACTACCTGGGAAGAACACTCTGGGCAGGGGGAACAGAGGGCAAGGGCTTGTGCACAGAAGGGAACGCAGCTTATTCAGTGAAGAGCTAGGAGGCCAGCATGGCTGGAACGCAGCATCCGCTCAGGGCCTCAAGGTCATAACCAGAACATGGGCCTTTACTCCAGGTGGGATAGGAAACCAACAAAGGATTGATCAGAGAAATGATTTCCGTTTAAACAGGGTGGCTACGGCCACTCTGCTGGGAACAGGCCAGTGGAAGCAGGAAGACCAAAGGGAAGGTAACTTCAGTGAACCTCAAAAGAAATGATGCTAGCAGAGGGCAAAAGTGAAGGTGGGGAGGGGCAGTTCCTGTGAGATCCAAGGCACGTTTGCTGATAGTTCACTATTTGCTACCTAGTGAAGAAAGAAGGGGACTGGTGGTTTTTAGAAAGATTTGAAAAGAATTTTCAGGATGAACCTTTGTTTCTCAGGAGAATAAGAATATCCAGAAATCACTACTTAGGCAAACCGGTTATTCGAAGTGAACCATTTAGGAATTTTCAGGAAAAAAATTTTTTCAGTTTCAGCTCAGTTATCTGTATCAATTTCAATTTTGTCTATGCATAGTACATGGTAATAGCCTCTGCAGAGAACAGAGGGGGAAGGAGAGGCTTGCTTTTCCCTTCATACCGTATCATGCTTTTTGTGTTTTTTTAAAACAATGTGCAGGTACCACCTATTAGAATAAAAAAAAAAAAAAAAACACCACATCAATCTTGAGACTAAGGTTATTTCCTGACGGTCTACCAGATGCCAAAAAGCCTGCCATGTACTAGATACAATGACACAAGAGTCCTTTTCCTCCAAGAGTAGAGAAAGAGGGTATCTAAACCACACAGGAATCTTCTAGGGGCGCCTGGGTGGCTCAGTTGGTTAAGTGTCCAACTTCAGCTCAGGTCATGATCTCACAGTTTGTGAATTCAAGCCCTGCATTGGGTTCTGTGCTGACAGTTCAGAGCCTGGAGCCTGCTTCAGATTCTGTGTCTCCTTCTCTCTCTGACCCTCCCCCACTTGCTCTGTCTCTCTGTCTCTCAAAAATAAATGTAAAACAAAAAAATTTAAACCACACAGGAATCTTCTAGAGAAGTTGAGATTGGAGGTGACTTTGAAACACCCAAAGCAGCTAGGTTGGTAAGCAGGAGTGAAGAGTATATTCCAGGAAAAGGGAAATTATGTGCAAAGGTGTATTAGAATTCACTTGTTCAGCATGCTTTCATGACAAACCTACTTTGTGCCACCGGCACTGCTCTAGGGAGGGAGTCATGCAGATACAGGGGGAAGAAGCTTCCAGGCAGAAGGAAGAGCAAGGGTCTGAGGCAGAAGACTGCATGCCATGATGGAAGAACACCAAGGCAGCTGGTGGGCTAAAGAGGAGTGAGGGAGGGGGAAAAGGATGAAAGTGAGGTCAGAGGGTAGGGGTCATGTAAACTCTTAGATCTACTCAAAGGATCTAGGCTTTATAAAGATAGGAAGCCACTGGAAGCTGTGACTTGGAGATGCTGGGATGTCACATGTTCTAACAGGATCACTGTTGCCTGCCAAAGACAACCAGGGAGGACAGTCAGAATGCTGCCGCAGTGACACAGGCCAGAGGAGCAACCAATGGGTTCTGGGCCAGGAATGCAACATGCAAAGGGTGAGCCATTGGATATCTTCTGATTTCAGATTTTGGTCTGATCAGGGATATATTCTGAGGGTACAGTTGACAAGTTTTGCTGACATGTAGCTGAGATAAATAAGATTCAATGATTGGAGGTTTGTGACCTTGAAGGATGGCGATACCACTTCCTGAGTTAGGGAAGACCACAAGAGAGGCAGGTTTCTTTGAGGGGTGGCGGGAGAGGGGGATCAGGAGTTCAGTTTGGGACACACTATGTTTGGGATGTCTGCTAGGCAGCCAAGTGGAGGTGCTGAGAAAGCAGATGGAGATAAAAGTTTAGTTTTGGAGAAAAGTTCAACTGGGGACATAAACTGGAGTCAAAAGATTGTATTTATATCCTTGAAAGTGGACACGACCATTTTTTAAGAATCACAGTGCTTGAGTAAGACTGGAGTGAATTCTCCAAAAGGGATCCTGGCCAGGAAGCCAGGCAGAGAGGTAGACAAGGGTCAACGGCGAAGAACATCATGTACTAAGCTAAGGTGTATATATCTTTCTTATGAAAACCATGCAGAGCCTCTGAACACTTTGAAAATGATGGAGTAAGAGGATTAGAATTGCATTTTCTTTTTTTTTAATGTTTATTTGTTTTTGAGATAAAGAGACACAGCGTGTGAGCAGGGGAGGGGCAGAGAGAGAGGGAGACACAGAGTCTGAAGCAGGATCCAGGCTCTGAGCTGTCAGCACACAGCCCGATGCGGAGCTGGAACTCATGAACTGTGAGATCATGACCTGAGCCAAAGTCAGAGGCTTAACCAACTGAGCCACCCAGGTGCCCCTAGATTTGCATTTTCAACAGCTGATGTGGGCAGCACCTCTTAGGAACATCTGCTGGGGCTTCTCTGCTCCACATCCATTCCCCTTTCAGTGGTAGCAGGCCTCAATCCTCCTCATCATCCCCACTGTTCTCAAAGGGGGAACTGATAGCCACTACAGCCTGCCTTGAACCAAGCCACCCAACCCAAGCTTGGCCTGATCAGATATTCTTCCATGGACTCTGAATCCATGATAAATGATAACAAGGAAGGGAAAACAGAGATGCTTCATCCCACTGTAGGGATGACCGGAAGGTCAAGCTCAGCTGGGACTCAACCAGAGGGGTTAACCAATGTCTCTCCAGGTAGTCAGGCTTCCTACAGAATGGCCAACTCCCCCAAAGCAAGTGTTCCTTGGGAATCAGGTAGAAGCTGCCAGGCCTTCCTTGGAAGTCATGCAGCATCGTTCCAGAGTGTTCCGTGGGTTACAAGTGAGTCACAGACCCGCTGAAATTAAAGGGAAGAGAGAGAGATACCACCTGTTGATGGGAAAATGACAAGGGAATATTGGGAAGGCGACATACGAGGTTAGTAAATCCTTTGCTTCTGGAGACTTCCTTGCACTAGGACAAAGGTAGTTCATGCTGAGAGCCAGGTTCTGCACGGCAGTGGACAAGAGGATGAATGCATGTCAGAAGAAACTGGGGAGGTCAGTTCCCAGGAGGCCTGTGGCAGATTGCATCACTGTTCATAACAACTTGATCCTCCACATTCCTTCTCTTGCCACGTGCTTCTCAGCAACTCTGTGCAGGGGAATTGTGCATCCCACCCACTGTCAGTCTTGGATGGGGGACTTGCGTTGGCCAATTGAATGTGAGTAGGGATGCCATACACCACACCTGAGCAGAAGTTCTGCATGGCTGGTTTGGCCTTACTTCTGTCCTGTGAAATAAGCACAGAAATCCTCCAAGAGGAGTTATTTAACCAGCCCAAGACTTGAAATACAAACTCCATTCGTATGAACGTGGCTATCATCAAACTTTGGCTTAAGTGGGAAATGATGGAGAAATTCACGTGTGTGGTTTAAGTAAGGCACTGAGATCTGGAAGTTGTATGTTACCGCAGCAAAACTGACAGATAGGAGGTTCCTGGAAGAGAAAAGTCTTATGGTGGTAGCAGCAGCAGCAGCAGCAGCAGCAGCAGCAGCAGCAGCAGCAGCAGCAAAAAGCTATCTCAAAAAAGGAGCCCCTGGACCGGAGCACATGGCTGCCAGTTAAAAGCCGTGAGAGAACACCTGTCCGATGGCAGCTTTGTTTCTGCAGGCAGGAGTCCACTCAAGGTTTAGTCCACCCTGAAAAGCAGGCAATCCCATTGTCACAGATATGTACAAAAACCACTCCTTGAATGATTATTTTTACTGAATCAAAAAAATATATACAAGAACAGAAGCCTCCTTATGACCCCTGGACCACCCAAGAGGCACCAGGCACCAACCCTCCTGTCCTGTCTCTCTGGGACCTGAAAAGCTCTGCACGTTCAGGACACATGCTTATCAGCAGGATTTGGTTAATTGAATCTTTTCTTTCTCTTCATCCCTAAAAAATACTCTTATCATTTGCTTAGTAACATATTCTCCAGTGTTCCTAGCCTACTTGATCGTGGTATTTAAAGTAATTGGGTTAAACTGTACACTCCCTTTGATCCACTCCTGGGAATCTATCCCTAAAGAAAAAGCTTTTTGGAGAAGAATGTTCATAGCAGCATTATTTACGTTGAAAAGTGGAGAAGTTAAATGTGCCACAAAAGGAATATTGAAGTTACTGTGATACACTAATTCAGGAGACCATTAAGTGCTATTTAAGAGTGCTTTTGATGATAACAAAGTGTCCAAATGATAAAATATTAACTGAAAAGTCAGGATATAAAATTTCATATATACAAATTAGAAATATATAATACAGAGGCGCCTGGATGACTCAGTCAGTTGAGTGTCCAACATCAGCTCAGGTCATGATCTCGCAGTTCATGGGTTCAAGCCCCGTATCGGGCTCTGTGCTGACACAGCTCAGAGCCTGGATTCTGCTTCGGAGTCTGTGTTTCCCTCTCTCTCTGCTCCTCCCCTGTTCACACTCTGTCTCTCTCAAAAATAAACATTAAAAAAAATTTTTTAAATACATAATACAAATAAGTCTAACCTAAACTAGGGGAAAATTTTGGGCAGAAAATATACTAAAAAGTAACAAAGAGGGAGAAGATAGACTTCTTTCTCTTTTACTTTTCTGTATGTCCTACTTTTATAATGCAAAGAAAGTTTCTAAAAATGCCTTCTCCAGCTACCTCACTTTTAACATTTCCTTTTATCGTATCCTCATAAGACATCAAATGCTGCTCACTATCAAGTTTCAAACTTGGTGCAAATTAATCAGGTTTTAACGGAGCATCTCCTGCGTGTCCTGCACAGTGCAGGGGCACAGGTGGAAGCTGTGCTCTTGGGTCAGTTACAGCACAGTTGTGGGGACAGTATAGTAAGCTTCTATTCAAGCTCAACTGCTCATGTTTCCTCTTCCAAGACATGGAATTTTTCAATTCAATTATAAGTAAAAAAGGAATGATAAAATAACAAAAACAAAAAACACTACTTTCCTCCGAAAATTGTGAACGTAAGTAAGATGATGAATAAAATGCCACATGTCAGTAAGATAATATTGAACATTGGTAATAGGTAGGTAAAGAAAACATTTCTAATTTAATCCTATAGCATTTTCTTCCAGTCCTGGGACTTCTGGTAAAACCTCTCACTTAGCATGCCCTATCCGAAAGAGAATCTTAGGACCAAGTGCTATGGATATGAATTCCTCAAGGCAGACATGCCCTGGCATGTGGGCAAGAGTCTGTGACTTCCAGAGAACTTTCACAGACTTGTGGACTTCTCATCAGTGATGCTTCTGGCAAGTTAGGCCAAGAGAAGGGCAAGAGCGGAGAAAGAGAGAAGGGCAAGAGCGGAGAAAGGCCTCAGAAAAGTCTGGGCCTGACCAGGATTGTAAGGCTAGTCAACAGCTGAATTGGGCTCAAATCCAACTGTGAGCCTTGAAACATAGATAAGTTGGAATTTTCTTTATCTGTCAATTTGAACACACAAATTGTTGCAGAGTTTATGTCCAAACTGTTGGATTGCTGGACTCACTGAGTTGGGGTGGGGCTCAGGAGTTCTGAGTTCTAGATCTATCACTGCCTTTAATTTAGGGAAGAATAAGAAAATAGTCCAACTTCTCTAGACCTCGGTCTCCTCCTTTGAAAATGAGCAACTTTGACTTAATCATCAAGATCCTGACACTCTCAAATTCTAGTCTAAATGTAGCAATGGGAATTCTGGCTCACTAAAGATTTTTATTTTAAATCAATAGGTTTGAGGCACAGATTTAGTGGCATAACCAAAATATAAGTGAACAGTAGGTATCATTTACCTACTGGCAAGCTAGAAGGAAAAAAAATACAAGTTTCACACTGAGCAATGTGTGAATTATGGGCTTCCTTTAATATATTACTACAGGGCTGTCAGATGGCAAAAAAGATCCACCATGTTTTTGGCTGAATCTTGCTTATTTCTGCAACTTCCTTGTGACCTATACGCTCTACTATTTTGAAGGGCTGACATTTCTCAGAGTAAGAGAGAAAAAATAGATAATACAAAAAGAGAGTATTTTAAAAGAAAATGTTATTCATCCACTGAGTTGGGAAACTGGTTTTCTAAACAGAAAAATGATTTTAAATTGTTTGAATATCAATATACTCTACCCTCACTCTATGATAACTTAGGAAAAGCACAGGAATGATTAATCCTAAAGCCTTTGCCTCAAGGAGCTAGTTCCTAAAAATTCTGGAACTTTAAGCTACATTGCTATCTCTTACTGGATTCGCAAAAGGCTAAGTCTTCTCTTTAATACACAGAACTGAGTTTACATAGGCCATTGATTTGGTCCCTAAATCAGTAACACAAGCTAAAATCACCACCCATCACACCATCTTAAGAGATAAACGTTAGTGTCTACACATCCATTATCATTCTGCCTATCTTAGGACTGCAGAAATTAAGGAATTTAAACATAACCTGCCATAGTGCTAAATAAATACAAAGACATGTCAAAGTAAACTTGGGGCCAGATATTTTTACCCCCTGGGGATCACCTGAAATATCACAGGGGGCTGGGAGGTATAGCAGATGGTTTTGAAGTCACACAACATCCCCTGGGCCATTTCAGACTGCAATTGTCAACCCAGTGGGTGACTCCATGCTCTGCAACAGAGTCCCAGCCCAGGATGCCATGAGGTATACTTCTCAGAGGCTGGTGGCATTAAGCCCCCACTACAGAAGCCACCACAATAGCACATCTTCAGTCTTTGTCTCTCTTCCTATTTCCCTCTCCCCTCTCCTCCCTTCCCTCTCCTGGGATCCTGCTTCCTGGGATCACTCTCAGAATCACTGCCCCATCAACTACTTGCAGCCAGGTCCTTGGAAAGAATTTGAAAGACAGGGATGCCTGGGTGGCTCAGTCAGTTGAACATATGACTCTTGATTTCAGCTCAAGTCATGATCCCAGGTTCAAAGGATCAAGCCCTGCTTTGGGCTCTGCACTGAGCATGGAGCCGGCTTAAGATTCTCTCTCACTCCCCTTCTGCCCCTCTCCCCCAATCACACTCTTAAAAAAAAAAGACCATGAAGGACAAACTCAGAGTCTGACCGTCAACATCCACATGAGCAAACCAAATGTGGATCCAGGACAGCAGCTTCAACATTCTCCTGTTTTTGCAGATTAAATCTGTCCACAGCTCTCAGAACTGGGTCATTCACCCAGACTCAAGTCTCCAACCAATTGGGCACAACTGTTATAGGAATTTATAATTCCCTGTTATCTTACAAGAAACTCACAGATCTAAGAGCAAGGCAAATAAACGGAATTGGAGAGCCAATAGAAGTGAGACTTTCAGGGGCACCTGGGGGGCTCAGTCAGTTAAGTGACCAACTTCAGCTCAGGTCCTGATCTCGCAGTTTGTGAGTTCAAGCACCGCGGCAGGCTCTGTGCTGACAGCTCAGAGCCTGGAGCCTATTTCAGATTCTGTGTCTCCCTCTCTCTCTACCCCTCCCCTACTCACGCTGTCTCTGTCTCTCAATAATAAACGTTAAAAAATTTTTTTTAAAAAAGTGAGACTTTCACCCTTCAAATCATTACAAGGGGCAAGGAGGCAGAAAGAGATATGGGCTTCCTGTGGCCAGATGAACACTGAGAGTCTGGCCCCCAGTCCTCCTGATGGCTGGCACTGTCCAGAATGGCAGGGAGGGCCTGAGGGCTCTGTCATCTGGAAAAGCTCAGAGAGTCAGAAAAGGAAAGTGATGTGAGCAATCTCTAAAACACATGAATGTCCACTGTGATGGGCGACTACAGGGAGAGGCGGGTATGCATAACTACATAACTATATGCCAAATGCATTCAGGGCCACATTTTTAACACAAAGCAGAGGCAAAGACAGGTCACATGACCAGTCCACCATTGACATACTCATCTGAAAACCAAACTCTTATGCCAACAGGCAGGGTGGGGGGGGCAGGGGGGATGCAGAATGACAGAGGGAAGAAACCTTGTTATAATTTATCTAACTGTACACACTACCACCTTAGAGAAGAAGGGAGGATGGAATCATTTTAATAAGACAACCTGTCACTCTGTAGTTAACACAGCCATACGTTCCCCCCAAAAAAGAACTAGGTCAACGTCCTAAAAATGACTGAATTGTCAATTCGTTAATTAAGGATGTGGACACCTCCCATCAGGAATTATCATACACAATTTCTGTGACATCCATTGTAATGCCCTGATTATTGGCAGCAACCATGAAAGCTCAGCTGAGCCATCCGTCTGAGGCAGCAGAGCAGTGCTCAAAGTGCGGGCTCCAGAACTGGTGTCTGGCCACACTGCAGTGTCAGCACTTAGTGGCAATCTAGACCTTAGGAGAGCTTATTTAACTTCTCTTTCTGCCACTCTCTTGTTGTCTGTGTAATGGGATGGTGGTAGGAATGTTGTGAGTTAACTCATGAATAGAGCTTATTTAGCACAGTGCCTGGCACAGGGTTTAAGGAATAAAAAAGGAGCTATTTGGATCATGCACAGGATGTAAGTGATCCAAACGCCAACTCCTCTCATGTTCCTGGCCCATACTCCCATGTATCTGTGATAGAGGGCCCACAGCTCACCGTCTGAAGTCCAAAATGCCTCTTCCTCAACAACCTCACTTTCCCATTACTCACCCCGTGGGCCAGTAGGGCAGATAGTAAACTTACATGCAGAAGACATCTGTAACAAACACGTCTACCCAGAGCCCCTGGCAAAAGGACCATGACAGGAAGCCTCTGGTCCCCAACTGACTGCTAATCAGAATCAGCTGTGGGCCCTTTAAAAATTCAGACTACTGGACTCCACCTTGATATTTCTGACACTATAGTCTGTAGTAGGGCCTAGGCAGGCATTGTTATTTTTCATTTTTTTTGTGTTTGTTTATTTATTTTAATCTTTATTTAATTTTGAGAAAGAGAGACAGAATATGAGCAGGGGAAGGGCAGAGAAAGAGGGAAACACAGAATCTGAAGCAGGTTCCAGGTTCTGAGCTGTCAGCACAGAGCCCACGGGGCTCGAACTCATGAAACACAAGTTCATGACCTGAGCCGAAGTTGGACACTTAATGAACTGAGCCACCCAGGCGCCCTGCTTGTGTTTATTTTTTACAAAGCTCTCCAGGTGTTTTATGAAGCAAGAGGCCAGAGAACTTTTGTTCTAAGGCATCAGCAAGTTAGTGGTTCTCAACCAGAGTGATTCTGTTCCCCAGTGGATAAGAGGACATCAGCAATGTTCGGAAACATTTTCTACTGAATTAAGTTGGGGCAGGGGTGCTACTGGCATCTATGGCTAGAGCCCAGGGATGCTGATAAGCATCCTAATATACACAGGATAGCCCCACACAACAAAGAATTATCTGGTCCAAAATGTTAATCATGCCAACCATGCCTATGACATGCCAGCATATGAATCCTACTCTACGCCCTTTTTAGAGTGTAGGATCCTTTTGGGGGTGTCCAGAGAATGGACACCAGGTTCCCCATTTCATCAATGGGGGCCAATTCACAGAGCCATGAGAACCGAATTGGGTAACACATGTTGGACTGGTGAAGAACAGTTTTGAAAGAGCACTGATGAGTTCACACAAAACCACCATAACCTCTGTGCACAACGGGTAAACATAAACTTCATGTAGGAAGAGCTCACCGGTAATTCCAACACTGGAGACATGTCAGATGACAGAGCTGTTCCTTTAGACCAGTGAGTTCCAGCCCTGCATGATGAAGAATACCTACTAAGTGGCGGGCACTGGGGAGAGGCTCTGTCTACACTACCCCATTCACTCCTCACAACTGTCCCTTAAGACAGATATTATCGACCACCTGGAGCAGTTGAGGAAACCAAGGTTCAAAGGATTTAAGGAGCATGTTTAAGCCTGCCAAGCTGGGCTGTGGACCTCCTCCATATGTATCACTAGAAGCCCATACCATGGCCACCTAGCATCCTACAGTCACCAAGCAGTGTGCTTGTCATCTTGCTCCACATCTCTGTTTCTCCAAAGCATGATCTGAAGCACATATTATACCTTGCACACCATGGCCCCACCCTGGATCTGTGGAAGAGAGAAAAATTTCTGAGAACCAGACACTGTCCTTTGATGGGCTTTGTTTGAGCATCTTACTGGGGCTGGTTACCGGGGTTTTTTTCCTGCAAGAGGCAGAGTCCGACTCTGCTGATAAGCCCAACAACCAAATCCCCTGAAGACAAAACAAAACAAAACAAAACAAAAAAAGATGTTGGCTCAAATGATCAGAGAGAAGAAAATATCTGAATTTGCACCCCTTTATTTGGGGAAGCTAGCTCCAACGAAAAGAAAAGAGTGTCACCACGCAGGTTGGTCTCTTAAACTATTCTGGCACTAACAGTGTCTGAAGGGCCAGCATGTTGGGGCTTTGTAGATCCATGGATTGGATAATTTGCCCCCCAAAAGTCTTACAGTGGGGGTGCATTTATAAATAATCCACTGTGCCTGTGTGGGGCCTCAGATCTAACAAAGACTTTATCAACTGTGACTGTTATTTTGCCAACAACAGAAGCAGTCTTGTAGGGACAGGTTGCCAGCCACATGGGACGAATGATTATGGGAACAATAAAAAGGAGAGTCATTTATTATTCCCACCATAATATTCTACTGGCTTATCTAAGGCTCATTACAATTTGCCCTACTGCTATAAGTACCCTATTTTGCTCTAATTTCTCTGCCCAATAATTTTGAATTAAAGTAACCTGCCATTGCTTTTTTTTTAAACAAAGGGGAATGAAAGATCAGATTCCATACATGTTGAAAGAGAAATGCCATGTGGCTCTGAGCAGCCCTTGCAATGCCCATTGCCTTCCTAATTACCAGCCCATTGGCTTCCTGACAGATGGAAAAGAATGACACTGCCCCTCACAGAGCTTATATAATGAGGCCCTGGGTAATCACAACTCAACATTCAATCTCCCCATTAATGCCAGAGGTGGTTCAGCCAAATTAGAGAATTAGGGTCTGTGGATAAAGACTGACACATGTGTACACAGTAATTTTATTAACCATTAACATGCTTTGTGTAAAAAGGTTTCCAGCTCAAAATCATGAAAGACATCAGCAATTTGCACCCTTCACTGACTTAATAGCTTGTCGGTGGGTGTGGAGGTGGGGGCTGGATTGTGTGCACTGTCACTGAACTGCTACATCACAGAATAAAAACATCACCAGTCAGTCAATTAAGAGAATTATTCATGGACTTGTTAAAAGGTCACATGCCAAAAACTTCATTTAACAGAAAGGAGATGAGGTGTGGCATTCATTTTTTTTTTTTTTTAACTCAGAGATCACTGCAATGGGGACAAGCAAAATCTCACTTAGAAATAAAGCTATCACTAATGTCTTTCAAAACCCATTATTCAGAAAACTACTAGGGCACTTCTGTGCCCCATCTCAAACCTTCCAACTTCCCAGGCATCTACTATTTCATCACTATCCTGCCACCTTCCTCTGCCTTAGGCAAAGGACCAGATATGTAACTCATCTTGGTTTGAATTACTCCAGTCTCTTCCAGGCACTTAGGATCAGTATGAATAAGTAGTTCTTCCCATGATCAAAGGAATAAAACTTCCATTAACAGAGAAATGTGAAGAAGTGGGGAAGGACTCTTGAGTCCAGCCTCAAGAAGTCATGTACCTCCATTGATTTTCACCCAGGGGAGATATCTATCCCACCATCACCCCCAGGAGACATTTGGCACTGTCTGGAGACATACTTGGTTGTCACAAGCAGGTGGAAGGTCCAAGTAGTATCTAGTGAGTAGAGGCCAGTGATGCATAGGACATCTCTACAGCAAATAATTATCCAGCTCAACATGTCAATAGAGCTGAGGTTGACACATGCTGTTCTACTCCAGTATTTTAGAGCTTCATAACCCAGTGTGACTCATAGACCAAAAATATTGACATCACTTGGGAGCTCATTAGACTCTCAAGTCCTTATCCAGATCCCCTGAACCAGAATCTGCATTTCAACCTCCCAGAGTGATATGTAAGTACATTAAAATTTGATACACACTCAGAACAATGGTTCTCCAAGTTGCCTGCTCACTGGAATTACCGGGATAGCCTGATAAGCATCAAGCATTTTAAAAGCTCCTCAGATGATTCTAATGTGTAGCAAATGTAAGAATCATGGTCTTCAAAAAATTAAGTTACTGTTACTCAAAGTGTGGTCCCTGGACAAGCAACACCAGCACCACCTGGTAACTAGTTAGAAATGCAAATTCTTGGCTTTATTCCATCCCTCCTGATCAGACACTCTGGGGTGGGGCCAACAGTGTGTGCTCTGACAAGTCCTCATGGGATTCTGGGGCCCTGAGTCTGAGCAGCACTGCAGCAAATAATATGTTCCCAGGCACCTAGCAGTTACTGATCATTTTGAATTATATCACTGTGTTCTTCCACTCATCATAAAATCAGTCACTGAGGAGCATTATGAGGGCTTTAGTTTCCTTTGTTGTGACCCTGTAAATATTGTATGAAGGTGTGTCCAATAGAACATATGGTGTGTTTTTCAGACTGACCTCTGGGTTAAAGGTGCAAGTGTACACAGTTTGGAACCACTCAAAGGAGCTTTGACCTCTAAGCCTATATTTAGAGACTCACTGAAACCAAATTTGCCCCCTACTCCTGCCCAACATACCAGAAAGGAAGATGGGCACCACATGCAAAACACTACAGAGAGCCTGCCCTAGCACCTGTTTGGACTTCATGGGGCATCTCTTCCAATCAGCCTTTCAGACCAGGAGACCAGGTGTGGAATCCAGAAAAGCTTTCCGGAGGGGGGTGTCTCTCTCAGGGCACTAAGGTTAAAGTAAGTGGAGTGAAGAGCCAACAGGAAGGAGAACTTCACGAGAAGAAGATAGGGATGCCACAGGTCTGCATATAGCACAACAAATTCATCTGCCAGGCTATAGAAAAGGATTTCTGAAGAGAGAAAGCTGGAGAAATGGTTTGGACCAGGTCTGGGATATCCCCTGGGTGTGACTGCCTCTGGTGCCAACCACAGGCCTGGGCATAAACCTTTCATAGCTGTTTCAAAGCTAGATGTGCTCGGCCTACAACTGGTCAAAAACCATGGCTACTTTCACTCTTCACATTTAACACTATCTTTTCTGATGCGAGTAGGGAGAAAGAAAGGCATTTTTCTGTGGTTTAATCAAAGAAAAAGGGACACTTCAGGGATCATTTAGCCTAACGATAGAATTTCATAAAACCACCAACTTTGTAAAAGATTTTAAGTAAATTATCCATGTCAACCATCTCTCAGAGAGAAGCTTTATTAAGATCTACTGTACGACTATGTTAGACAAATCGACTGCCTGACATCAGCCTTTATGCAGTTAATAAAATTGCTGTACCTAAAACCAGAGCTAACATTACTTTGGACATGGCAGTGAAAACACTCCAGCAATGCAGGGGGCTAATAGGTCCTTTAGGAAATCAATTCCAAACGTTACTGTTTCTAAAACTCTATGTCTGGCTTTGTCCTAATTGGGCCATTATAATTTATTTTAAGAAGGACATGGTTAAGACTCATCTTCCATGCCTTGTCTTTTACCAACCCCAATCAAATTTTCACTGGGAAAGCTAATAATAAAAGCTTATATAAAATATCACTATGAGACAGCAAGGTGCAGTGGGTATACTGGTAGACACTGACGAAATCTCCCATCATCCATGGCCTAAGCCCTGACCCCTGAACTACGTTACATCCTATAAAAATCCTCACCTCAAAACAAAGCAGTGGCGAATAACTAGTTTTCTAGCAAGCAACTAACTCCAGTAAGTCTATCTCCTGTGCTCTTCACCTCCTTTCCAATCATAGACTATTTTTCAGACATGACTACAGATCTTCCTTGACTTATGATGGGGTATGTCCTGTTAACCCATTATAAGTCAAAAATATCTTAAGTGGAAAATGCATTTAATACATCTAACCTACCGAACATCATAGCCTACTTTAAGAATGCTGACAACACTTACATTAGCCTACGTCAGGGCAAAAACATCTAATGTAAAGCCCATTTTATAGTAAAGTGCTGACTATCTCATGTAGCTTACTGAATGCTGTACATGTAACTTACTGAATAATGTACTGAATGTGAAAATCAGAATGGCTCTAAGAGTACAGGGTGGTTTTGACTATATCGGGTGCTTGTTCTCATGATTATGTGGCTGACTGGAAGCTGCCACTGCCCAGCATCATGAGAGAGCACTATAGTGCACATCACTAGCCTAGAAAAGGTCCAAATTCATAATTCAAAGTATGGTTTCTATTCAGTGAGTACTGCTTCCCCACCATTATAAAGTCAAAAAGATCCTAAGTCAGCCACTATCTTTACTGGCCATAACTAGGAGAAATCTCACCTTCTTGGTAATTAATTCTTCATCACTTCACCTCTGTTCCTTCATTCTCACTTCCCCTGGTTCCTTACTAGGCCTTCCTGTTCCTGCTCTTCCAGTGTCCTGGGCAAGGTCACCACTGTTACCTCTCCTAACCTCGGGACTCATTCTGGTCCCAGTTGAAACCAAGAACACCAGCTTGAAAAATGTCAAGACTGAAAGAAAGGATGCTCAGAAATAAATCATCATGACAGTGGGGGAAACTTGGATTAAGTGAGATTTAAGAAAATACTCAGTCAACTTAGAGTCACAATCAAAAGAATAGTGTAAAAGTCTATGTTAGACATAGGTCCAAAATAGGCTGAGCTTTGAAAAACATCTTTTCGATATTTAAGGCAAAAGCAGGAAATCTTTTCAAGTGCCATTCAGAGCAAAATTCTCAGGTAGGCTGCAACTCAAGACAAATGGTCCATGTTAGAAGACAAAGAAAAGCCAAAAAAGTACCACTTCCTCTTCATTTCTTCCTCCTGGCCTTCCAACCAGTCAAGGAACAGAAAATAAAACTGCTGAAGAGGACACAGAAGTGCAACAGGACAGACTTGTGTAGAAGCCCCTGGTCTCTAACAAGATCCAGGTCCCAAAACCCATTAACCCAAATACAAAAGATCATTCAGTGTTATTGTAGAGAATCTGTCAGGAGTCTTTGAAAAGGAATCAGCGCAAGGAAGAAACAATTCTTCAAGTCTAGAAATAGGTTTCCATATTTTTAAGTAGATCTTGGAAATTAAAGATTAATAAGAACTTGACTTCAAACACTTAGATGACTTAATTCAGCAGATTTATTAGATTTATTACAAACATTCCAAAATGAAAAGATTTCATCCAACTAACCAAGGTTCACCAAGAATAAATCACACTGGCCTAACTTAGTTTCCTTTATAGATGGCTTTACTACCCTAGTAAACCAGGATATTGCCTTGGCTTGTACACTTTGATTTTATGAAGCCATCTGTCAAAAGTTTGTCATAACATTCTCATGAACAAGACAAAGAAATGAGGGTACAGTTAGGTGAACTAAACTCCTAATTTAACACAACATTTCCAGAAATTTTGATTAGTTACACACAATCAATTTGGAGGCCTCTAGTGTCATTTAAAAAAAAATTATTTTAAAAAGTAAACAGAGTTGTAATGGACATCACTTTGCCTCTTCAAACAAATTTTTAATGAAAATAGCCACTTATTAGATGGAATATAAATTGCCATAAACTTCTCAGAGAATAATTTAATAATATGGATCACAACTCTGACTAGCAATCCCATCTCAATGAATTTTCTTCCTAAAAAGTAATCAGACACATGCAAGAATGTACAAGGCTCTTCCTTGCTGTATTATAATGAAGAAAAACAAGTATTTAACGAAAGGAGAATGGTTAATAATGGCGCATCCAGAAGATGCAACATTAAGAAACACTTAAAGTGAAGTCTATTAAGATTCTTTATGACAGAGATGCTCATACTCTAGAAAGTTAAGTGAGGAAAATGTAGGATGCACAACACTTAATATTAATATTAACTCAATTTTGTAAAAATGCACTTAAACCTGTGCACATGCATTAAAGAGATGGAAAGATTTTTTTATTTTTGTTTTTTCTCCTTTTTATTTTATTTTATATTTTTATATTAAATATGATTTATTGTCAAATTGGTTTCCATACAACACCCACTGCTCATCCCAACAGGTGCCCTCCTCAATGCCACAATGGAAAGAGAATTAACCACTGTCTCTGGGTAGTGGGATGAGAGGTGATTCTGATTTGTACACTTTGAGATTTTCCAATTTTAAAATAATGAATAAAGGGGCACCTGAGTAGCTCATTCAATTAAGCATCTGATTTCAGCTCAGGTCATGATCTCACGGTTTATAAGTTCGAGCCCCATGTCTGGCTCTGTCTGACAGCTCACAGCCTGGAGCCTGCTTCAGATTCTGTGTCTCCCCCTCTCTCTGCTGCTCCACTGCTCACACTCCGTCTCTCTCTTCTCAAAAATAAACATTAAAAAAAATTTTAGGGGCACCTGGGTGACCCAGTCAGTTGAGTGTCCGACTTCGGCTCAGGTCATGATCTCACGGTTCATGGGTTCAAGCCCCACGTCGGGCTCTGTGCTGACAGCTCAGGGCCTGGAGCCTGCTTCGGATTCTGTGTCTCCCTCTTTCTCTGCTCCTCCCCTGCTCATGCTCTGTCTCTTTCTCAAAAATAAATAAAGATTAAAAAAAAATTTTTTTAAATTTAAATAATGAATATGCATTAATGTAAAATCATTAACTGTTATTCAGATTTTTTTTTTCCTACTTGGTTTTCAAAAATCATAAAAAAGAAAGTTTTGGGTTTCCAAGTGAAGGCTGATGGGCCAGCACTCAGGTTTTAACAGCAATGCAACAGGGAGGGTTTCTTTTTCTTTTTTTTTTAAGTTTATTTGTTTATTTTGAGACAAAAAGACAGCATGAGCCATGGAGGGGAAGAGAGACAATCCCAAGCAGGCTCCTCACTGTCGGTGTGGAGCCCAATGTGGGGCTCAAACTCATGAAATATGAGATCGTGACCTGAGCCTAAGTCAAGAATCAGATACTTAATGGACTAAACCACCAAGGTGCCCCAACAGGGAGAGTTTCTACACAGGGCGAAGGAAACAGAGCACCTGAGGGCCCCAACGCCACATCAAATTTAGAGACTAGACCAGGCCTTCACAGGAAAATTATAATCATGCAGGTTAGGAAGCCTCATATCCTCATTTGAGTCCGAAACCAAAAGTAAGAAATATGTAGGGGGCTGAAGGAGGGGCAGTCTCCTTCTCCTTTCAAGTTCATCCTACAAAAGTTCCCATTTCTTTAGATGCCCAAGGAATAACTTCACCATGGACACCCTATGACTTTACTCTTTAAAGAGGCAGTTAGGAGGAAAAAAATGGAGTTCCCAACATGTAATGGGTCCAGTGAAATGCCCCAAAAAGTCTTCCTCAATAAATCTACACAAATCATTCTTATGCATTCAGAAAAAAGCCCTGAATTACTAGTTTAAGGCTTTTAACTCAATAACATATGCCGTCTTTGGAACAAAATCTAATAACCTGGGCCCCCCACTGGGATGGGAGGGGAGTGGAATAAATCAAAGTAATTATTTCTGGAAAGTAGCTAATGTGCAAATAGATTTTCTCTCACAATAAAATTTTCCCAACACACACACACACTTCCTCTGAAATGAGTCAATCAAATATTATAAAGCTTAAAGTGCAAAAAGAAACTGATTTACATTCTTTTCTATATTTCCTTAACTATGCCTTGATTCTTTCCAGCCTGAACTCCAACTTTTATCAGCTTCTATCATAATCTGGTTTTGATGCAGAAGAGGGAGTAAGGAGGTTTACATTTATTCTGCTTTGCCATCAAAATTCCTCCTTTAAAACGGGGGATACATATGTTGGCTTATATGCTAAACCTCTCCCCAAATAGTATCTCGTGGAGGTGCCTACCTCCCCTGCCCTGGAACAGGTAGAAAGAAGCAGTGGGCAGAGATTGACCACAGTATGGTGAGGTAGACCTGAATGAACCTCAGGTCCAAACAACACACAGCTAGTCTCAAGCACTGTGCAATTCCTCCCCAAACCTTTCAATAAGGCCAGACTTCTTGGACTGCCACAGAGATCAGGCGCAACAACACATGCAGAAAATAACTCTCAAGTCATTTCTTTCTCCCAAACCTTTCATCAGACAAACCCTTCTCCCACAGCTCCTTTGCTTTTAATAAGATATGATATTTGCAAAGCATCAATTCAATAATAAGGAAATGTGTATTTGGTCCTGACCATGCTTGCCACTGCCTCCAACAATCACGTTGCTGGAAACACAGAGTCGCAGGTTAATTATGCAAAGGGCAGACCCAGCTTTGCATAGCCTATTGTTTGTAAGCCTGTCCCGGGCTTTAGTTACTCATGATATTCGGGAAAGCAATCTCATACAGACCTGCAGCTGTGCCCACACAGTGACAGGGGCTTGGGGAATAGTGCTGGCTTGACGTGCATATAAAAGAGGTGAGCCTACCCTTCCCTGCATATGTTCCTCCTTCTCCCGTGCATTTGTGGCTGGCAGCATTTCCAATCACAGTGACCACCCACCCCATGAATAACCAAGATTACAGATCAGTGGCAAACAACAACCCCACCATACTTGGGGACTGACAGGTCTCCTGTGTAAGGCACGTTCTTGCCAACAGACCAGCCTTCACCCTCATTCGGAATACAGATTGGGCTAGGATGCACCAGGGGATTGTTAAACTCACAGTTTAGTTTTCTCTCATTACTGAAAAAAGTACCCCATATTTCAAACACAGGGCCTAGAAGAACACACAAAGAGGTGTGCATAGATTCAAGCAGAAGCAGTAACAGCAACACAGCTTAAAACAGCCAAAGCTTGAGGAGGGCACCTTTTGGGATGAGCACTGGGTGTTGTATGGAAACCAATTTGACAATAAATTTCATATATTGAAAAAAAAATTAAAAAATAAATAAAAAAATAAAACAGCCAAAGCTGAAACAACTCAGATCTCCTAATACGACACTGCAAAATAAATTATGGTACAGCCAACAGCAGAATTCCATGAGGCCATTACAAAGAATGAGTGAGATATACAGGCAGGAAATTTTTAAATGTCCTTGGTTTTATATTAGGAGGAAAAAAGCATGTTGCAAAAGCAATGTCGACAAAGACAATCCTATTGTCATTTACACTTAGTCGTGTATGTATATAAAGCATATGGGTGTGTACCATATTTTATTTACACACAAAATATTCTGGAAGCACACACACCAAACTGTTCATTGTGATTATATTTCATGGGGGAGGGAGGAAAGGATGAGGGTAAGTATGAAAGAGAGAAAACGTTCACTTTAAATTTTGTTAATTTAAATGTATTGTTCTACAAATATGTACCACAGTCAGTGACATGAATAACAATATTTTCATTTTTTAAAGAAATGACATAAGGCCTCATATATGAACAAGAATGGCAGAATTCCCTTGTGACCAACCACCTGAGCTCTCTGACATTAATTACATAATCAGATCACTTCACCCCCGGCTTAATGACTTGCCCATGGCTTCCCACTGTTCATATAATCAAGATCCCTCCCGAGGGTCCCCAAGACCTGGCCGCTTCAAAGCATCATCTCCCGCACTAACTGGGTCCAGCTACAGGAACCTATTTTTTCAACCCTCCAGACACACCAAGCTGGTTCCCACCCTTAAGCCTTTGTTTTGCCAACCCGACTGCCCAGGGATGCCTTTTCTCCAGGCTTCTTCACACCATCTGAAGTATCGGTTCAAGGACCTTCCTTGACACCTGGCTTCAGAGGACCCCTCCCCATAATCCCGGTTACATTTACCTGGAAGATTTTCTTCACAGCTCTCACTTGTCTCTGCAATTACATTACTGTCCATCCTCTCCTTTCAGGCCCATGAGAGTGGGACCTGGTGGGTTTCTTGTTTCCTGGTACCTCAGGAAGTACCGGCACATTGTGGGCTCTCAGCAACTCGTTGTTGGGTGTTAGATAATGCATCTCCTGATAGGAATCTGATCAGCACAACTGGACCTTTTCAAAATACATTTCACCTTCTCACATATGAAACAAAATGGACACCACCTTGACAGAACAGCTACCTGACCACAAACTGGATGCCTAGATCATCATTCTCCACTCAGAAATGCAGATTACCTGGAGAATTCAAAATCAGGATGAAGTTGAGATTCATTGTTATTTCAGGGAAGTCCATCAAGATTAATTTATCCGTAGTAATATTTATTTATCCACAGTAATCCTTACTATGCTTGGGAAAGGCAGGAAAGTAAGTTTCTCCGTGACCACCTTTCCTGAGTTGTCAATCCAAATGGCCAAATGAACCTTGAGGAAGGTGTTTAGCCAGGTTGGTCTTAACTGGAGCCAGCAAAATAGCTTGCTCAAAAAACGGGTACAAGAGGGTATTGAGATACAGGGGCCTAAATATGTCATTTTTTCAAACTTCCATCTGTTCTCTCAGACAGGACTTACCAAACAATTCTTCATATCACTGCTATTTTTTAAGGATACTCAATTTCAGATGCCAGCATGTACCTTAATATTCTGGAAGAATTTCACCTGTGATAACCTGGTGTTCCCATGATCTCTTAGTGGTTTTGGGAGAGAGGGAGAATCCAAACTTTAAGAGCAGGTAAGGTCAGTGTATCGCTTGTTTTTAGGGTACTTCCATGCCACTGACCTATCTTTTGCATAGGTTTTCTCATTGAAAACGCATGCACAGAAAAAGACAAAGATTTCTTGGCTGAAAATGCCAAGGAACAAATCCTGTTGGGTGCTAAGACTCACACTAAACAATCACTTTGTAGCAACAAACACAAGAGCAAATAGAGACACCTGGCCTCCCTGTCGCCCTAGGAAGGCTACGGAGGACGGGAGTTTAACCCTCCCGTTTAAAACTTAGAGCAGCCTTCCTGCCCAATACTCAAGTCCTCTTGGGGATCTTCCCCTCTGGTGACCTGTGTTTAAGAAGTTAAGTTAAAAGGAAGGGATAAACAGGGAGCTGCCCTATCAAAAGGCATAAATTTTCAGTCGTACAAGATGAACGAGTTCTAGAAGTCAGCTAGACCACACTGTGCCCCTAGTAATAATGTTGTATATACCCACTTAAACATTCCCTTAGGGTAGATCTTACATTAGGAGTTTTTACTACAATAAAATTTTTTAAAATTTAAAGAATTTAAGTTTATTAATTTAATTGCATTTAAGAAATATATTACTTTTGGGGCGCCTGGGTGGCTCAGTCAGTTGAGCCTCCAACTTTGGCTCAGGTCATGATCTCATGGTTCGTGGGTTCAAGCCCCGTGTTGGGCTCTGTGCTGACAGCTCAGAGCCTGAAGCCTGTTTCGGATCCTGTGTCTCCCTCTCTCTCTGCCCCTCCCCTGCTCATGCTTTGTCTGTCTGTCTGTCTGTCTGTCTCTCTCTCTCTCTCTCAAAAATAAAAAAAAATTTAATTCAAAAAAGAAATATATTACTTTTATACGCAAAATTTAATATTTATTTACTATATAACATAGATATCTGTATGTGTGTATACACACACCTTTTTCAATCCTTCAAAACATGTTCTTCTTTGGTTCTTTTCTGATATCTCCTGCTGGGCAGTTAAGACAGTAATCTTAATATTAACCTAACAGATAAGGAAATGAAAGCAAAGGATAGCTACACTATGTGTAGCAAAAATAGACTTAAAACACAGATTTATTTATTTTATTTTTTTGCCTCTCAAGTTGGGGCTAAAGTTTGGGGCTGTTCACAGCTGTTTTCTGCTAAGTCTTACTTCTGAGCCCACGGTCACACCTGTCATCAGCACACAGGGAATCCATGAGGCTTCTCACCTGAGCAGGACAAACACAGTACTGCCCCAAAATGAAGGCAGCACCAGGCTTTGGAGTCCAGCAGGGCTTGGTGCAAATCACCAGCACTAATCCCAGCTCTACAACTCTGGGCAAGTCACTGTACCTCTCCATATCCATTTCCTCATCTATATAATTGGGGTAGTGATACCTATACCTCACAGGATTGTTCTGAGGATTAAATGAGACAAATCAGAGAAAGTACTTAGCACAGTCCCCAAACGATGGCAAGAAAATCAGTGGTTAATACTGGCCTAAAAGTTTAACTTCTAGATCAAAACCTATCAGATCAGAACAAAAATTCTACAAAAACCCCTTGACTCCCTACCAGACCATAAAACCCACAGCTATATGTTGAGGGCCTACAGGCACTCTGAAAATATGCAATAGAAAAGGAAAAAGAAAAAGAAAAGGAAAAGGAAAAGGAAAAGGAAAAGGAAAAGGAATCTTCCATTGCCAGCAGATGCTGATAGTATTTCTCCCAACAGGGAGAAAAATTAAGAAAACCACATGGATATCCAGACAAGATTCTTATGATGACCATACTACACATCCACTAATAAATTGGCATCCTGTTTTTATACATCAGTTCTATGAGCCTAATTAATCTGAGTCTCCTATATTTGTGTCATTAAAACCAAAACTCAGTCTATAAGGCCATTAGCCAGACTCTGCAGAGCCATAAGGAGGCCAGAGGACATTATCAATAGGGTGATAGGCCTCTTGAAGGAAACTTCTTCCAGACAAACTACTTTACTAGCAGGGGTAACATAGCTTCTAAAGGTTCTATGGCATTAAGAGGAAGAAACAAACAGGGGGAAAGTATGGTGACTTTCCAAATGCATAAGAACCTTCAAGTATAAATCAAAACCACGATAAGACACCACTCATACCCACCAGGATGGCTAGAATTAAAAAAGCAGATAATAACAAGTGCCGATGAGGATGTGGAGAAATTGGAACCCTCATACACTGCTGATGGCAATTTAAAATGGTGCAGCTACTTTGGAAAAGTTTGACAATTCTTCAAATGTTAGATACAGAGTTATGATATAGCCCAGCAATTTTCACTTATAAGTACAAAGCCAAAAGAAATAAGAACATTATTTCCATACAAACACATGTATACAAATGTTTACAGCAGCATTATTCATAATAGCCAAAATGAAACAACCCAAATAAATGTCCATCAACTGATGAATGGATAAACCAAATGTGGGACATCCATATAATGGAATATGATGTAACAATGAAAAGAAAGAAATTACTGATACATGCTACAAAGTGGAGGAAGGCTGGAAACATTATGCAAAGTGACAGACTAAGGGAAGGAAGAAAACATGTGGAGCCACAAAGGACCACAGAGCGTATAAATCCACTTCTATGAAAGCTCAGGATTAGGCTAAACTATATAGACCAAAAGATTAGTGATTGCCTAGGACTAGGAGCAGGGGAAAGGCAAGTTGGAAGTAGAGGAAGCTAAAAGGAGTGGGGCTTCTTTTCATGGCAATGAAAATGTTTTGATCAATGCTATGAATATTAAAAACCATTGACTTATACACTTTAAATGCATGAGTTGCAGGCTGTGTGAATTATATTTTAATAAAGTTATTTTTAAAAAACATGGTTAGGGGCGCCTGGGTTGCTCAGTTGGTTGAGTGTCTCTTAATTTTGGTTCAGATCATGATTCCAGGGTCATGAGATCAGGTCCTGCATCAGGCTCTACACTGAGTAGAGAGCCTGCTTAAGATTCTTTCTCTCCCTCCCTCTGCCCCTCCCCCCTCTCAAAATAAATAAACATTTAAAATCAAAACACCCTTATCTCTATTTTTCCTGGCCAATCTACTATTAAAAATAAACCCCATTTATGAGATACCTACTCTTTGTCAAATGCTAGGCCAGGCAACTTACTTATATTATCTCATTTGTTTCTCCTAACAATTCTATGAGGTAGGCAAAAAACAAACAAACAAACAAAAACCCAAACAACTCAAATATTCCTGTAGATGCCTTCTACTTAGTGATATGAGTAGGCTGAATCCTGATACAGGGAGATGCTGGTAAAACCCAGATGACTAAAAACTCAAAGGGTGCAACTATTTAGAGAAAGGCAGGAGATGGGGAGAAAAAAATCACCATAATTCCATGAAAATGGAAAATTCCATGTGAAAAATTCCATCATTTCATAGACATCCTTGCCCAGGGAAGGCTGCATACACTGGCAGGTCCCTTCAGAAGAGGAGTAATCATATGTAAAAGCACCCGGTGGTGCTGATGTGGAGTACAATAGCACCCAGTAGGATAATCAAAGGAAGGCAGTACAAACATCAAGGAGATGAGTGAGAGTTTTATTCCTTGTTCCCAGACTGGCTTGCTTTTTATATTCCCCCAAAAGGAAAAAGTATCTTTGATAGGATTACAAAAATAGCATCTGTACCTTATAAAATATTTTTCAGAAAATGCAAGCTGTAATAAAGAAGAAAGTAGTCATCAAGCCATAGCCAGCACCAAGAGTTGGTGTTCATCAGTAGTCAATGGTACTACACACAGTTAAATTGAATTGCAATGTTCAAAAGCTAACACGCAGGAAAAGATCTGGAGACCAAAGGGAGAAGAAATGTGCCCTGAAAAACTCTGACCCTGAAACTTCAAAGATGACTATGGAGAAACCAAGTCCACAGACCTGTCCTCTGAAAATAGGACCACTGAGAGAAGGCAAAGAGCCTGCCGAAATCTCCCACCACCAAAAGTGGTCACAAAAAGAGAATGACCCCATTCTCACCTGTCTACCTTAAACCTCCCCACTTCAAGGAAGGTTCCTGAATTAAATCTGTTCACCACAAAGCACAGGGACCAGAGTGGAAGATGGAGAAATGACAAATATGGTGACTTCCAGGCTCAGGTTTCCAAACAGTGACCATCCTCAGGTGAAGGGGCCAGGCCCATTCACAGTGTTGGGCCCTGGTGTCCTTGGGGATGGAACCCTCTCCACTCAACAAATGCCTTGTTCCAACAGTGGGTGCCAAAGGAGAGGCCACAGCCACGGACAAAGGTGTGTTCCTGCTCCTTTATAACAAACCCACAGAGCCCTTGGCCCAGGATCCAGTAGGTCCTACACAGCTGCCAACTTGATATGAAAATAAGAACCAAAGCTTCAAAGAGCATGCAAGAAGTCCAGGCTGCAGCTAAGACAAATGATCTTCATTTCTAAGACCTTTGAGACACAGGAGGGCCATGGTACTTGTCACAGCAGCCATTTGCCAAGGGACCAAGACATGACAGCTGCTCCTGGGCATGGCATCCTGCCCCTAGATTGCCCTAGCAGTTTATCTATGTCTGGCCAGCAGCCAACCATTTCCCTACCTACCAGAGTTAGAACCCAAGCCCAGGACTGAATTTTCAGTTGTATTTTTTTATAGCTCTTAATCCTTCTGCATCCATACCACTTTTCTTCTCCCTTACAATTAAATCTGGCTTGCAGAAAATTGCTAAGAAAGGGCATTTCCAGGAGGAAGGTTGGGGGGCAGAGCGGGGGAAGGAGCTGGAATGAAAAACTGGTAAAACAAAGACACACAAACGATCATTTGAAGAGGCAGTGTTGCCTAATGATTACAAGGAAATTTCAGAGCAAGCAGAAGGTAGGTTCAAACCCCAGTTGTATCCATTACCAGCCGTGAGCCTTCAGAAACACTATTTCCCTTCTCTACCAGGTGTCAAATAATACCTCTACCTAACACAAAGCCCAGCATGATACCCAACACACAGGAGGTGTTGAATAAATACTTATCATCTTAATAAAAGTTATTGCAACTTTACATAAGATGAAGAGCTCCCATGATTCAATCTTTCATTCTGCATCTCTTTAAATGAGCAACTAGTAAATGCCAGGTGGAAGAAGGTTAAAAGATTAAGACACTTAAGGAATACCCTTGCCCTTGTGAGCTTAAAGTCTTTGAGGGCAATAGACACTCAACAAATATACCAATACATAAATTAATGCAGGTATTTAGACCTGTGAAAGAAAAAAAAAAAACCATGGCACTGCAAAAAAAGAATATGGTGGGGGTGGGGGTGGGGGTGGGAGGGGCAAGGCAGGAAAGATCTGATCAGTTATTAAGGTGTACTTTCTTTGTCACCTAAGTTCTATAGCCTGTGTCTGGGAAATGGTTCAAAAAGGAAACAAAAGGATCCTCATTCCCATCTGAAATTCTGGCAACCCAGTTCCCAAAAGAAATACAAATGCCAAAACAAATCTGAGAATGTGCTCAGCCTGATAACTAAACATGTGCACCTTAACGTGGAGAATTCGATTTCCCACCTGGACAAGTAGCTCAGCTCAAAAAGAATGGTAGCACTTAGTGCTGGTAAAGGTGAGTCAACAGACATCCTCACCCATACTGGTGCAAATGTAAATTCGTATGACCTACTTGGAGAACAGTTTCACACTGGGCATCAGAACTATAAGCATATTCTTCGACCCAGACTTCTAGTAATTTATCCTCAAGAAATAAGAAGACAAGCATTATAATACGAACGTGTAAGGACAGTTATTTCAGGTTGCTTCTAGCCCCAAGAAGCTGGAAACAACCTGCATCTTCAGTAGAAAAGTACTTAACAAAATATGTTAAATCCATGCACAGAATACTGAATAGCTTTCAAAAAATAACATACCTCTATTTATCCAAAGATGGGAAAATGTCCAAAACATGGTGGTAAGTAGAGAAAAACCAGTTTGCATAAGGGTATATATAGATTATCTCTATTTATGTAGGAAAAAAAAAAAGATGTATGTGCACACACCAACACAATACACAACTAAACTTTAGCTATGGTTCTCCCTGGAAGGCTCTCTGACAATTGCTATGTCCTTTGTACCTGTATGAATTACCTTAACTTTTTACAAAAATCATATATTACTTTGTTGTGCCCCACACAGATGAGATTTGTTTTAGGGGTGGGATGAAGAAATGAAATCAGGAAATCAAGCAATAATAATCTTTTATTACCTCACTACACTATTACCCCATGTCCCTAGGTCAAAAGCAACTTTCTCAATATGCGAGTATATGTCTGGGTTTTTAGATTTTTTTCCTTGCAAAGTCCTTTGTTCTATACTGTTCAAAGGAAATTAAAACAAAAGCATAATTTCAAAGTATCCCACTATGACTATTGAAAAAACATTTTCAAAACTCCAAGGATGGAAAATAAGTGATCTAACATTTTTTGAGCACATACTCATGTCACATTCAGTATCGTGTCTTATCTTCACCACAACACCATTTGGTAGTTGTCACAGCCCACCCCCTTTCACAGAGGAGGTAACTGAGGTTTCGAAAAATTCGTGCGTCACTCAAGGTCACAGAGCAGTTGAGTGCAGGTCTGATAGGAGACTCTTCTCGGGGACAGCAGCAGTTTTCCAGTGGCTGCTGTAACCAAGCACCACAAACTTAGGGGCTTAAATAAAAGAAATTTACTCTCTCACAGTTCTGGAAGCTGGAAGTTCAAAATCAAGGCGTTGGCAGTGGGGCCCACGCTCCCTCTGAAACCTGTAGGGCAGAATCCCTCCTTGCTTCCTTGAGCTACTGGTGTTTGCCAACCATCCTTGGAGTTCCTTGGCTTGTAGATACAGGACTCTGAACACTGCCCCTGCTGTCACATGTGCTTCTGTCTTGGTGTATCTTCTCCTCTTCCTATAAGGACTCCAGTCAAATGGGATTAGGACCTCATCTCACTTAGTTGTATCTGCAAAGACCCTATTTCCCAAAACGTCACATTCTGTAGCAGTGGGGATTAGGATTTCAGTATCTTTTGGGGGACACATTTCTACCCATAGTAGACTAAGGAAGCCTACACTTCTTTCTCTAACACATCCTGCCCACAGCACCACAACCCATTAATATCATGCCTGTGTCATGGCAGGCTTCATAGAACTTCCCACAACTGTGGAACTTCCCATGGCAACTCTCTTTGCCTTCAGGCAAGACTAAATCCAAACTGGTCAAGGCATGTGAGCTCAGGTCCCGCTATCAAGGCTCTCTACCTTCTACACTGGTTCTCATCAGCTGTTGAGGGACTCTCTGAAATTATTTATTCTTCCAGGTTCAGGTTCAAAATACACTCAAGAGCTTGGTAATGTTAAGAGCACTAGAAAAGTGTGGAGGAAAGATGGTTCACTCTCCCAAAGCCCCTGATTTAGGGTCAGACCGAATGCTCTGTGCAAAGAGGGGGAGGGAGGCATGGTACTACTTCACTGTGTTCCTGGTATAACTCCTGGCCTTTGCAGTCCTCTTAGATCAGACACCAAAAGCAAATTGCCGATATGCTATTTCTTGACTGAATCAGTTTCTTTTCTTTTTCAATTTCCAGAGCTGTTTCCAAAAGCAGCAAGAATGTTGCTGAAACCAGTCATCAAAACCTATCCTGTCGACTGGTAGTTTTCAGGCCAAGGCATTTGGCTCAGCAGATTGGGGGCGGGGGAGAAAGACCGAGCAAGGACCCTGCATGGGTGAGAACCGGCGTGCCCCATTTATTTCACATGAAGAGACACACCAGGATTTATGCCTCTCTAAGAATATCTACCCCAGAGCTCTCAAATTTGCTTTCCAATATGCTGCTGAGCATCATGCCATGTGGAGGTACATTTGGAACAAGTGAATAGCCTCCCAGGTTGTGTTTTTGCCTCAGTGTTGCAGAAGTTCAAGCCTGTAAAGGTGAACAGCCTCCCATCTGCCTCCACCTCTCCATCTCAGCAAGCTGACGAATGGCCCAAGGAGACAGCTGGGACTGGGGAGTGTTCACGGGCCTCCCACCTGTGTTGAAATCATGCAAAATGTCAGAGGCCTCCAATGAGTGTCAAGCTGTACCTTCCATGGCAAGCATCCTGATGGCCCTCCACAGCTGATGGCAGCAGGAAGCTGTACTTCCTATGGCCTTACATAGTACACAAGGCTGACAATGGCTGAGACAGGCGCGAAATGCCCTGTGTCATTTGGCCATGCCAGGTTCCTCCTACACTAATTTCTCCCACACCCACCTCCTCCAGCACCTCCTTCCTCCCCTACCTTTCTCTCATTTCCAAGTCCCCTGGACTTTGATTTAGTAACAACTTTGTTTTTAAAAAATGGATTAGGGGCGCCTGGTTGGCTCAGTCGGTTAAGCATCTGACTCTTGATTTCGGCTCAGGTTATGATATTCATGAGTTTGAGCCCTGCATTGAGCTCTGCACTATCAGGATTGGGATTTTCTCTCTCCCTCTCTCTGTCCCTTCCCAGCTTGCACGTGGTCTCTCTGTCCCTCTCAAAGTAAATTTTAAAAGTTAAAAAAAATTTTTTAATAAAAAAATGGATTAAAAATTATCGAACTACCTAAAGAGGTACTGTCCAATACAGTAGCCACCAGCCACATGTGGCTATTTATGGTTCAATTAATTTAAATAAAGTTAAAAATGTAGCCACATAGCAAATGGTGAATGGCCACACGTGGGTAATGGCTTGATGATACTGCACAGTGCAGCTATAGAACAATAATGATTGTAGAGATTTCTGCTGGACAGCTCTGGTCTAAAGGATATAAAGAGCATCTCCTCTCTTTCTTCTGTCCCCAGTCCCCCTCCCTGAGGAGATCTTGCTGCCAGTCTCCTTTATATCCTTGTAGAGATTTTTTTTATATGCCTAAACAGTGTGTGTGGATGCAAACCTCTTTTGTTAAAACAAATGAGAAGAGACCCTAAACGCTGTTTTGTTCTATGCTTTCTTCACTTAATGACACTTGGACATCACAATGCACATGTACACATAGTGCTTCATTCTTTTAGTGGCCTCACAGCAATCTACTGTCACCAGGACAACCATCACCACCCTATCCTTCTAGCCACGCTCCTCTGTGTCCCCCTGTGTGGCCCTGCACCCTTCCTTCCCCAAAACACGTTCATCCTATCCCACTCTCCACATCCTCAGACTCTTTTCCGCCTCTTGCTCTCACCAGTTGGCCTAAGAAAAACCTGGTTTGGGGCGCCTGGGTGGCGCAGTCGGTTAAGCGTCCGACTTCAGCCAGGTCACGATCTCACGGTCCGTGAGTTCGAGCCCCGCGTCAGGCTCTGGGCTGATGGCTCAGAGCCTGGAGCCTGTTTCCGATTCTGTGTCTCCCTCTCTCTCTGTCCCAAAAATAAAAATAAACGTTGAAAAAAAAAAAAAGTTTAAAAAAAAAGAAAAACCTGGTTGCTCCCTGAGGAAGCTGCCTCCCCCACCTTGGAAGCAGAGGCAGTGTGTTCTCTCTCATCCACATACTCGCAGCCTATGTGCCTCATGGTGAATTACAAACCAGTCCTCCGGCTTTTTCCCTTCCATGCTTCCAGTCAGTCTCAGGCTAAACTAGTCAGGATGCGTCCTTGCCATTAGCCCCAACCACCTGGTCCCTCTCTTTTTGTGGCTGATGGAAACAACACCTGCTTCACTGCCTTCATCTCCTCCCCAACTCTGCAACCATTGCTTCAATCCCAGATGGAGCATCTGGCCAATACCTGGTGGAACGTACGTCCCTGACCTTTTGTTCTTGCCTGACATCAGCCACCCATTCCCAGCCTAAATTCACACCAGTAGGCAAACCGCCTGTGAAATGCTGGATTTGAGCATCTCATTCTCAGATCAGTGCCCCACACCTAGGACTGTCTACCTAAGCAAGATTTCTCAACCATGAGGGCCATTTGTTAATTTTGCCATGGCCATTACATTTAGTGAAAGAAGCCAGTCACAAAACAAATAGCTTATGATTGTACTTATGTGAGGTACCTACAGTAATCAAATGCATAGAAACAAAGTAGAATCATGGCTGCAAAGGGCTGGGGGAGAGGGAAAAGGGAAGCTGTTTAGTAAGTATGAAGTTTCAGCTTTGCATGATGAAGGAGCTCACAACCGTAAAATGAATATATTTAATACTACTAAACCACACACTTAAAATGTTTAAGATGGTAAATCCAGTGGTAGTGTTTTTTACCACAATAAAAAGGAAGTGCAAAACAAAACGATTGAGGGCTACACCCTATGGTGATGCTAAAGGCATCCTCTCTTCCGCTGGGCATCAAGCACCCAGCCAGCACACACAGTATCAGGCAGCAAGGCTGACAAAGGTCCCACTGCTCCCTGTACTGGCAATTCCAAGCTCAAGATTCTCTCTGAAGCTTAGAGTCAAAGTAGGACAAATTAGAGGAATTAACTAAGGACCAGTTGGGTATTTCCTCATTTATTATTCTCCAGCAACTAACTGAAAACCAGTGGTTTTTCTAGCTATGCCTCTCATAATTCATTCATGCCCATTAATACGCAAACATCGGTTTCTCATCTGGCAGTGATTCCATGAATTTTTAATTACATGGGATGAGGCAGAGATTAAAACTTTAAACTAAAGCCAACAATACAATGGATTGTGGGATATTGTTTTAATCCCTACATTTAAGAATCTCCAAATAAATTCACTGGCATCATTGCATGAATCTGGGAATTATCAAAGCAACTACTCGGAATTTTTGCCTTTGGGGTATCATGAGAGATATACATTTTTGTAATGGTACCTATTTTGCAACCACTGAAAACCAAAACACATTTCTTGTCATCAGTCTTTTCATCTTGGAAAACTCAAGGCCACCTGGCAAATGCTCAAAGAGATCCTGACTATGGAAAAGCTACAATAATTTGTAGATTTGTGACTAATACATAAGAAACTCATTTCAGCATAAAGGAAATCAGATTTAAAAGAGCAAATTAGAAGAGAGAAATTGAGTAACACTGAACTCAATTCCTTCTGGAATCGCAAATCAAATTCTGGATTATTATTTCTAAAGTAAGAAAAGACAGAGAGGGAAGAGCTCTCTCTTTTGAGGTCAAGGCCCAAAAGAATTATACTATAAGCCACATAAGTAATTAAAATTTTTTAAAAGCCACATTAGAAAAAAGAAACAGAAGCAAGTAAAATTAATTATAATAGTTTAATCCAATATATCCAAAATATTCTTTAAAAAAAAAAAAGATTTGGTGGGGCGCCTGGGTGGCTAAGTCAGTTAAGCGTCTGACTTCAGCTCAGGTCACGATCTCACAGCCCGTGAGTTCGAGCCCCACGTCGGGCTCTGGGCTGGTGGCTCAGAGCCTGGAGCCTGCTTCCAATTCTGTGTCTCCCTCTCTCTCTGCCCCTCCCCCATTAATGCTCTGTCTCTCTCTGCCTCAAAAATAAATAAACGTTAAAAAAAAAAAAAAAAGATTTGGGGGCGCCTGTGTGGCTCAGTCAGTTGAGCATCCAACTTCGGCTCAGGCCATGCTCTCACAGTTCATGGGTTCAAGGTCCGCATCTGGCTCTGTGCTGACAGGTCAGAACCTACAGCCTGTTTCGGATTCTGTGTCTCCCTCCCTCTCTGCCCCTCCCTGCTTGTGCTCTGTCTCTCTCAAAAATAAATAAACATCTTTAAAAAAAATTTTTTTTTAATTTTAACTTTTAAGTAACCTCTACACCCAACATGGAACCTGAACTCACACCCCCCCACCCCGAGATCAAGAGTTGAACGCTCTACCAACTGAGGCAGCCAGGAGCCCCATATCCAAAATATTCTTATATCAACATACAATCAATATTTTTAAAGTTATGAATAAAATGTTTACTTTTTTTTTTTTTTACTAAGTCTTTGGGATGTAGTGTGTATTTTATACTTACAACACCTCTTAGTTCAGACCAGCTACACCTAAGTGCCAGAATAGCCACCAGCAGTTATTGCACCAGACAGTACAACTATAGAACCAAAGAACATATCATCCTCGGAGAGAGACAGGACTAACTCTTAAAATGTGAGCATATTTCTAGATTGTTCTCACTGTATTCCTCAAATCATAGCCAGCAACCACTTGGGTTGTTGCATTGGCTGCTCCTTTGGCTGCACCACTGTTAATTCAACTTTGATCATTATAGTACCATAGTTTGAAATTTCACAAAATCAATTTACTACAATTGTTCTCTTAAGTTTTTCAACCATAAGTTGACTCAAAAAAATCAACTTCATCCTGAACAATATCATCTGGGGCATCATACATTCGATACTTCATATTTGTTAAAAGAGCTAATGTACATTTAAATAAATATGTAATACTTAAAAGAAGTTTCTATGCTCTACCTAAAGCCAACAATGAAATAAAATGTGTTCTCATTTGTGAATCAGCTATAGCATCATCTTTCAAAAGCTTTCCATTTGGCATATGCAACCCCAGATATATTACTACCAGAGTCCCCTAGCACCTAACGTTTGTATCTCAACATTCATACATTTAAGTATGACACAGCATCCTCATCAAGAGAACCTTCTGTCTGGGCACCACACAAATCACACTGTGGATAACATTTACTCATTTGTATTAAATTGTCCAAAAGTACAGAGGTAGGGTAAATGACCAGTGGTGGCTCAGTCTCAGGGGAGCCCCCTTAATAATTACCTAATAATAAAGATGGCAGCTGAACTACATGCCAAACTTATATATTATATATATGTTATATAGATATATAGATATATACACAGACATTATATATACATATATATACACATATACATACTGTTCTAATATAACATATATTACATTATATTATATTATACATATATAATATATACAATATCTCTGTGAAGGAGCTATTGTTGTTTTTCTGCTTTTCTAGATGAGGAAACAAGGCATAGAACAGTTAGCAACTTCCTATGGTCACAGAGCTAGCAAGTGGTAAGCTAAGATTCAAAGCCAAGATATCTAACTCTGGAACCTGTGCTATCAGCCTGGAGATTTAAAATGGAATAAAGAGATGCAAGTTGGAAAAGATGTGTTTTATGGTCACAAACTCAAATTCCTCAAAGACAAAACCATCACCCACAGGATGTAGAGACTGGGAGAAGCCACACCCTCTAATAGAGGAATATAAGACCAGTAGGGTAATCTAGAACACCCTCAAGATATCTCCCATAAATTACAGTGGAAAAGTCATCTTACTTACGAAGAAAAAAAAAAGCATGAAAATTCCAGAGAACAAAGATTCCAAAAACACATAGAGAAAGAGGATGGAAGAATGGATGGATTGAAGCATAGGTCAATGGATAGATGGACAGAAGGACAGACAAATGAGCATACAAACATTCACTCCAGACTCAAGAGCAGAGGACAGGGAGAATTATAAAAGGATGTCCCATCTCTGTGACCATCCCAGAAGGTGCCTATCATACGGCTGATATCACAGCAGGCACGCTCAAAGTAAACTTGGGTCCTCATTCTCATCCCTGGAACCAAAGTTGCAAGGTGAGTTATGCTGACAGCCTAATTACGTGGCCTTCCTTTGCAAGGGTTCGGCAGCCTGGGACAAGATAAAAATCCACTTACATGTACTCCCTATGGGCAGAGTGTACAGCGGCAGCATTGCTGTAACGCCACAGGACAATCGCCGATGACAGGACGTCGAGGATGGCATCAAACTAGGAGAAGGAGACACGGCATTAGTGTTTTCCAGCGTTAAAAAAGCATGACGGTGAAGACACAAGACACAAAGGCTTGGAATCTGAGCCAGTGATCTCAGAGCAAAGAAGCTTCACATCATCATGATATAGGCTACTCATCATCCTCATGTTGGGTCCTGGGAATATGGACCTGAGGTCACCCGACATGCCGGCCTGGTGGCAGTGCCATGGCTTCTCCTCAGAGCTCCCACTGCTCCCACGGACTGAGAAAGCACACTCTGTGGTGCAGTGGGCTCTGCTCCCTGGGCCCCAGCTTCTAGCGCTCTGGAGATACAGGGAGATATGGGGAGAGTTGTACTGTTCTGACCCATATCCCCCAGCAGACAAATAATTGCAGCACTTTCCCCTACATCCCAAGTAAAAGATTCAGGATAAGGATTCTATGTTTCCGGCTCTCGATGCGATTGTTCTATATAAAGTTCAAGGGTGAGACTGAGAGTAAGGTTCAGGGTGAGATACCCCAAGGATTCTGGGAAATCTAACATTTCAGAATTGTATAAAAAATTCAATGCTCTTGTTTGAATGAATGAGTGAACGTGTGAGGGACAGAGACAGAAGAAAGGGGATAAAAGGGAGGGGTGGGTGTGGGGGGGGCATTTTTCTGGAGAGACTGTCCATACCTTTCAAAAGATTCTGAAAACAATCTACAACCTCCAAAACTTTAAGTTCTCACATCAAAGGGCAGAAGTGGGTTTGGGAACAGGAACACATGCCCTCAGGTACAGGAAACCCTAAAGCTACATAGGAGGATGTTGGAGCTCTCCAGATGAGTCACTGCACCACATCTCACTTTTCAGCTGGAAAACTCCAAGCACTAGCACTGTCTTGAAGGAATGTGGGGAAACTACACCCAAGCTTGCAACATGCCTAGCCTATAAAACATCTGAGATCTGTTTTCTCTGACCAATTCCCATCAGGAAACAGGTTCAGGACCCAGGTTACTCCTAATGGGGCTACAGACTGACTTGTCTAGTGCCAGCAGCCCCAATCCTAACCCCAACACCTCTGCCTGTACCAGTAAATGCTTCACTCCAGTGTGTACCCACTTTCAAACCTACAACCTTGAGGGAGAAAAACAGGCTAAAACCATCCTCTCAACCAGGCGTGGAAAATGAGGTCCCTAATCTGTTCTGGAGACGTGTAGAGTATCGTTGTTTCCTTCAAAATTGTAGTTGTTTTTTTTTTTTTTTATAGAAGCTATTTCCATAAAAGGTTTGTCACGCTAAGCTCTCTTCAGCTAACCACCCTCTGAACTGCCAGCCCAGAGTGAGATTTGTGGGCTCAGGAAAAACGTGCAAAACTTCATAAAAGTACATTTCAGGTTACTTACTGCAAACCCAAAAGCAGAGGCGCTGTACCTCATAACGGAGACAGCTAAAAAGAAAGAAAATATTATTCAGCATATTTTAAGACCTCATGGATATTTTCTCTCATTTATGAGTATATTAATATAGTTGATAGGGCCTTTTAAACATCAGTGGAAAAGTTCCAAGAGCATTAAGTTAAAAATTAACTGTACTTGTCAACCCTATGAACTGAAAAAAGTAAAGTGAAGGTGAAAAGATTGTGGACTCCACTGGCAACAGCAACCCTTCCCACTGCGTCCTCTAGCACCAAAGGGCTGGCTTCAGAATGAAAATGCCCAAGCACCTGTCAATCAAATGGCTGCTGAGACTTTGAGACTTTAGCAATTGGGAACAGAGAGCTGGGAACCACATGAAACTGCCAGGGTAAAAGTGCCACCATCCACAATGTTCCCATCATCAGGTAATTAGTTGAGGTATCTACACACACATGCCACTGCTAACACAGTTCAGAGAAATCTCTTTCCCATCAGAGCTGAAAATCCAGTGTAGGCGTCAAGAAAACAGTTTGGAAAAACCATAGCAAATGATCTTAAATAAGAGATGTCTACAAATAAGAGATGTCTACAAGTTGTAATAAGGACATTTCTCCATGTTCAAAAATCTATCTACCTTTTTGGGGGGAAAGTCAACTGAGTGGTGTGTCTGTCTAATTCTGTGATCTGTGCCCATGTCCAGCTTCAAAGACTGTTGTTCTCAGTTTGACTTAAAGCCATATTATCAAGCATATGTCCACCCTCCAACAAAGAATAAAACCCTACCCAGTGGGTCAGCAAAGGTTTGAAGTAGATTGTCCCATGCACAGGTATGAAAAACATTGACTCATGGAGTAAGTGAGGCATAGGTGTGGGGCATGGAGGTCCATACCCATTTGAGCCCCAACTCAGCTCACCACATGGCCCCATTCTCTGTCCTCCCCATAACATCCAGGAATGGACCCTGGACAGCCATATTGTGCTTTGTGCCCCTGCCCCCAGCTTTTATGGGGTCATCTGACCCAATGTGAACCAAGCATACTTCATTTTCTGTGAATTAAGAATTGAGACCAAGAGAGAATCTAGATGGTTGATTAATGTTGTGAGAATTGAAACCTAAGAACACAGAAGTGGAGTTGGCCATCGTTTGCTATAAACAACAAGGAGTGGAGAGACAAGCATAGGGTAAATACAATTCTGGGGCAAGAGAACCACTGGCTTCTTCACGTTTCCAAGCCCTTCCAGGGAGTCAGCTACACTCCAGCCCTCAGGCTGTGTAAGACCAATGCAATTCATTCAATTCCCAACCATCTCTGGCTCTTGCAATGAGCTGCATCATTATCCCTGCATTGTTCCTGGGCATAAGGAGAAGGGCAGAGCCAGCTGTGAGCAGTGATGGGGTGTAGCTTTTGTGGGCAACACAGCCGTGGTGATGCAAAGGGGCTCTGGCTCTTCCCAAAGAACTCAACTCACAGGCCACATTGACATGAGCAAATATAGCAGGAGATCCCTTGAGGAATTGCACTGAGCACCAAGATACACTAGAGGACGGTAAGCCTGACTTGCACCAAGTTCTCGGTAACTTGTTAAGCTTCATAAAATTTCACAGAAACAAGTATTGGGTTGTTGGTTTTTTTGTTTTGTTTTGTTTTTTGTTTTTTTTTTTTACTTTACAGTCTGTGCTTTTTGTGGATTACTTGTTCATCAGCAATGGAAACCTTTTTAGCTCCTACTAACATCTTGCCCAGATGCTCAATATACACAGCAGATAAAGAAGAGCTCCTGCACTGTCCCCACCCATCACTGTCTGCCCTGGGCACCATGGAATGGAAGGCACAATGGATAAAGTACCACATTTGCCATCCCAGAAGACTGCCTGCTTTCCCAAGAGGTAAACTGTTACCGGTTACTGTAAAAAGCTTTAATCAGCTATTCAGTAAGACCACACATTTACACAGTGGATTACAGATTTCAAAGAGGTGTACACCCAGTTGATTATGTTGACAAACTCAAGGAACTTTACCTTAGAGACTCTGGAATCCCACAAAGGAGATGGTCATTGATGAGGGGTTTCCCTGATTCAGTTGGAGTCAGTGTCTATGATTTCAAACCTTCTCACTGGGTGAGTACTTCAAGCCTGCCCAGGGGATGAATAACTTAGAGCACAAATGGAATATTAATATTATTCTATCCTCCATGCACCAAAGAAAGTTTGACTAAGAGCTCCAGGTTAACCAGAGTCCTTCACAGAAGGGAAGGACTAACATGTATCATTTACTTATAAATTGGCTCCATCTGATCTCCCTGATAAGCTGCAAAGGGAGATAATGCTAAATTGTGTGGGGAATCTGGGGTACATTGAGGGGCCCTCCACAGGGCCTTGGCTCTGACAGCTTCCCTTTGTGGGCAGTTCCCACTTGGAGAACAGCAGACCGGAGCCAAGATGACTGACCACCAAGGTAGGGATTACAAAGCAGGTGCCCCTGGAGCCACAATCATACTTGGCTTAGGGTAGCTGAAAGCCACCACAGGTCCAACAAAAGTCTAGCAATACCTTGAAGGCAGGTGTACATTCAACAGTGGGTGACAGATAAGGACCCTTTCGACCTCAAAATTATGCTGCCAGCTGGCAATATGCACAGAGAGAAGGCAGTGGGGCTGCTGTGAAGCGGAGCTCTCTTACGAAGATTGCTCTGGGTCAAGGCAAGGGCCACAGAAGCTGCTGAGGCTGTCAGCTGGCAGTGCGGGACCTGCATGACAAACACCACCTCTGCTCTGGAATGGAGTGCCCTACTGTCAGGAGCCTCTAAATTCATCCGGAGAGCATTGCTATCAGAACACCCTAGGGAAATTTTCCAGAACACTTCTGCTCCTCACATTTAGAACTTGTCTCCACTGCTCATAATTTAAACATGCACTCCGGGAGCCAGTGGCTGCCAACAGCCGACGAGGCATGCAATCACAGGCCACTGGAGCCTCATTCCCCAGGGGGCCCAGGCCTGCGTTTCCCCCCTCACGCCTGCCTCCCTTTCCCTGGAGAGAGCAGCAGTAGACCACCATCTGATTGGGCTGGCCTCGCACATCCAAACACGCATGCTTAGGATGTGACTGGACTCCCTTCATTTTCCGTGCCTTTTTTTTCTCCCCTATGAAAGCACAGAGTTTCTAAAATGTTCCTAAGTAAAATGAAGATCTGTAGTTTTGGGGCCTTCCCCACATCCATTCCCCATTGAGGTAAGAGCACCCTGAGTCTCCCCTGGGGAGAGCTACATCCTTATCCTCAGCGTGTGTGGTTTGTGTTGAATGACATCATCAGCTCCACTCTCATATACCCTTGTCCCACAGCCAAAGGTAAAGATTCAAGAGGGGCACAATTCAATGTGAGCCAGCGAGAACCTGTCCAGAGTTTGTGCCAAAAATACTGGGAAGGGGATGTCTTTTCAATATGGGACTGTATAGTTGGCAGCATGAAAACAGGGGCTACAGGTAGCAATTTTGTCCTAAATGGGGAGAAGCTGACTTAGAATGAAGCCAACACAAAGGAAAGCAGATATGAAGGATATCAGATCCCTGATAACATGCACTGAACCTCTGGAATCAGCCCTAACTGAAGTCTACCCCTGTATTTTTCAAATATGTCAGCTGGTAATTTCCTTTAATTTGCTTGAGCCAGCTTGAGTTGAGTTTGTACCACTTGCAGCCATGAGTCTGAAGACAATTTACCTTATTCGGTAATCCCATGTCCAAGAATCTCTTTTAATGACTAAGAAATGGAAAAACACGTTATGGGGTGCCTGGTTGGTTCAGTTGGTTAAGCATCCAACTTCAGCTCAGGTCATGATCTCATGGTTCACAAGTTCAAGCCCCACATTGGGCTCTGTACTGACAGTGGAGAGCCTGGAGCCTACTTCATATTCTGTGTCTCCCTCTCTCTTTGCCCCTCCCCAACTCGTGCACTCTCTTCCTCTCTCAAAAATAAAAACATATTTTAAAAAAAGATATGGAAAAACACTTTATACACAAAAGGTTCATCATAGGTTTATGTAATTTATAAGATCAAAACACTGGATGCAATTTAAAAGTCCAGTAACAGGGTGATGATTAAAGTACACTCCATTAAAAAGATTAAGCTACATGTAAGGTATTTCAAAATGTTGACAAAAAGTACATTTAGTTAATGCTTCTATGAGCACATTAGTTAGAATAATGATATTGATAATAAACACATAGGTGGCATGATAGGTGTCATCAGCACTGGGTGCCATGAAAAAGGATGGGCCTATGTCAGGAGGCATCTGGCTAGCACAGGTGAAAACTTAATGGGGAGGTCAGAAGAGGCTTCACTGCAAAGATGACATTTGAGCAAAGACGTGGAGGAGGTGAGGGAGTGAGCCATGCAATCACCTAGAAGAAGAACCTTCCAGATAACAAGAAGGGTCAGTGCAAAGGCCCTGAAATAGAATGTCTGGTATGTGTGAGGCCATTTTGCCTGATGCAAGAAGGAGTGGAGGAAAGTTATGTGAAATAATACATTTCCTTATTGTTTGAGCAAAAATATGAGGTAGAAAAGGGTTATACATGTGTATAACTAGCTTTACAGTACAACCATGTTTTTAAGATGCATTGCAAACAACTAGAAAAAAAGCTCAAATGGTGATAGTGGTCAGTCTTTAGTGGGTGGGGATATTTGAGTGGATTTCTTTCCTATCAATTTTTTTTGTATTTTCCACATTTTTCTACAACCATCATACATGGCCATTCAAATTAGAAAAAGGAAATCCATTTTATTGGGGGGGGGGGGAAATTACCCAACGCCTAACAATATAGCCAAAGATCTAAAACAGAAGAGTGGAAATCAGATTTATGACGTACACTGGGGGGCAGGCTGCAGGGCTTCTGGCTAACAGGAAAACGTACTATCATACATGTCTTCATTACAGCTCAGTTTCTGAAATCCATTTCTCTAAGCTAAATCACCTACCTGAGTGGACTGCTAATGCCCCAGAGAGTTTGCAGAAGCACACATCAGGGTCAGGTGAGCCAGGGTGTGGCACATAAGTAAAATGTCCCTCTCTGTCCATGGAACCTCCTGTCTCCCAGGTTTTCTCTTGTCCTACACTCTACTTTCATTTCTGTGTCGAAGGGGTAATAACAGCTACACTCCCAGAAGCACACAGACAACAGAAGTCTTAAATAAATATTTATACAGGTCTGGTCAAAGACCTTCCTCGACTAAGTCACACATGGGCCAGAAAGTCCATCAGACTGAAAACTCAAAATTCAAACAGAAAGACAGCTGGGAAACGGAGCAGACCCAGGCAACCCATTGTTAGGGCAAAGCCAAATGCAAATCACGCAGTTGAATAAGCCCCAAGCTTGAGAGAGGGGTGTGGAGGTTCAAAGTGCCTTGGAAATGCACAGAGAGGTGGGAGCGCCAGCAAGGCAACTGTGGTCTGAGCCAGAGAGCCCCTCAACAACGTTACACAAAGAATGCCATTTCCATTGCAGGCTAGATTTACGGCAACAATGAGGTCCCATCTGTCATTCTCTCCTAAGTAAGGCAATAATTATCTTGAGCCTTAGCACTCTTTAGCAATACCCCAGGCCGCGTAACACCTCCGAGTTGCTAAATTATGTGGCCAGTAAAGCGCTAATAAATCAATCCCACTTTAATTAAACCATCTCTGTCACTCAGACGCCTGGCAACCACCTCACCCACAGCTTCATAATTAACCCAACTTGAGAATTCTTTCCATCACCACCTTCATCGTGCTTGCTACTGCCTAGACGGCAGAAGAGGTGGAGCTGAGAGGAGTCAAAATTAACTGATCTACGTTCCAACTCACTTCCACAGAGCGTCCAATAACTTCCAGACTCTCTCACACACAAACAGATTAGACTACAATCATCTGCGATAGGATGCTGAATTCAGTTATCACTGGCAGAAAAGAGGGAGAAGTGGTTTGAAAACTCAAAACTGCTTTGCCCATTAGACTACTCCTCCTCAGTCACAGCATAACAACTTGACTTTGTATTTTATCTGTTTAGACCAGAGTTGGCAAAAGGGCCACCTGAGGATGAAATTTGAAAGTTTTTGTTTGACCTATATAGTACTCTTCAAATATTAGAGTTGGCTACTGCCATTTTAAAATCAGGAGACTTCATGGGGCGCCTGAGTGGCTCAGTCGGTTGGGGGTCCAACTTTAGCTCAGGTCATGATCTCACTGTCTGTGGGTTCGAGCCCCACATTGGGTTCTGTGCTGACAGCTTGGAGCCTGGAGCCTGCTTCAGATTCTGTGTCTCCCTCTCTCTCTGCCCCTCTCCCACTTGTACTCCATCTCTCTCTCTCAAAAATAAATAAACCTTAAAAAAAAATTAAATCAGGAGACTTCACAAATTAAAACAAAGAAGAAGAAGACCTGGATTTTTGGCTTCCCTGGAAAACCTGAGATCAGCCAGTGTGGGTCTATCCCTTTCTCCCAGCGAGGCCATTGCTGGACAGGGCATGTGCTCTTGGTCACCTGCCTCTCCTGCAGCATCAGACCCAGGTGGCCTCCCTTACCTGCCTGGCCACCTCTGCTATCTAGCTGACCCAGCAGGCTTGATTATGGGACTTTAGATGCAGCCCACGAGCAGCTTAAGGGAAAGGACAGTAGATTCATCTCCATATCTGCAGTCCTCAGCAAAATGCCTGCCAGTCATTGTGCTGCTTGGACAGTAGACTCTGGTGTTTCCTACTGTAAATTACAGTAGGAATTTACAACAAGCTCTACCATGGACTAGGTTCTAAAGCCGTTATCATTTCTGTAGAGCTTCCCCAGAATGGAGACCCATTAGTTAGTCCCAGGCCTGCGATGGACACTTCCCCCTACCTTCCTGGGCTCTGTCAGCCTGTAGACAAGCAAAGCCTTGCCAAGACCCCAGGGATAATCGTGAGACTCTCCTTCTCTCTTTGACATGACCTAGAGGTATGTGGTCATGTATAGAAAGTGGCCAGATGTTCCCTCTCCCAATTACATACCCACAAGACCATCTGTAACCCACAGCAAGAGAGGATTTGAAGAGGTTGGAGAATATTGCCTTTGTGCTAGTGCTGTGGAGGTCCAAATGTCATTTAATAGTGGCCTGGGCCACTTTACAATGAAAGATACATTTGCATTCAGGTTTATAAGAGGGGGCAACCGCAAAAATGTCTTGCCTAGACTCCTCATATTCTCCTAGCCATCCCCCCTGCCTGTACCTCTGCCCCTGCATCCATGACATGCAGCCAGAGTGGTTCTGCTTGTTGTACTCCATGTAAAGGCCAAAATCCCTGTGCACTGACCTCCCCCCCACCACCAGCCACACCAGCTCACTGCTTTCTAGCCCAGGGGCCTCCTCACTGGCCTCCTGCCAGGTCTGGGCTCTAGCAGAGAGCATTCCTACCCCAGGATGCAAATGGCCCACTCCATTCCTTCAGGTCTCTGGCCAAAGCTCACCTAGGCCTGTCCCGGCCCCCCTATTTAATACTGAAGCCTGCCCCAGTTCCCACATCTTAGTTCCCCCTGATCTTGCTCTACGTTTTCTTTAACCAGAGCACATATTATCTTCTACCCCACTATCTGATTTCTTATTCATAAATATTGCATACCATTATGCCCCCCTCGACCCATTAGAATGTAAGCACTACAAAGTCCATAAGCTTTTCTGCTTTGTTTCCTGATGTCTCCTACATACCTATATCAGTGCATAAACACATGAAAGCATTCAGATTGATTCCTTGATTGATTGACTGATTGAAACAACAACTTCTCCTTAGCTCCAGCTTGCTGTGAACTGAGTCTTCAGAGAGAAGGCAGACAGGACCACAGATTCAATACATTGAGGCCCATCTGTGTTACCAGGCAGCCATTCCATCAGCAATTGGATTGACAGTTAGCACTTTACGGGGCACAATGGAGAAACTGGCCTCTATAAGGACCATTCTTTCAAGGAGAACTTGGAGCATTTGCAAATTGCAAATACCTAGGACTATGGGAAGGGCAAGAACAGCCCTAAAACCAGAAAGCCAAGAACTAGCACAGAATAGCACAAATGAAAAAAATTAGAATGAAAACAACCCAAGGAGAGTCTTCCCCCCAAGGAGAGCAGGGCACCCTGACTGCCTCCGACACACACAATATATTCACCCTGCTTCAGTTAGTGTAACATGAAACACACCTGACCCCCATTCCAGAACTAGAGTCAGTGTTACTGGAATGTAGGCAGGACAACTGCCACTCAACAGGAGATACCTAGTTTAGACAGGTTCTCAGAAGTACCACACACACAGGAGGCACCAGCTCAGGGACAAAAAACCAAGAGCCATGCTGGTTTTCTCAACCACACACACCTTCACTTTGCTTCTTCTACAAAGAAGAGGGAATGAAGAGGAGGGAAAGCTGCTTGAAGCCCTGGCTACCTAACTTTTATGAATATTTATGGACTATCTTCAATCAAGTGAACCATCTTCCCTCACTTGTTGGTACACGGACTCCAAAGACCTCACTGACCAGAACAAATAATAGGATCAGGGTTCTTGCTGAATGTCAATTACATATTTTCCACTACATGTGATTTGACTCCTCTCTGTGCTGTCCCTGTGATCCCAGCATGGCTTTCAAGAAAGTAGTCTGTTGCCTGTGAGCACTGGGTGTGCTTGGGCATCCTCAGACTACACTCAGACCTTGTCCTGCGACCCACCCTGTCCAGACCAACACGGACAGCCTGAGCTCACCAATTATTCTTTCATTTAACAAACAAATGTTTACTGAGTATCTACTACATGCTGCCTACTGTTGCGATGGGCTGGCGATATCGCGGTGACTTGCTGAACGATTTGATGAAATATGCCTCTTAATGCACTAACTAGCCCTTCATCACAGAACACTGCTATTTTCACCTAGTAAATAAAGCATTCATTCAATAGAAAACAGAGATGGGGAAATTTTTACAAAACAGAACCCTCACAGTTGGTCTTCTCTAGCCTTCTGTTCTGAGTGCAGTTGCTGCGAAATGCAAGCCTGAATGCTCACTCACAGCCCATTATTTATTTTTAAATTTTTTTTTAATTTTTTAAGATAATTGTCAAATTGGCTTCCATACAACACCCCCCAGTGCTCATCCCAACGAGTGCCCTCCTCAATGCCCATCACCCACTTTCCCCTCTCCCCCACCCCCCATCAACCCTCCATTTGTTCTCTTCAAGAGTCTCTTATGGTTTGCCACCCTTCCTCCCTGTTTGTAACTATTTTTCCCCCTCCCTTCCCCCATGGTCTTCTGTTAAGTTTCTCAAGATCCACATATGACTGGAAAAGTATGCCATCTTTCTCTGACTGACTTATTTTACTTAGCATGACACCCTCCAGTTCCATCCACATTGCTGCGAATAGCACGATTTTATTCTTTCTCATTGCCAAGTAGTATTCCATTGTATATATAAACCACATCTTCTTTATCCATTCATCAGTTGATGGACATTTAGGCTGTTTCCATAATCTGACTATTGCTGAAAGTGCTGCTATAAACTTAGGTGTACATGTGCCCCTATGCATCAGCACTCCTGTATCCCTTGCTCATGGATTAGAAGCACAAATACTGTTAAAATATCAATAATACCCAAAGCAATCTACACATTCAATGCAATGCCAATCAAAATTGCACTAGCATTCTTCTCAAAGCTAGAACACACAATCCTAAAATTTGTGTGGAAACACAAAAGACCCCAAATAGCCAAAGTAATACTGAAGAAGAACACCAAAACAAGAGGCATCACAATCCCAGACTTAAGCCTCTACCACAAAGCCGTAATCATCAAGAGTGTATGGTATTGGCACAAAAACAGACACATAGACCAATGGAATAGAATAAAGAACCCAAATTGCACCCACAAATGTATGGCCAACTAATCTTTGACAAAGCAGGAAACGGTATCCAGTGGAAAAAAAGACAGTCTCTTTAGCAAATGGTGCTTGGAAAACTGGACACCAACATGTAGAAGAATGAATCTAACTTGGCCCAGGACTCCTCCTCTGCCACCCAAGGCTCCCACCTCTACTGCCCTCATCTTGTACCACACAGAAATGATCCTTGTCTTCCCCAACCAGCTTATGAAAACCTAAGTCAGGGGTTATATTGTATTCAACTCTCTATACCCAGGGCCTGTGAAAGCACTAGTACCTAGTTGGTGCTCAATAATTGTTTACTGAGCAGGGTACCTAGGTGGCTCAATCACTTAAGCATCTGACTCTTGACTTCAGCTCAGGTCATGATCTCAAAGTCTGTGAGATCAAGCCCCATGTCCGGCTGCACACTGACAGCACAAAACTTGCTTGGGATTCTCTCTCCCCTCTCTGCCTCTCCCCACCACTCATGCACATGTGTTCGCTCACACTGTCTGTCTTTCTCTCTCCCCCTCAAAACAAAGTAGCATTTTTTAAAAATAGTAATTTCTTACTAAAAAAATAAATAAATGCTTGAGTAATCCCTAAACCTAATAGTAATGTCTGGTTTTTATTTAACATGCAATGATTAATTCACACCAGAACCAAAAGCTAATGTCCTGGGCAATGAGAGCTAGCAATAGCATGGATGTTGTCACTTAAGGTCATCCTTGTAAGATCACTAAGATGGTCCTTCATCTGACACATAAAACCACACAATGGACCCCTTTGGTTTAAAGAGTTACTAAAGGAATTAAAAAAAAAAAAAGAACATATTATGGGGAAGAGGAGTACACTAAATAAGACTTCAAAAATTTGGCTTAATGAAATGGTGCTGAATAAATATTTACTCAATGGCACTAAATCAAAGCCATTAGAAGATCATCAGCATTATCACTTGGAGAATAAAAGTCAAACCTGATAGAATAAAGACCTTCTGCCTCCTCCCTTCCTACCGCTCTCCTCTACGAAACCCACCAAAGCATGGAATGCTAGAGAAAAAATATAATGATCAAAGAAACTAGCCAATGGTCAACCTTGAAGCCCCAATTACAAAGAAAATCTACAAATACATTAAAATTTACATTATACTGAGGAAGATGTTGAGAGCTGATAATATACCTGAATCTAATCTTAGGCAGAGCTCAGAGTTTTCCACAATTTGATGCTATAGCTTATCTATAGCCCAAACAATTACCACTTACAGGCATAACAAGTTTGGTTGTAAGTAGATGTGGCTCCTGATCCAGAGCCACTCCTTAACCTTTTCCCCATAACCCGCACACTAGAGAGAAAGGGAAGTGAAACTAAAGGAGTAAGGGCTCAGACACCCACTGGTGTAAGTATCAAGCAGCTGGAAAACCAATGGCATTTTCAAAGAGAAGAGCAGAGGTTGCACAGCGGACCACGCAGTCTTCTCTTGCTCACAAGGAAGCAAGATGCTTGTCAAGGTAGATTATCAAGATTTGAGGTAAAGCACCCTGGGAAAAGATACTCAAATTAAAACTGCATGCTGCTCCTTTCATGCCCACCTCTCCATAAAGCCCCAGTTTTTGAACAGTGAGGTACTGGCAAACTGGCAGACAGAATCAGAGAAGCAAAGAGGATTAAGATGTGCATTCAGCATACATAAAACCACCAGGCACTAAATCAACACACAAGAACCAGTTATTTCTATATTAGTCACCAACAGTGAGAAAATCCAAGTCTAAAAAGATACTATTTTGAACCGAAAAAGTCAAATATCTAGAGATAAACTAATGAAAATGGTGTAATACCTCTGCCTAGAAAAATAATAAAACATTACAGAGAGAAGTTAAGGAAGACTAAATATATGGAGGGATATACAATGTTCATAGATTACAAAATTTGATATTAGCAACCAAACTTCTAGCAGGTTTTTTGTGAGAGAATAAGATGATTCTTAAGTTTAAGTGGAACTTGAAGAGTCAAGAATAGCTAAGATAATACTCAACAACCAAAAAACCTGGAAGACAGTCATGACCAGATATCAAGATTTATTTCAAAATCTTCTGCTAATTGAGACAGAACAGTATTGGCAAAAGGATAAACCAAAAGACCACAGAACAAAATAAGATCCACATATATGTGGTCACTTGATTTATAACAAAGGCACTGCTGAAGTATACTGGGGACAAGAAAGGTCTTTTCAATAAATGGTACTGAGACATTGACTCTACCTCACCATACACAAAAAACAACTGGAGACGTTCTGTGGGTATATATGATAAGTACAAAATAATACAGTAGATATCTATTTGAGACATGTATTTCATAACACTGGAGAACATTTTCATACCTTTGGGGGAAGGACAAGATTTCTTAAACAGGAAATAAACACATTAATCATAAAGGTAAAGATCAGTAAATTAAACTACATTATAAGATCCCATTAAAAGAGCAAAACAGCAAGCCACAGAGTGGAAGAAGATATTTACATACTAGTAACTAACAATGGACTGTATCCAGAATACATAAAGAAGCCTTACAAATCAATAAAAGAAAAACAACCCAAAAGGAAAATGGGCAAAAGATTTAACAGGCTTCTTATGAAAAAAAAAATGATATACAAATAATGAATAAACACATGAAAATATGCTCAACTTCGTTAGCAACCAGGGAAAAGAAAATTAAAATCACAAAGAGATACCCCTACAGAAGAAAAATGGCTGACCATTTCAAATGCTAGCAAGGATGTGTTCCAACTGGAACTCTTAAAAACTGCTGGTGGAAATGTAAATTGGTATGAATGCTTTAGAAAACTGGCTGCCAGTATCTATAAAAAATTATCTCACTCTACGATGCAGCCATTCCACTCCTAGATATATACCCAAAAGAAATATATATATATGGATATGAAAAGACACTTACAAAACCATTCACAGCAGCATAGTTAACACAGCACATTTCCTAATTGTCAAACTGGAAACAATCCAAATGTTCAACCGTAGAATGGATAAACTGGTGGTATATTCATTCTATGGAATAGTAGACAATTGTGACAATAAATGAAATACAGCTACTTGTAGTTACATGTATGAATCCCGACAAATAATGACAAGGGGAAAGGAAGGAAAATAAAGCATTCACTGAGCAGATGATCTATTTATGGTTCTGTTTGTATAACATTCAAAAAACAGGCAAAGCAACGTATGGTGGTAGAATTCAAGATGTGATTACCTCTGGCATAGGGAGTAGTGAGTGGGAGGGGACAGAAGAAGGTCTTCTCAAGTAAAAAGATGAGTAAGTGTGAGTGGTCATTACACAGGTACATTCATTTTGTGAAAATTCATCAAACTCTCATTTTGATCTGTGCATTCTTCTGTACGTGTATTATACTTTAGTTCTTAAGAAAGGAACACTTACAAATCAGCATTTAAAAAAAGCAAGAGGGGGTGCTGGGTGGCTCAGTTAGTTGAGTGGCCAACTCTTGATTTCAACTCAGGTCATGATCTCACAGTCCTGAGTTGGATCCCCATGTTGGGCTCCGTGCCCAGCATAGAACCTACTTAACATTCTCTCTTTGCCCTTCTCCCGTTCATGTACACACACTCTTTCAAAAAATTAAATTAAATTAAATTAAAATAGAATAGAATAGAATAGAATAAAATAAAATAAAATAAAATAAAATAAAATAACCCCAAGAGCCTAAAGGATAAGAGCTAGCAATTTCACAAAAAGACTTTAAACAGCCAATAAACTTAAGATGGCAAAATTGGATAAAAGAAAACATCAGTTTTATTTCATCTGTCAGAATGGCAAGAATAAAAGAACTTTTTAAGTGCCAAGGGTTGGTGAGGGTATGGGGATACAAATTCTCTCCTGCAGTGCCAATGGGAAAGCCTCTTTGGAGGGACACTTGGAAATGTTTAGCAAAATTTATAACACAGATCCAGTGAACCCAGCAGTTCTACTTTGAGAAATGTATTCTGTACTTGTACTGGCACAGGTGCAGAAAGAATACACACAAAAATGTTTATTACAAATGCATAACGGCAAATCATTAACCACATAGCCATTCATAAGAGAGTAATTTAATAAGTCATTGTACATTCATACTATGGAATGATACCATAAGCTCTTCAAAAGATTTGTAATGATGCAAAATGTAATGAGTGATGAAAGGAAGTCAATTAATAGAGTGATTATTAAAGTGTGTGTGTGTGTGTGCGCGTGTGTACACATAATTAAGAACACACGTATGCAGATAAAATGTCAGAGAAGTTATGTAACAGCCTGTGGATGGCGATCGCCTCAGGAGTGACTGGCAGTGGACGTGGGAAGGACGCCTTCATTCCACTGCATATCCTTTTGTGTGCTTTGGTTTTCTTATTCTGTGCATGTGCCTTCATGTATTCTCAAAGTGGAGATAGAGGTTCATGTGCCACAACCAAAGAAAGAAGCCTAATGCCTTGTGACATGGCCGCTGTGGATGAGTTATTATGTGGTTGCTTGCTGTCTTGGACTTAAACTGGATTTAGCCAAAAAGGACTTGCGCAGAGATTTGAGCAGTGACTGGCATTTGAGACTACCTGGGCCTGCTCTCCAGTGAGAGATCAAATACATCTACTATTTGTCAACACCCACAAAATAAAATAAGAGATCTCCCAAAATCAAAGCCCCCCAAATAGGACCTTTCTCCATTTGCAGCAAACTGTTTTCTTTCCAGCTGAGTATGACACTAATGGAGACTCAAGAGGAGGAGGAACAAATGTGAATATTCTCGAAGACACAACTGTCCTGGACATTCACTGGGTAGACACAAAGGTCAGGAAACTTATCTTGCACTGGTTTTGTGGGTCAGGTACTCAACTACACTGCCTCATTTGTTAGGGCCGGAAAACTTCTAGGTTCTCTTTTTTAAACACTGCTGTCATACCTGAAGTAGTTAATTGCAAAACCTTAGCATTCTCATCACTTAAAATAATAAAACTAGACCCAAATAAGATTTGTAATAGAATACGGTAATTTACTCAACAAATAGGAAAGCTTGTGTTAACTGATGTATTTTGGGATAACCAAGGTCTGTTACATTCCAGTAAAGTATCACCAGCTTTCATTAACCTTGAGCATGAGTTGTTATGGCCTACAAAATGATAGAAACAAGAACAAAAGTGAAGAAATTTTAAGGCTAGGTTCTAAGTCAACAAATGCATTAGCCATAACAGGTGCCATGTGAGCATTCTGAAGGGAGAAGAATATACAACAGCAAATAAAGACATCATCAGATCTATCATACAATCAATACAACTTCACAAGAGAAGGCTAGGGATGAGTCACGTGAAGAAACATGGAAGATACAGCCCTCTAAAGTGATTTACAGAGACACCACGATGTCACTAAGCCAAAGACCCATAGAGCAGCTAGTTACCCTGATACAAATAACCTGAACTGAGCTCCGATAGGATGTTATAGATGGAAAGCTGTGTTTTTGGCATTTTACATGAATGGGGACAATCTCCCAGTGATACTGAGCTATAAATCAAAGATGAATCAGTGCTGATGCCCCCAAAAGAAAATAAGAGTAAGAAATCAAGCTTTTTCTTGATCCTATGACAATAATTCTTCCCTGGATAGGATCAACTTTATTTCTACTCAGTGCTGACAAATAACTCATAACTAGGCATCAGGACAGTGAAGTAAACATTTCAAAACTCTCTGGCATGGTTGGCCCATCCAACACAGAGTTCTTCAAAATAATTTCTCAGAACACTATAGGTTTAAGCACTGAGGGATCACACAGTGATTTCTTCTCTCTCTCTCTCTCTCTCTCTCTCTCTCTCTCTCTCTCTCTCTCTCACACACACACACACACACACACACACACACACACACCCTCATTTCAATTAGAGCAACTTCCTTCTCACCTCTGTTAAAAATTAGGTCTCTCCATAAATAACACTTTTCCAAAGAAGACCTCCAGATGGCTAACAGACACATGAAAAAAGATGCTCAACATCACTCATCATCAGGGAAATACAAATCAAAACCATGATGAGATACCACCTAGCACCTGTCACAATGGCTAAAATTAACCACACAGGAAACAATAGATGTTGGTTAGGATGTAGAGCAAGGGGAACCCTCTTACACTGTTGGTGGCAATGCAAACTGGTGCAGCCACTTAGGCTGTATGGATGGCACAGTATGGACATTCTTCAAAAAATTAAGAATAGAACTACCTTATGACCCAGCAATTGCACTACTAGGTATTTTTCCAAAGGATACAAAAATGCTGATTTGAAGGAGCACATGGACCCAATGTTTATAGCAGTGCTATCAACAATAGCCAAAGTATGGAAAGAGCCCAAATGTCCATCAACTGATGAATGGATAAAGACGGTGTGTCATATACAGTGGAATACTGGCAGTCAAAAAGAATGAAATCCTGCCATTTCCAACAAGGTGGATGGAACTGGAGGGTATTATGCTAAACGAAATAAGGCAGTCAGAGAAAGAAAAATATCTTATGATTTCACTCATATGTGGAATTTGTGAAACACAACAGATGAATATAGGGGAAGGGAAGGAAAAATAAGATAAAAACAGAGAGGGAGGCAAACCATAGGGACTCTTAAACACAGAGAACAAACTGAGGGTTGCTGGAGGAGAGGTGGGGAGGGATGGGCTAAATGGGTGACGTGCATTAAGGAGGGTACTTGTTGGGATGAGCGCGGGGTATTACATGTAAGTGATGAATCACTAAATTCTACTCCTGAAACCAAAACTACACTATATGTTAACTAACTTAAATTTATATTTTTTTAAAGGGGGATCTGTCAAAATTTAACTGCATGGATTCATTTAAAAAGAACACTTGAAAAACACTTATATAAATGAAGACTTCCTATCCATATCAATAAGGGGGATGGTCTTCACACTGCATACCATCCTTTGTAGGTAGGACTAGTGCTCTAACCACAGTCACATCCCCAGTCCCTAGCCCAGATCAAGCCTCTGATACAGTTACTGCCCATCAGCAAAGTAAGGTCATATTCTCGTTCCATACTCAGAGATGGTCCTCAAAGATGTCCATCAGCTACCACCAATCAATGGGACCCACAACACTCAACTTTGTGGATACCATGGAAACTTTTCCTGGGATCTACACAGACATATACACTAGATAGCTGTTTTTGCTCATTCTGCTTTCTTTTTTCTTTTGGTAAAAGAAATCCTCTTTTCTTTTTTGGACTCCTTTCCTTCCCAGGAGGGGTACCTTGCCTTCAGGGACAATGCAAGGCCACCACATATTGGAGAGCTGGCCTGAGAATGAAGAGCTGACACAGAAGAAAGGAGAGAGGACAGAAAAGGAAGGAGGCAGGAAAGAAGGAAACAAACAGAATTCTGACAATATCACTTGAGGCCATGGATCCAGCCAAATGCATTCTGTAATATGTTCTCATTTATTTTGCTTAAACTAATAAGAGGGCTTTCTATTGTCTGTGTCTGGAACACTCTTGACTGCTACAACATACGTACACCTCTTTCAATCAGATCACTCAATGCTAAGGCTCACACTCCTCCCCCACTCAATTTGGCTTCACTTCAAAGATAAATTAGGAATCAATTCACAGGAGGATTTCTTCAAACAATAAGCTCCTCTCAAATTATAAATAGCCTCAGTCTTAAGACTCCAATTATATTCAATTCAACAACATAGAAGGACACACAATGGGTAAAATATAGAATAGGATAATGGCTAAAATGATATTGCCTGGTTACCGTCTCACTTTGCACTGACCTTTTCTCACTTGTATTTATTTTCTTACAGTCGAAAGCACACTTCTAATGGCCAACCAAGCTATGGCTTGACCACATAACAGGGGGATTTCTGCCAGCTCACTCTCTACCATGACCTTGTCTCACTACCAAGGTAAGAAGGGGAAAAAAGCCTAAGATACGGAAGTAATTTTTATTCAGGAAAAAAAAAAATCCCAAGAATTCTACTTTATAGATTTTTAGAGAGTTTTAGAATATTTTTACCAGAGGTCCTCAAGACCCCAGGTTTGGTGATTCACGAGAAGGGCTCACAGGATTCAACATGTAATTCTACCCATGGCTGAGATTTATTACAGCAAAAGGATACAAAGCCAAATCAGGGGAGGGAAAAAGTGCATGAAGTAAAATGCAGAGAAGACAAGGCAGAAGATTCCAAGAGGCCTCTCCCAGAGAATTCAGGAAGGGTGTGTTTAATTCCCCCACCAAGTTGTGACAACACGTGCAAAGTGTCGTCTACCAGGAAAGCTTGTTAGAGTCAGCACCCAGGGATTTTCTCAGGGGCTCACCACGTAAGAACCTTCTGTCTAGCACATACCAAAATTCCAGAGTCCCAGAAGGCACACAGGTGTTCAGCATAAACTACACTGCTTGCACAGAACGTTCAGGCTCAGTGAGCCTCTCTTACCGCTGAGAGAAAGTTTAAAATCAGTGTAGAAAAGTGTTTATTTGCCAGGTGCCCAACATGCCACCCAAAGACAAACCTTGCAAGCAGGCTTTTCTAAGGACAAACAGGCACATGTGCTATGTGCACACCTTTTCTGCACAAGACCAAAGCCCAATTCCTCACATTAGGGTGACAGCTGAGCCCTGAGACATGGAGCGGCTTGCCCAAAATCACATAGCACAGCTAAAACTAGCACCCAGGTCTCCGAATTTGCAGAGTGGGGAAAATACGGCCACCCTCACCCTCAGCTTCCAGACACATGCACACATATTTTCCAGTGAAGTTCGCTTCTAAGGCTGTAAATGAAGAAGACACAAAGGCAGCTGTGATTCTCAGTCCACAAATTCTCCATGGCAACATTAATTACATCCATCGGTTGAAAGTTTCACTGATGGAATAAATATAACGTTTAAGCTCCTACCACTATCCTTCCTCTTAGAAAAAGACACCTTTCTGACTCAATTTAATTTGAAAACTCCAAGCTCATTATCACTTTAATTAAAATCATACATTTTCACTTAAGCTAGAAGAGTCCTCAGAGGTGGTCTATCTAGTACTATATCTCTATTTAACAGAAAAAGCACTGGGCTCCAGACAGGGAAACAACTTGATGGAGACTGCATCAACACGTGCCACAGTCCTGCTCTCCTGACGTTAAGTCACGTGCCCTCCTAGTGCGTCTTGCTGTCCTATCAGCCCAAGCTCGGAGCTCAGAAGGCCACGTGCTTATTGCAGGGCCCTAAGTGCATAATGATCTGAAATGTGTTCCTGCTCATGACCTGTGCAGGGAAGTGTCTACAGTTCCGTAAAAAGCCAATATTCTTCATATAAGAGAGCTAATAAAAATGCTATACTGGAGGAGACTTCATAGGACATTTACGTGCTATTTGTATGCATTCCCTTTTAAATATTCACAATTACCCAGATGTAAAACACAGTGCTGAATCTGCAAAGATTCAACATGCCAGAGACATCTATGACCCACAGATGAAGCCACTGGGTTGACCATCAAGGGGCCTTCCACACTCTGTGGACCTGCTGAGCAAGCTGTGCATGTATACAGGAAAGAACAATATGGGGCTTATTTACATGTTCAGAGGAAACAGAGACTTTAGGCTTCCCTGCACATTATCATTGCACACCACAAAAAGACAGCCAGCCACAAAGGCACATGAAGACCAGTCATTTCTCTTCAGCACAGATTTTTATTGTGTGCAATCTACCAACTGGGAAAACCAAAATGATGAGGATGTTTCCACAGTCTAGTATGAAATACAGGTCAAATTTAAAAACTGATGGACTGAAGGAACTCAGTCTAGACAGTGACATTCAAGCTGTATGAGAAAAGTGTAAACCCACTGCTTCTCAACTGGGGGCATGTTGGCCCCCCGGGGGACATTTAGCAACCTCTGGGGACCACTGTTTGTCGTCACAGCTGAGGAAGGGGGCAGATACTCCAGGCATCTTGTGAGTAGAGGCCAGGGCTGTCGCTCAACACCCTATAATGCACAGGAAAACCCCCTCCACAAAAATGATCTAGCCCCAAGTATCCAAAGTACCAAGGTTGTGAAGCCCTGCTTTCAAGAGATAAAGGCCAATTCGCAGTTCTCGACAGTATCTGGATAAATTAATTCTGAGATTTTTGTGCTGTTTTAAGTGTCGAATACGAGGATAAAGGTAAATTCAATTCAAACGATAAAATGGCATTAAAGGCATAATTCAATTAACCGGAGGAGTCCAGATGACATAAATTTTAGACAGAGTTTTAGTTTGTTTAATTCAGTGCTTTAAGGCTCGTGTCCCTTCATTCTGCAAAACTTCCAATGCCGTTTGGCTGGAATTTGGTCATTATTCTTGGGACAGCAGGTGCAGATCTGCCTCTATTATTAGAGCTCCCAGGGACTGAAGGACCCTCTGTAAACCTGGAGAAGGACCCACAGAGCAGAGCTTGCTGAGACAGCCAGCAACCGTTACACGGCCTTCAGGCCAGAGCCTCTAGCTACCGCTCAGCAGTTTGTATCTTTAATTACATTTCTAAGGGTTTCGAGTAAAATTTTCAAAACCACTATGAAAACACTGGTAAACCAAGGGAGCAATTAGGATTGAGAAATAAAACCCATATTGCCAAACAGTAAAGAAGGAGCAGATCCTGGTAACTTAGGAAACCGAGTAGGTGAATACAATAAAGATAAATAAGATCTGTACATGGTATGTTTACAGAAAAAGAAAAACAGCCAAGCATGAAGACAGCAAAACACAGCCAGTGCAGGCTGTACCAGAGACCAGGGGAGGTGTGTTCAAACATCACCTTCTCCAGAATTATTTACTACCTGCCAAGGACTTTTGTTCTTCAAATTTGCTCCCAGAAAAAAATTTAAAAAATAAAAAATAAAATAAAATAATAAAAAACATATAAAAAAAACTAATTTGCAATCAGAAAACACCTATTTAGATGAAGAAATTATCTGAAAACCAAATGGGAGGGTAAACTCGTTAGTGGGAGCTGATATGCTTGCAGGTTTCCCAGCTGATTGCATGATTACATGTGATACAAAGCCCCACATACAGCTGTGCAGGCTGTTCACTGCCCAAGGGCTTCCTGTCACTGAGAGCAGAAACCCAGGCCAGTGGGCCAGCCAAGCTGAGCACCCTGATGAGAGAAGCATATCCACACTCAGGAAAGACTTTTATTTTTCTAATACGCTCAAAGGTACCTCACAGCAATTAGAGTGCATAGTAGAGACAAAGAGGCAGGAACCACTTGCCAAGAAAGGCAGCCCAAACATGTGGGAATGTGGGGAGAAAAAGGGGCAACATAGGGTTCCTGAGCATGCAGAATGAGGGGCCAGATGGAGGGTGGGGGAGGGAAAATCACCTACTTGCCCTTGGACTTTTTTTCAGCATGGCTTGGGTGAGAAGAATCAAGAAGGAAATGATCACAAAGCACAAGTACAGATATTTGGGGATAACTTTACAAAGATGCTTGCCCTAGGGGCACCTGGGTGGCTCAGTCAGTTAAGCATCTCTTGATTTCAGCTCAGGCCATGATCTCGCAGTTCATGGAATTGAGTCCCATGTCAGGCTCCGCGACTCTCTCACTCTCTGCCTCTCCCTTGCTTGGGCTTGCTCGCTCTCCCTCTCTCCCTCTCAAAATAAACTTAAAAAAAAAAAAAAAAAACAAACAAAGATCCTTGGCCTTGATTTTTCACCTACAAAATGGAACCTGGTTAAAGCAGTCTGGAAATAAATCCACCTCAACCACAGTCAGAGGTCCCCCACCCTCAATCCCTACCATTTCTGCCTCTGTTCATCCAGGAGGCAAGGCTAAGAAACTGCCCCCTCCATTGTCAGACAATTTCCCGGGTCATGCTTACACCTGCCTTCATTTTAGTTCTACACTCATTACCGAGGGCCTGCGGTGTGGGCAGGGTTGCAGGGCTGAAGTGAACACAACAATCCCTGCCCCTCAGCTCATATTTACTGGGGGAGACAGACACATAGGCAGGATTCATGGGATTATTTCATGCCATGCCACCCATGTGTCACATTCCTGCAATAACACTCTCTCGCCTCAAGAGGTTGGCCATTGCTCAACCCCTAGGAAGACACAATAAGTTTGCTGGGCAGTCTGTCTAGTTTGGCTGGGAGGCAACAGAGAAGATTTCACCAGGGAGCCTAGTTCTATTTCCAGTTGGGTAGGATTTCACCAGGTAAGCAGAAGAGAACATCCTATGTTAAAACAAGGCAAGTTTTGGGGAGACAGGCTTCCAACTAGTGCTGAGCCTCAGGACAATCACTAAGCTTAGGGAGGGCCCTGGGACTTGCCCCCCAAGAGTCAGGTCCAGGGACATGGAGAGATAGTTCTCCATGTCAAGAAGAATGAAGAAGGACCTTGGGCAATGCCTATGCTTAAGAGGTGAGCAAAGATGGAAGAGTCAGGGAGAAAACAAAAGGAACCATGTGAGTGGACAAATGAGAGCTGGAAGGTTTAGTACCTTAGTGGTTGAGGGAAGGGTTTTCAGAGGTTGACCATCAACAACGTCCATGGGTGGATAAGCCCCTGAGGAAAGGACACTTGACTGGTCAGTCAAGGGGGGCATGAGGGACACAAAGTGAGAATAGAGGGGATATGAGGATTTTGAAATCTCTTGGTGATCTGAAGGAGAAAGTCATGAAGTATTAGGTAGGGGATTATGACCTGGCTGTGAAAGTCTATGAAGTGGTTTTAGTCATCCACGAGCCTGTTACTGAAATATTTCTCACTAAGCCCTAAATTAGGATACCAAAAATGCCGATAAGGCCTTTTGAAGCATGTTTTTGGGAAAGCTGCAACCCTAGTTTAAGGGCTTGATCCCAGATGAGCCTAATTTTAGCTTGCAAGGTAGGCTTTCTCAATATAAAAGGCTACCCATTAAGTGGAAGTAAGAATTTTAACCTTGAACAAATGGCCCAGCAGGACTCCTTACCAATCAAGCTGAATGCCTTTCAGAGGCCAAGATTTTCTTTTTAGGAGAGAAAGGTCTCCCACACAAACCAGCAGGAGAGGGAGATAATGGCCTAGCCTCTCCTGAGCCACTCGGCTTACAAAGCTGAGGGTTTAGGGCCTGCAGGGGACAAACCTTCTGAAAATCTAATGCATCTGCAAACGTTTCAAGTCCCCAACAGAAAGGGCAACTGTGCACTTGCAGACAGGTCCACCTCCATGCTTCTGATGCACATGGTGTCCTTCCTTCCTTCTCCTGCTATAAACACTGCCTCAAGATGAGAGGTAGGAAGAACCCCTTAAAATCCCCTCAGCTGAAGTATCGTTAAACAAAGACACTAATATGTGCTCCCTGCTGAAATGCTGCACAGCGAGCTATTTCTAAAACTTGTAAATCCCTTCAGCCATCCCATCCACACTACTAGGGTCCACAACTACCTTATTCTTATTTGCAGACCCCTCCTCCAAGCTTGCCCCAGTGCTAAGCAAAGAGGCTGACACAAAACAGCATCCAATAGATATTTCCTGAACTGAAGGCAGCTGCCATTTTTTTTTTTTTTAGCATTTTAGATAGACATATACAGGTCGCATACACACACATATATACACTACACACTATAACACACCCACACATACCCCCCCCCACCCCGCACACACAGAGAGATGTAAGCATCAACTCTAAATCAACTTCTCTCAAGAGCCAAAACCTATGTTCTTTATGGGAATCACATCATCTCTCTTCTGGATGGTCCTTTCCTTCCCCCAAAAGTCCCCTCTATTAACCAAGGTCCCGGCAGGGAGCAGAAGTCACCCTAGAAGCCTCAAAAGAAGAGACTTTACCTTGTAGGGTTAAAGGTCAAAACTGGACCCAGTAAGTCACCCAGAAACCAGTAACAGTCAGAAGCAGTTCCACACTAGGGCTGGAGTGACAAGGGGAGGAGACAGTGTCCCCAGAGCCAGCAGGAACTGGATCCCTGCAAGGGGTGATACCCCAGAAAAAAGTTACCATATATGCCAGAGGCTCACAGCCCAGACTGAGAGAGTAGAGGGAAGTGTCTGGACCACTCTCCCTACTCCCTGCTATCTCCTCCAGGTGTCCCCAAGGTACTCAGGCCACACCCACACCAGCTGGGAGTCATTTCCCCAGCTCTCCCCCACCTGTCAGTGTGAGCAGCTGTGCCCACAGGGTATTTACTTCTGTCCTAAACAAGGGGAAATTATGGCTGACTGACTCTTTTACCCCTCCAATGTTCCTACCTTTGATAATACAGTTATATTTGTTTCATAATTTCAAAGTAAGAGGAAGAGAAAGGATGGTTTTCAGATGAGATGTGCACTATTTTGGCAGTCTTCCATTTAAAGTCTTGATCACAGGATTTAGCTAGAAAAAGCAAAGTCCACATATAGATTTTTCTCACACTATTTTGGGTTGTGGATTTGCCCATTTCAAAAACGATTACTCTCATCAAAGCCAAAGAGGAGAACCCAGACTCACCCACCTCAGGGAAGAGCAGACGTTTTGGTTATGTTCATGGCTCCACTGCACTGGTACAGCCTTTCTGGAACCAGAAATGTAATGGGTGACATTCATATCCACCAATTATATTTACATCTTGCTACACACACGAGCTGTGAAGCATTTACCACGTGGCTAGATTTTGCATGTGTAATGTCGTGTGCATCCATTTGGAGAAGATTAATTTGATAATGAATTGCAAAAGGCATCAGACAACACTTCCCCATGGTAGAGCTAATATAAAAAATAGTGTACACATCCAAAATAATATTAATATGCAGCTGTGACTACTCTCCATCTATCTTGTCCCAGTAATCTGAAACACAGCCTGGACATGGTAATTCTGATCATGTAAAACCTCACAGCCTAAGTGGATTATAAATAACTAAGTCTGTGTGAATGTGCATATACAAAGCAATAATTTCTCGACAGCTCAGCCAAGTGGAGCCTACCGTGTTCTAAAGAAAGAGAGGGGTAAAACGAGACTGAGTGCTCTATTCCCCAAGAGCTTCTTCCATCCCCAAATTCCCCACCACAGAGATACAAACCTCTATCCTGAACCCATCCAGTATTTAAATAGACAATCAGAAAAGGAAATAAAATGGTTCAATTATTCTAACAGGAGATCAAAAGAAAGCATAGAAGTTTCCAGCAGGTACAGTGCTTGGAAGGAACCCCAAACAGTAGGATGGCATCAAACCCTCCTAGAACTGGAGGGGGGTCTAGTGTATCACCCCCACCCCACTTTACTACAGCAACCTCAGCTATCCTGTGAAAGCTTCCCCACAGCTCCCAGCTCCAGCTCAACTCAGGTCCATTCAAGGGGCAACTAGTCCCATAAGAGCTTTCAATGCAAGAAATATCACTAAGTTTTCCAGTTTTTCCAAAACACATATAATATGGACACAGAATTCTTTTTCAAAACTCCATTTGTTTTGCTCATACTATAAAATGGACGTAAAACCACTCCACCATAAACCTATTTACCTACAAGACTGAGACCCTATAATTACCTCTGGTAATTTTTCAGGATGATTCCTCCAGGATATTTTCTTTGCAAGTAAATCTGAAATTTCTTCCACAAAGTACTTTTTGAGGGGTTAAGAAAAATGGACAGCCACCGAATTACAAAGTTCTGGATTCACCTGAGTTCTCAATATTCCTGCTGTCATCGCTGAATCACGTTCATCCCTTTACCCCCTAATCTCCCCTTTAAGAGGGACCCAATGGGAAGGGCAAATACTCTTTCAGGAATAGCGTGGTCAGGTTGGCTGCACACGGCCTTGAGACAGACACTCGTGGATTTGAATCCAGTCATGACCCTGTATCAGCCATGCGACAGGACAAATCATTCAATGTCCCCAAACCTCAGCTTTCTTATCTGCAAAGTGATATAATGACTTGAGAAGTTGTGAAAATTAGAAGGAGTATGAGTCACACAGTGAACCACTTACTTCTTACTGCATGAGTATTTCTTGCTAATCTCTTTCTCAAGTACTTCTTGCTAAAGAAACAAATTTTTGGCCCTTGGTCAATAATAATGATTTCTTGGGGCTCCTGGGTGGTTCAGTTGGTTAAGCATCTGACTTCAGGTCAGGTCATGATCTCACCGTTCGAGAGTTCGAGCCCTGCGTCGGGCTCTGTGCTGCCGGCTCAGAGCCTTGGAGCCAGGCTTTTTTCGGAGCCTGGAGCCAGGCTCCCTGTGTCTCCCTCTCTCTCTGCCCCTCCCCTACTTGCTCTCTCTCTCTGAAATAAACATTAAAAAATTTTTTTCAATCCTATAAAAAATAGTAATGATTTCTTACATATGACATGAAAGATCTCAAGATACCAAACTGGGAAATCTAGTCATAAAATAAAGTAAAATAAAATAACAAGAAACAAGAAATACCATATGTATCAAAGATTAACTATTAAGCCAGAAGATTTGGTACCTAAAAGAAATCTCAACCCCAGGCTTTAATCAAGAACTTCAGTAAACAGCAGAAGTATTATATGTGTCCAATTACTCAGTAGTAAAGGAATTTTCTTAAATTGAGAAGATGCATTTTCATGGCACATTAAAAACTCCTCCCTAGACCTCAAGGACTTTTTATAGGGAAGGAAACAAAGGTGAAACGAGAATTCATTCAGGGTCGAAAATTAATTAGTCCATATCAACCCACAAGTCACAGCCATCAATTTAAGAGACATAACACCATACTCTGGATTTTAATTAGGAGGGTTATAAAACTGTTTAAGAACCAAAACTTAACTGTCAAGCCCAATTAAGCAGGTTGATAGAACATACAGTGTGATGCTACAATGTGTTCTTTTTGCAAAAGAAGAGTAAAATAAAATCCTTGTTCAGGGCTCACCAGCTTCGCTCCAAAATATATAATAATATATACATAATATCAATGATTCATTCATTCATTCATTCATTCATTGTGCAAAGGATGTCAGTTTTGGGAACGTTAAGAAATTAATCTGGAACTGGGCCCAAGATCAATGCTTTTATAAGTCACCACACAACCCTGGGACAGAGGCAAGAAGTGGATGGTGGATCTGGCTCAGTCCAGCTCTGGTCAACTTCCCTCCCCAGGAGGGGTTTCATGAGATGACCACCGAGGCTCAATTCAGTTCCGAGATCCCATAAAGAAGACAAACCTCCTGACCATTACTGATGCTGGTGCCAGGAAGAAGTCTGCAATAAGGGTCAGAGACACATGAGGCAAATCAGGTAAGAGCACTGAGTCCAGAATGTATCATAGCATCCTGAGACACCATCTCGGTTGGCCCTCATCTTCCTTTTGTTTTTTTAAACCAAGCTTCTATCACCAAACATAGCTACTTGAAAAATAACTCAACAGTCTTCTTCCCATTAAAATCAATTACTTCCAGGGCGCCTGGGTGGCTCAGTTGGTTAAGCGTCCAACTCTTAGTTTGACTCAGGTCATGATCTCACGGTTTGTGAGATCGAGCCTCGCATCTGGCTCTGCTCTGACAGAGGGGAACCTGCTTGGGATTCTGTCTCTGCTCCTCCTGTGCCTAAGGTCTCTCTCTCTCTCTCTCTCTCTCTCTCTCTCTGCCCCCTCTCTTTTCCTCTCTCAAAATAAATAAACTTTTAAAAAACCTTTTAAAAAGTCAATTACTTCTTAAAAAATAACTAGGAAATACATATCACAGAAACAGTTTTCACACTCTCTTTGTAAGTGTCTACATGCAAATAGCCTCAACAACATGTCATACTTGCCTCTTTCAGAAAATCTCTGAAATTCTCCACTTTGGTGAGGAAAAGTGAATGTCAACATTCACATTCATTTCAGAACTGGGTCCATTTTCACCCAAATATAAGATAGCAGCTACCATCTGATCCTCCCCAATCCCATCCTCCAACAATCCCTTCCCTATAGGAGCTTAAAACATTCTTTGGATATGGGAAGAGCTTTTTATGAAGGTCATGAAGAAATATTTTACTTTTAGTTTCCTCATCCTTTCCTATTATACACATCAGCACATGTAATTGATTATTCCATGTTGGCCATAAAGAACTCCAACTTTACATGAAGCAATAGAATCAAAAAGGCAACTATCCCTCCTACCTTTGGACCACTGGTTCTCTGTTTCAAATATTCAGTGGCTCGTCATATGACTACCTGCATTTGAGGACTTTGTCCTTCCTGAAGATGTCATGAAGCTTGAGGGGTGTCTCTGCAACCCTGAGTTTTGGTGGAAATATCAAGAGATACTTCTATCAGAACTTCTCAGGTTTACACAGACACAGACACACGCACATCCCAAACAGCAGAGGGTCGTGACAGAGCACAAGAAATGCAAGAATTTGAGGAAGCTTTCAATGGGTTTCCTAGAAAGGGTGATCATTTCAAAAAGTGGGGAAAGATAGCTGTATGCTATGGAAAGCTGCCTGCTGAGACAGAAAGGAACTAAAAAGGGGACAGAAGCTGGGGCAGGCAAGGGTAAGTTTTGCAAAGGCATGTCTAAATTTTGCAAATGTATGCACTTGGACTAATCAGAAAGCCTGACCCACGAGCTGGTCTTGGTGCACAATGACTTGCATCCTATCAATTAGTCATAAGAAATGCTGGAAGGAGGAAGAAAATCCAACTCATGTCTTCTTTTATGGCAACATTAAGTCACTGGCGGCTGAAGAAGAGGAGGTGATGGAGCTTTGTCAGGTGGGAGTGATTAGGGGCAAACTCCACCTTGAGAGGAGGGGAAGCAGGGGCAGAAAAACTGCTTCTGGGACTCAAGAGGCCTAAGTTCTCTCTTAGCTGGAAGCAGTGGAAAAGAATCCACCTGCTGGAACATACACCAAAGGCTTCCTAAGACATCTCTACTTCCACTTCCACTAAAAATGGCACCAAAACACACTTCTCCATTTGGGAAGGAATCTCTGTGTAATGGTTCCTTGGAGAAAAGGATATACTCATTTTTGCTCACTCCTGTGGAAAAGAGAGACCTTGGAGCTTCTAAAGAACATTAGTATTGGCATAGCAGTTACTTAGAGGGCCAGCTTTGTGAGCCAGCTGCCTATACTTGGATCCTCATCCCACCCTCGATAAGCATGTAAAGATATTTCTTTAATATCTTTATGTGTTGGTTTCTCTACCTGCAAAAGGGGAATAATAATCTCTAACTGACGGAGTTGCTGTGTACTGAAGGCATTGACACAGGCAAAGCATTCACAGCACACAGTAAACACCTACTGGCATGCAAACTTTAACTCATCAGCTCTCCTCAGGCGTACCTCTGGATTCTAATATTTGCCATGCATGTGATAAAACTTTCAGAAGACAAAAATCTGCTAAAAGGTTCCTATAGATTAAAGGGGAAAAAATCAATCAAGCTAAACCCAGGGCTAATGAAGCCTCTTACTCAAAATTCCACGGAGAAGAGGGTGCCTGGGTGGCTCACTTGGTCGAGTGTCCAACTCTTAATTCAGCACAGATCATGATTCCAGGGTCATGGGATCCGTGCTGAGTGTGGAGCCTGCTTATGATTCTCTCTCTCTGTTGTTGTCACTCTGCTTTCTCTCTATTCTCCTCTCTCCCCCTCTGCCCCTCTCCCCAGCTTGCATGTGCTCGCTCGCTCTCTCTGTCTCTCTCTGTCTCTCTCTCTGTCTGTCTCTCTCTCTCTCTCTCTCTCTCTCTCTCTCTAATTAAAAAAAAAAGGCAGGGGGAAACAAGACAGCAAACACATCACTCAACAGCCCTCACTCTTCTAGGATGAAATCACATTTTTGGATGCCCTAAGTAATACCATGTAAAGTTTCTCAACTGTTGCCAGGAACAGAGCTTAGAAACAACACAAACTCCTGAAATGAATAACAAACATATCACACTGCCAAGAAAGGGCTGGATCAGAGAAGGGCATCACCTCAACCCACTGCCCAGCCATGATATTCAAAGCAATATCCACAAAAGCATGTATTCACAGAGCTCCCACAAGGTCATGCAACAAACACTCAAAGAGTGTTTAGAAAGGTTGCCAGGTGATCTGTACAACCACCTCACTGTCGCCCATGTGAAAATCCCAGGTAGAAAATCCCTCCCAGAAACTTGGTTTCAAACCTCAACATTTATTTGAAAGGCAAAGTAACCCCAACCAGGAGTTTGAAGTCCATTTCATTTTAGAAAACCTGTCTGAAACTGCTTGTAAAAAAATAAAAGACCAAAAACACAGGATGAAGACCCATATTCTTGCTAACGAAAAAAAGGAAGTATGGGCAGAACTTGTACTGGATTCATATGTGACAGTTTGTCCAAATTATCTACAATGTGAAACTATCGACAACATGCCTGAGCAATGCACCTGGCACGTAAACTTATGGAAGCTGAGGCCCACCGTCAGCTGTGATTTAGAGCAGGTAGGCTGTAGAACCCGGTTCAAGGCCCAGAGCTGGACCCCCACTGCACACGGTGAGATCAGCTCACTACCTCACAGAGCTTCACGGCCAAGACAGTTCCAGGACACTTCAATGATCTTTGGCTAGGAACTTTAGAGACAGTCCCCAAGCCTCCATGCTCTGCCTGCAGACATTTTCATTCTATCATAACCACATCACATGTAGAGGTGTTTATTAAATGTATACATTCAATTTCTACTTCTAGAAATAGGAGTAGAAAGAGTTCACAGCCTCATTCTCTAAACCTAATCACTTCCCAGGTAATGGCTGCAAATTGAATCATCTGAAAAGCCCATATAATCTCATCTTCACTTCCTAGCTGGGTGACTTTGGGCAAATTACTTACTCTCTCTGTTCTCCTCTATTTCCTCTTAGAGCACTGATGTAATAAGGAGCAAATGAGTTAATGCAGTAAAGTGCTTAGAATGGTACCCAGCATAAGTGATGCTCAGTAAGAGTTAGCTATTATTATTTCATATAAATGTAAGACAAAATTGGGATATTTCATTAAGGAAAAGTAACCATGAAAAGAAAGGAATAGCTACCTGCCTTTTTATTGTTTAAACATAAATAAAGCCAAAATTTTAGTATCAAAGCCTTATCATAAATGTTCCTCCCAGGGAGGATTTTTGCACACATGCTTTTTGAAATAAGAGCTCAACGAAGTCTGTAATGAAGAGCGAGCAAGGCTCTAAGAACCTCTAAACAGTGTTCAAAATTTGGGTCGTCAGTTGTAACAAGTTTACAGTTGAGTCCAATTACACAAATGCCATTCAAAGTCTTTGGATGATACTTGTTACAGAAAGGACTGTTTCCAGGGCAACTTGCTTTTCTTTGGGGATCCCTTAATCTCAGCCAAGCTTGTATTAGTCGGCTAGGGCTGCCGTGACAAAGCACCACAGACTAGGCGGCTTAAACAATAGAAATATATTGTCTCACCGTTGTGATGGCTGAACATCTGAGATCAAGGCGTCAGCAGGGGTGGTTCCTTCTGAGGGCTACAAGAGGGAAAGGGCTCCATGCCTCTCTCCTAGTCTATGGGGTCTGCTGGCTCTCTTCGTCTTTCTTTGGCTTCTGTTCTATCACCCCAATTCTCCGCCTTCATCTTCATCCTGCGTTTCACCCTATGTGCGTGTCTGTGTCCAAATTTCTTCTTTTGAGAAGGACACCAGTCACATCGGATCATGGGTCCAGCCTGCTCCAGTATGACCTCATCTTAACCAATTACATCTGCACAATCCTATTTCCAAATAAGGTCACACTGTGCAGTAATGGGGGTTGGAACTTCAACGCATGAACCTGGGGAGACACAATTCAACCCACAACAGCCGTTGATGGGGTCTAGTAGGCTTCTACCAATTGGATTGGTGAGCCGCCCCAACAGAACTCGAAGCCCACCATGAGAGGGCCATAAGTACCAGTGCTGGCTATTCCTGAAGGCTTTATTTAATTAACCACAGAAATGTAATATAGTGGCAGGGGTTAATAGAGCAAGCCATCTTAAGTCAAGAATCACCTATATTTGGTCATTTAATCCACCAGAAAAATTCAAAAGGATCCTTTTATCCTTTCCACACCTAGAAACAGTAGACAAAGTGGCACTTCCTTTCTCATGAGATCTGGGCAAAATAAAAAAGGTGGGAAAACTGGGGTCTAAGAAAGGGCAATTCTGATTTATTATCTAGTCCCAGAGACCTGAAAAACTATGGCCTTTAAAGTCCTAAAAACAGAATCCAAAAAGATCTACCCTTGACCTTGAACCAAAGTACCCTGCCCCCCACCATCATACGGGAAACTGGGTTAAGGGTACTATGTATAGCAAACTGAACTTCTGCATAACTCTCAGTCCCTGATGCCAGCCTTCCCACATGTCCAGGTGTAGATGTTTGTGCCAAAGGCCATTGCAGACACAGAAGAAACCAGAACACACAGGCAAATCACACAGCAAGGGCACCGAGGAACTCTGTTTCCTCACTATTCTAATTCTGGAGTACTAAAACCTTAAATAAGAAAGTAGTTCCTTAACCAAAGAGCCCTAAATCCTATGTCAGGGTTTCTGGCTGGTTGGACTCCTTTCTTTGGTAACAAATTCAGTTTCGCCACATGATATCAAAAACCTGGAAGGCTCCAGAGACCTCCTAGGCACTGACTGATGAAGAGGTATTCAAACACATAACAAGAAGGGATGCACTCCAAATCCAATTACTACAGAGCGTGTACATTTAATTTATTTTCAGAAGGAAATCGACTCATAGTATTCTCTTGTGTTACATGAAAAATCATTCTGTCCTGTACAGTCTCTGTGAATCACCACATCCAAATAACACATTACAGAAGCCCAGAAAAAAAATTGGATGTGAATGCCTTCAACGTCATGTAGATTTGTATCCAACTTGTAATATTTCCCTAAGCCAAAGTCCACTTCCCTTTGGGCCCTACATGAACACTTCTGGAACAAAGAGAATTCACCAGGTAAATATGAGGACTGTTGTCTTTCCAAAACACCTACCACATACAGAGCTCAAAAGGAACCTGGACAAACAGTCCAGCCACAGGCTATAAAGTTGGTAACTTGTCAATGGAATTTCCTTTCTCTGACAACTCCAAGAGACAAGAGTGAGTCAGAGAACAAGAAAGGGGGGCGGGGGGCGGGGAATAACTGTGATCCTGCAAAAGAGACATCTGCCACCATATCTAAATTATGCCAGTCACATCTCGTCACATCATCATTTGGCCAGAGAAGCAAAGCCAAACAAAGAAGACAATTACCACCTTGGGGTGCACTCTACAGCTCCTAAATCAGATGAAAATGGAAAGGCGCTGCATCTGAGAAGGAAGACAAGGCCATCCCAGGGTGTAGGGAGATGACACTCAACTAGCACATGCCATCAACCAAGGCAACACCACAGCTCCTCTCAGAAGGATAATCTTCCATTCAGACAGTCATTAAATTCCTACTGTGTGCAAAGGCCATATGTAAATGGGGTAGAGGAGAACCTACTTATGTGTATACCCCAGAATATACACATGGACCTGAATGCCTAGAAACTCACTCAATAAAGCAAATATATCACAATGTAAAGTTTTCTATCAAAGTATACAAAGGGCCATATGATTTATCACTTGATGATGGCTGAATCAAGAAGGGCTGCATGGAACAGGTGACATATCAGCCAATAATGAAGGGTGGCAATCAGCAAAAATTGCAAAATATGGGAGAGATATGCAGAACTTTGTAGAGGAGACTCCATTCCCAGTGGAGGGCAGAGAAGCAGACTGAAGTGTGGGGTTCATCAAGGGTCCTCAAGAACAGGATGGGCTGTATTTAGCAGGTAACAGGGGCCATTTAATGTCACAGGGAATACAAGATGTGCTTTCAAAAGTTTACTCCATTATCCAGTAACCCCTAGGATGGACTGGATGAGACCAAGGCTAAAGGCAGGGAGTGTAATTATGAGGCTATCACAACAGCACATGCACAAGGTCATGATATGCAAAACTGAGAGGCAGCATAAAGACATCAGGGACATGGATGAGCTCTGATACACAGAATACACAGGATCCAGGCGCTGAAAGGGGGACAAGAGAAGGCAAGAATCAAAGAGAAAGCAATGCTTAGGGGAAAATGGCCCACTTAGCCCTCGCTGAGTGCCTACTGTGTACGCTGCACTGGCAATGCAAATATATGATTAAGACACACCCTAACCCTCCAGAAACCTAAGAGAGGCAGAAAATCAACAACCACACTATAATGCAACAGCTGTACGATTGGGGTTTAAGGATAAATAGACTTGCTTTTATTTAAACTTCCCATCATCTTCCAGGCCTTCTCCTACCATCCAGTCCAAGCCTATGATTCTTATTTTTTTTATTTATTTATTTATTTATTTATTTTTTTTTTTTTTAATATATGAAATTTACTGTCAAATTGGTTTCCATACAACACCCAGTGCTCATCCCAAAAGGTGCCCTCCTCAATACCCATCACCCACCCTGCCCTCCCTCCCACCCCCCATCAACCCTCAGTTTGTTCTCAGTTTTTAACAGTCTCTTATGCTTTGGCCCTCTCCCACTCTAACCTCTTTTTTTTTTTCCCTTCCCCTCCCCCATGGGTTTCTGTTACGTTTCTCAGGATCCACATAAGAGTGAAACCATATGGTATCTGTCTTTCTCTGTATGGCTTATTTCACTTAGCATCACACTCTCCAGTTCCATCCACGTTGCTACAAAAGGCCATATTTCATTTTTTCTCATTGCCACGTAGTATTCCATTGTGTATATAAACCACAATTTCTTTATCCATTCATCAGTTGATGGACATTTAGGCTCTTTCCATAATTTGGCTATTGTTGAGAGTGCTGCTATAAACATTGGGGTACAAGTGCCCCTATGCATCAGTACCCCTGTATCCCTTGGATAAATTCCTAGCAGTGCTATTGCTGGGTCATAGGGTAGGTCTATTTTTAATTTTCTGAGGAACCTCCACACTGCTTTCCAGAGTGGCTGCACCAATTTGCATTCCCACCAACAGTGCAAGAGGGTTCCTGTCTCTCCACATCCTCTCCAGCATCTATAGTCTCCTGATTTCTTCATTTTGGCCACTCTGACTGGCGTGAGGTGATATCTGAGTGTGGTTTTGATTTGTATTTCCCTGATGAGGAGCGACGTTGAACATCTTTTCATGTGCCTGTTGGCCATCCGGATGTCTTCTTTAGAGAAGTGTCTATTCATGTTTTCTGCCCATTTCTTCACTGGGTTATTTGATTCTTATTTTTTCTTTTTTTTTTTTTTTAATTTTTTTTTTCAACGTTTTTTTTTATTTATTTTTGGGACAGAGAGAGACAGAGCATGAACGGGGGAGGGGCAGAGAGAGAGGGAGACACAGAATTGGAAACAGGCTCCAGGCTCCGAGCCATCAGCCCAGAGCCTGACGCGGGGCTCGAACTCACGGACCGCGAGATCGTGACCTGGCTGAAGTCGGACGCTTAACCGACTGCGCCACCCAGGCGCCCCTGATTCTTATTTTTTCTAAGAGTATTGACAACCTACACCCAAACCAGTAATATGAAGTCCCCATTTTCAGACAAGGATCTAGTGGAGATTCAGAAAGGTTAAGTAACTTGCCCAAGGTCACACATTCAGTAGCCAAACCAGCTGGTGTGTGTCTCACCTCATGTTCTCACTTGTGTCCCCTCCATGAAACTTCCCACCCAGCCCACGCATTCTCAGAGCCCTCAACTCAGCCTGATCACTGTCACTTGCCATCTGAGCTACTGTGACTACTCTTAACCATACACTGCTGATCTGGTTTCTCCCAGTTCTTGCCCAGTGCTCCCACAGAAATCTGCCTAAAACCAGATTCGTATCACACCACTTCCATTTACAAACGTTCATAGCTCTGCCAAACAAAGCTCAAATTCCATAGTCTGACATTCAGGGACTCCCACCACTGGTCAAATGCCACCACTTACAATATGTTGCTAGCTCCCATTTGGCTTTTAGGAGCAACAACCATTTGAAGTTTTTCTGCAGTCTTCACAGCCCATAAATGTGCACATATAAGGCAGTCATTCTGATTTTATACATATATATATATACATATATATATATATACACACATATACATATATGAGAGAATATGTATATATACATATACATATATATGAGAGAAAAGCAGTGTCATAATTATCATGCTCTGCCCAGCTTTTTCCCCAAGTTACATAGCATCCTCAGGCTCCAGGAGCTTCTGTTTCATTGGGAATACAAAATATGAAGCTTTTAGGAAGACAGTAAGTGATCGATACCTGGGTTGTGTGGGAGAGATTAAGCTCCTGTGAGCTCAGAGAAGGGAGAAATCCATGTGAGCTGGCACGACCCAGCATCAAAGATGGATGAGCTCTTGGGCTGGCTTTAAAACTGAGGGCAGAATTAAGACATATGAAGAAGAGACCGACACTCTCAACTCCTCAGAAAACATGCAAATTCCCTCAAAATTCCACTGTGATTCTAAACGCATTCGTTTCAGATTTCATTAGGAACCCCCTTTCTGTAACACAGAGCCTGAGAGCTGACAATAAAACCAGACCAACACCACACCATCCCCCTGGGTCTGACTGTTGAAAAGAGCTGCTCAAGCTGACAGGTCCCACTCCCCCACCATGAACATCTCCCAGGATCTGAGCAGGACTGTTCACCACCAGGCTCTTCAGAAGACACATACTCGGTGCTATTCTATTTGAAAGAGATATCCTCAGAAACTGCTCTGTTCAACATCCTTGTTGAAATTCAGGTGGTGAGAAGGGCAGGATGTGCAGGATGGAGGGGGCAGGAAAGGAGGGGAGGGGTGGAAGGTAAGCCAAGCCCAGAACTGACTGCGATTCCTTCTCCAAATCAATCAGTCTGGGTCCAGGCAGTTCAGAACATGCACTACTGCAGGGTTAATAGTTTCTAGTGCCTAAAAGCTTGATTCATAAAAAATTGAACATGACTCTGACTCTAGGACTTTTTTACATGCAGAGGTTTAACTCAGGAAGATGCTGGCTGCCTTGTAGCGATTAACCCCTACAAAGGTTGCTCAGCTGCCATGCAGTCTTTCTGGAGCATTCCTTCCAGGGGGGAGTGTGGAAACCAACACTGGAGACAGACAGAAGGGTCATCTAATGAAGTGTTCAGGTTCTCTAGGTGAAGAATTTGAAGGTCAGGGGTAACTTCTTAAACAAAGAGGAAAAAAAAAAGTCCAGTTATAAGTGCAAAAATGGGAGTGCCGGGAAGAGCTTCCCCCATGCTACCCAGCAACCAAAAGCATGTGCCATCTAGCTCACTCCAGACACACTTTTAATCTACCTCATTCCAATTTGCAAGAAATGAAGGAAGGAGAGAGGTGGGGGGGGGGGTTGAAGAAAAAGAAGGAGGGAGAGGGGGAAATGCTGGACATTAAGGTAGCCTAAAGGTTGTCTATTTCATCACCAGGTTTATTTTCTTCCATTATATGTGGACTTAAACATTACCAAGATTTTTAATGAGTGTGATGCTGCCTGATTTCTGCAGAAGTGGTAATTACATCCCATAACTTATTAAATAAGAGATTCCATTTTTTTAAAATCATTACCACTAAAAATAAAAATGGAAGCTAGCTATTTATATGCTGCCTGTCACAGTGCCCTCTCACACACACAGCAGGATAAAAACAAAGACATATGTGACACAAAAAGTTACTCTCCGGTTCCCTGAGAGCCAGGATGTAGCAGAACTGTAAATCCGGGAGGCGCACCCATTGGCAGAAATCCTGCTTGCTGAGTTTGTTAATTTAGATCCATTTCCATCTACTAGTTTAGATGATCAGCAAGTAAATACTATTTCATCGAGCACACACACAAGCATGCTGGCAAATCCTCTGAATCCCATGGAATCTGCAGAATATGGACTCTACAATGCAACATGTAGCATGGGGTCAAGGTCGCTCACTTGTGCACACTCCTGTGCTCTCACTCTCTCTCAAAATGGCAAGAAGTTGTGGCAAAGGAGCAAGGTAATGAGTTTCAATGAACAACAACAAAAAAGATGGAAAATAGGGGGGTGGGAGGGAGGGGAGGGTGGGTGATGGGTATTGAGGAGGGCACCTTTTGGGATGAGCACTGGGTGTTGTATGGAAACCAATTTGACAATAAATTTCATATATTAAAAAAAAAAGATGGAAAATATATTTCCAGGCAGCTTCATGCATGTTCTGAATTCCAGTATGTACAAGTGGATGATCAATTATATACAGAGGAAAACCTCTCTTAACTGACCTCCACTTGGGCACTTGCCAGAGTAGCGGCCACTCCAGAACACTGACCTATCTAGGCTACCCTCTCTGGACGCTGTTTCAGTTCTACATCATGAGTTTTTAGCCAAGAAATCATGTAATCTGTTCTCAAACCTGCTTCTGCCATTGTATTTGTTAGTACAACTACATAATACTAAATATAGTAACAATGATAGCTAACATGTACTAGTACCATTGTTCTAAGGACTTTATTTATATTGATGGTTATAATTCTCACAGCAGTCCTATGAGGTATGTCTGATCATTAGGCCTATTTTACCAATAAAAAATCTGAGGCCATAGCCTGAGTTTAAGCTAAAAGTAGCAAAGCTCAGAGAGTCCAGCTCTACAGCCAATGCTTTTTTTTTTTTTTTAATTATTTAAGTTTATTTCTAACAGAGAGAGAGAGAGAGAGATCTGTGCAAGCGTGAGCTAGGGAGGGGCAGAGAGAGAGGGAGACACAGAATCTGAAGCAGGCTCCAGGCTCTGAGCTGTCAACACAGAGCCTGACACGGGGCTCGAACTCACAAACCATGGGATCATGACCTGGGTTGAAGTCAGATGCTTAACCGACTGATCCACCCAGGCACCCCATCCACAGCCAATGTTTTTAATGACTATCCTTTGCTGCACAAATATTAGGTAAATTGCTATTCATAACGCAAAAAGAAATAGTAGTTTTTAGGGGTACCTAGGTAGCTCAGTAAGTTGAGTATCCAACTCTTGATTTCAACTCAGGTCATGATCCTGGGGTCATGGGATTGAGCCCTGTGTTGGGCTCTGTGCTAACTGTGGAACCTGCTTAAGATTCTCACTCCTCTCTCCTCTCACTCTCTCTCTCTGTCTCCCTCCCTCTCTCTGCCCCTCCCCTGCTCATGCCCTCTTTCTCTCAAATTAAAAAAAAAAGAAATAGATTTTAGAAATTAGACTTAACACTTAAAAAGACTCACTGAAACTATTTTGTGGAAAAACAGTTGACCTCATACCAGGTTTACCAGGTGTGGTAAAATAATTGTAAAAGATTGGGGGGAAATCATTAAAAATGTATAATTCTGGGCTCAGGCGACAAGTATGTACTTACTCATTCTGCTTAAACTGCAAGCAAATGGAAATCAGAGGCAGTATGTTCTAGATACGGCTTATAACAAGTTGAATTCAGAACTCCGGCCACTGTATCTATATTCAAAGAAAGGGTCTACATGTTGTAGGTATAGACATGTAAACTTTATACATATAAAGTAAAAATATGACAGTAAAGACATGTATGTCCCCAGCTTTACCCTACTTTTTAATAAACCCAACACCTATTCCTAATCACCTCTGGTAAAGAGGCTTCCGCTGTGTGTAGGTATGTTGATATGTACACATCCCACACACATCCAGAGCTATCAAGTATCTCAAAACAGAAAATTCTGTCTAAATAAGTCTAGTGTTGCCCCAAATGTAAACCAAGCTCCTTAAGAGCTGGGTTTGCCTGCTCTGTTCACTTCTATATACCCTAGAAAAACACCAGCCACATAAAAGGCAATCCACTGATCTTTGCTGAATGACTTTATAACTGAATGAACGAGAATTATGTGCAACTGTAATATTTGCTAGGTGAAATGAGGTCTTGATAAGCAAAATCGTACAAGGAATTGGAAAAGACCCTCACCGATAATGAAGGTGAATGTGGTTTCTATCTGTCTTAATTATTTAATGGTCTAATTCTTCAGCTGTCTCTGATCCAAGAGTGTAATGAGCAAACAATGGCAAAAAGTATAATGTGTGCAGAGGACTCAAAATGCTATCTAGTGGAAGGAAAGGAAGGGAATATATAGGGGCACCTGTGTGGCTCAGTCGGCTAAGCATCCAACTTCAGTTCAGGTCATGATCTCGGGGTCCATGAGTTCAAGCTCCGTATCAGGCTCTGTGCTGACAGCTCAGAGCCTGGAGCCTGCTTCCGATTCCGTGTCTCCCTCTCTCTCTCTGCCCCTCCCTCACTCACACTCTGTCTGTCTCTCAAAAATGAATAAATGTTAAAAAAAAATTTAAAAAGAAAGGGAATATATAATACCTGAGGGCCTACTAAGTACCAGATGCCTCCAAATACATCTTCACTTTAAACACAAAAATCTGTAAAGGAGGTCTTAACCCCTTTCTGAGTCTTAACAGCTTACCTAATAAGTCCCTCCCTCCCTTTCAGACTTGGCTGATTAGCAACACAGTAAATTGTGTGCCTCACAGAACGACAGAATGGAATGAACACAGCCACTGACAGGTAACCTCTTTACAAATGACTAGGGGATGCAGCATCAATAAGCAACTGCTGAATAATTAAAATAAATGAAATACACTTAGAGACAACACTCATCTAAGCTACTTCTTTGGAAGGTTTTTCCAAGAAGCATTAGCCAGTGGCTCAAAAGAACTGAATATGACATTAACAGCTCACCAATGTGGTTTTCAACCAAGCACAGCCTCTCAGTCCCCATTTCCCTCATCTGTGAAAGGGGCTACATTTTCCCCAAGAACTTGAAGACAATTTTAGACCCAAGTCCACCAGATTCTGACCCCAGGCAAATTCATAACCAGGGCTACATTATGATTTTTGTGTGCTCTGGGCACTTTTGCCCCTTTGTCCAGCAATTGCATATAAATTACAGAGCAAACACATTAATTACACAGTATATTTTACCACTGTATAGGTAAGTACTGTAATATTATATATTAAAACATTTTCTTTGACCTAAACATTTTCTATTGATTTTTAGAGAAACTAAAATACTTCCATAGGCACCATATGAAGGCATCACAGACCCTAGAAAATGTCTGTGGAGACAAAAGAGTGCCTCAACCTAAACATATTCCACATGAACATGGAAGCCCAGCCCTCCTCCCCACCTCAAACCAGACCATGCACAGAGCTGGTTCATATAGCACACGGTCATGGGATCAGGGGAGCACCACAGGAACACCTGTCTGGCTACATGTCCAACAGGCACAGGAGAAGGCCAGGCTGGAGTCCTGGGGGCAAGAAGGCCAGTGAGGCGGAAAACAACCCAACGGTGTCGAAGTAACTCAACGAGGAATGTGCCGAGGACAGATGCCAAGGCAGCTAACTGCAAAGACAACTCTGTTGACTCGACCACCAACCATATTCTTCCTGTCCTCCTACGTCCTCAACTGGCTCCAAGATTTTCTGGTCTAAGTGCTTCAAATTCAGTTCACTCAACAAAAATTATAGAGTGACAACTCTAGGCCAGACACTGTTCAAGACAGTTGATTAGGAAATAAAACAAACATCCCTGCCCTGGGCTGATATACTGGGACAATAGCTAATAAATAAGCCTAACAAGTAACGATATTGTACATCCAAAAGTAGTAGGAGATATGGAGAAAGAGGTGGAGCAGTGAAGGAGGATCAGCAATTCTTAGTGGGGTTGGGTGCTGAACACAGGGGACAAGCCCATCTTCACCACGAAAATGAGGTTTCATCAAAGACATAAGTGCAGAGAGATAAAGACCTGGGGGAAAAGCATTCCAGAAAGAGGGGACAGCTTGAACAAAGGTTGGAAATAGAAATGTACCTGTTGGACTACTCCCTGAAGGAGAAAATTAAAATCTGTTACCAGAAGCTGAAAGCAATCTCTACTTTATCTTTTTTTTTAATGTTTATTTATTTTTGAGACAGAGAGAGAGCATGAACGGGGGAGGGTCAGAGAGAGAGGGAGACACAGAATCGGAAACAGGCTCCAGGCTCTGAGCTGTCAGCACAGAGCCCGACGCGGGGCTCGAACTCACGGACTGTGAGATCATGACCTGAGCCAAAGTCAGACACTTAACAGACTGAGCCACCCAGGCGCACCCCTAGCAATCTCTACTTTAGATGGAGCTAGGGAGTTGTTAAGATCTAATTGGAGCGAGTTGAGTCTGAAATGTCCACTAAGAAATTAGACATGTGGACCCAATAACTGGAGAGAGAGAGGAGGACTGTAGGTATGCCTTTGGTATTTTGGCAGAGTAGAGTTAAATGCTCACCAATTCTGTTTCTTAGTCTTGGCTTTCCTGTACAATTACGTTGAGATCATGTGATGTAGTTCTGGTCAACAGGATGTGAGTGGAAGTTAATTATGCTGCTTCCAGACCTGGCCATACACCCCCTGCATGCATGCTGGTCTGTGCTTCGTCTTGCCCCTTCCACAGCAACTGCAGTGAGCTCTTTTTTTTTTTTAATGTTTATTTTTGAGAGAGAGACAGAGCATGAGTGGGGGAGGGGCATAGAGAGATGGAGACACAGGATCTGAAACAGGCTCCAGGCTCTGAGATGTCAGCACAGAGCATGAATGCGGGGTTCAAATCCACGAACCATGAGATCATGACCCGAGCTCAAGTCAGCTGCCCAACTGACTGAGCCACCCAGGGGTCCCTGCAGTGAGCTCATTTTTAATGGTAGCATCAGGGGCACCTGGGTGGCTCAGTCAGCTGAGCATCTGACTCTTGATTTTGGCTCAGGTCATGGTCTCACTGTTTGTGAGATCAGTGCAGGTGCAGAGCCTGCTTGGGTCTGTCTCGGTCTGTCTGTCTGTCTGTCTGTCTGTCTCTCTCTCTCTCTCTCTCTCTCTCTCTCTCCATCTGCCCCTCTCCTGCTCACTCTGTCTCAATCAATCTAATCAATCAAAGATGGCAGCATCCTAAGATAAAAGGCTCTCAGATTCCCAAGTCACTTCTGGGAGGACTGCTGTCCAGGAGGGCTGCCCACACAGGACATGGTATGAGCAAGGAACCAGGAGTTCATTTGGTTAAGCCCTGAGATTTCCAGGGTTGTTATTAAAGCAGCTGGCTTGAATTGCCCTGACTAATGCAGTAGACATCTCTATGGAGCAGATACTTAAAGTGGAAAGGACCAACATCACTGAGGCTTTATGCCTCTTTTGAAACTGCCCAGAAAAGCATGAATGAAGATCTCCTTATTTCTGAGGACAAAGGACACTCATTAAACCTTTATCCTACTCAGTATGTCTACATTATTTCATCTTTTCCTGGTTAAAACTCTGTCTTCCTTAGGCTTCTAGAACCAAGTCCTTCCCTGGTTTTCTGCTTGTCTTATTGACCATTCCATTTTTTGTCCTGCCTATCCCTGGGATGGCTAACATACTTTCTCCCTGAGGATCCTACTTGCTCTGAAAGCTTCAATTCCCTCTTGTACAGTCAAGAGTTTCCCACCTTATCTATAGTCCTTACCTATCTCTTGGGCTATAACCCCTATTTGAACACATCTGTCTGACGGGGTGTGACAGTTAATTCTATGTATCAACTTTACTGGGTCACAAGGTGATCACATATTTGGCTAATATTATTTCTAGGTGTGTCTGTAAGGACATTTCTGGATAAGATTAGCATTTGAATCAGTAGACTGAGTAAAGCAGATTGCTGTTCCCAAAGTGGGTGGACATCATCCAATTCATTGAGGGGTTGGATGAACAGAACAAAAAGGCAGAGAAAAGGAGAACTTGCATCTCTGCCTGACCTATAGAGCTGGGACAATGTCTTTTCCTGCCCTTACATGGAGACTTATCCTAATGACTCCTCTCATTCTCAGGCCTTCAGACTCAGACTGAACTATGCCATTTGCTTTCCTGAGCTTCCAGCTTGCAGACAGCAGATCATGGGATCAGGGGAAGTCCCAGTTTTCATAACTATAAGAGCCAATTCCTGAAAACAAACCTTGTATGTGTGTGTGTGTATACATACATACATACACACACACACACACACACACACACACACACACACACACACATATATATATGTATGCATATCCTATTGGTTCTGTTTCTCTGGAGAATCCTAATGCATGGTACATGGGCACTGTAAACATAAAACTATATTTCAGCACAGATTTATCTTGCCTACAGAACATGCTGTCCCATCTACAGTCAGCTGGATCAGCAATACCATTACCCTTCTGACCCCCTGAATTACAAACTCAGAGGTTCTCATGACTCTTAATTTTCTTGCCCAGGCCCCTAACCAACCACAGATCATTGCCCCCTTATCTCTTTCTGCGGGAAGAGATCACCCAAGAAATCTTCAAGAAGCATGTGCAGATGTTACCTTTTTAAAAACTTTTTTTTAATGTTTATTTATTTTTGAGAAAGAGAGAGACAGAGTATGAGCGGGGGAGGGGGAGAGGGAGAGGCAGAGAGAGAGGGAGACACAGAATCCCAAGCAGGCTCCAGGCTCTGAGCTGTCAGCACAGAGCCTGACGCAGGGCTTGAACTCATGAACCCTGAGATCCAAAGTCTCAACCGACTGCACCACCCAGGTGCCGCCAGATATTACCTTTTAACAAGGCTTCTTCCTGTTGGTTACTAGACTCTCCCCTAAATTAGTTCAAGTTCAAAGGCTCTAAATGCTATTTTAAAAGATGCTAGAATTTCATTTTACTAAAATAGTGTGGATGTGGCCATAAAGGCTACATTTGAACTGAAGAGCACCAAAGATTTTAGTAAAGTCATTTAAGATGGTAAGTAAATGTGACCCATGAACTCCTGGATGTCCTAGTAAAAGAAGTCCATAAAGAAGGGATCTTTCGGCCTTCTTCTCAGGGTAAGGTGAGGTGACTACTGTGGCATCTTCTGGAAACCACTAGTAGAATTGCTGTCCCTTCCCTGATATATATATATATATATATCCCTTCCCTGATATATATATATATATATATATATATATATATATATACATATATACATATATATATATACATACACACACATACATATACACATACATGCCATATAACACTCCTCAGGACTTCAGGTGAGATCACATGTGCATGCACATGCACACAACACATACATGCACACACAAGCCCACAAGCATGCCCACACTCATGATTTCAGCATATGCCAGGTCCTACCTGGCAGGTGACAGCTGTAACTCTTAACCGTCCCTGGGATAAGGACTCTCCCCTTCTTCCTCTGGGACTATCAGTCACCCACAGTGCTTATGAAAACAGACTGCTGGGCTCCACCTGAGTTTTTGATCGACCCCAGAATCATGGACAGAGACCCATGGACGTATATGTCAAATGAATTCCCATTTAGCATTAGCATCGCTTGTGAATTTGATGCTTTAATTTTTCTGCCCAAAGAAGGTATCTGCATCCAAAAGTTCACCCATGTGTTGGCAGCACCACGTTTAAAAGACCTCCAGGATGCATGCAAGGTTTGAGTCTCAACCTTGCCTGCACCTCAGTCACCTGGGAAGTTTTATGAGATCCATCCCTGGGTCTCCCCCCAGAAATCCTAATGCAGTTTGTCTGGGGGAGGGGCCCAAGAGTATTTTTTTAAGCTCCCCTGGTACAGGCAATGAATAGTCACAAATGAAAACCACAGCCTTAGGGCATCAGTGGGAGGAGAGTAAAGATTATGAAGAATCCTTAAACCCAAAGAGCTTCTTTACCAAGACAGTAATTTCTACTGCCAAATTGTCTTATGAAAGAGGCAGGTCAGTGGTGTCTGTATAACTAACACAAAATTTAAGGACTATTACCCAAAAAATCTACCTGTGGCCAAAAGTCAGTCACTATTTATCTCCATTAAAAAACAAACAGGGGCACCTGGGTGGTTCAGTCAGTTAAGCATCTGACTCTTGATTTCAGCTCAGGTCATGATGTCACCATTTATGAGAACAAGCCCCACATTGGGCTCTACACTGAGAGCAAGGAACCTGCTTGAGATTCTCTCTTTCCCTTCCTCTGCCCCTCCCTTGCTCTCAGGCTTGAATGTGTGTGTGCTCTCACTCTCACTCTCAAAGTAAATAAACATTTAAAACATACAAACAAACAAACCTATGATTTCCACCAAACAGCAAACAGGATATCTCAGAATGGCAATGATCACTTACCTATACTTGGGCCTCACCCAATTTTGACACCCATTCAAACATTTACTGAAAATCTAGTGGGTCCTCAGGCACAGTACTAGTGATGCAAAAATTAATAAAACAGAGAAATACACTCCCTATGAATCATAGAGATGCACAGGCTAGAGGGAAGAGACAAGTATCTAAACAAACAAACAAAAAGTATAATGAAGTGTTAAAGGCACCATGACAGCTATTTCTATGGAGTACAGTGCAGCCATAAGAGTCAGTGCATTGTATTTATCTAGGGGAGCAGGGATTGGTAAGTATGATTCCACAGAGACACAGAAAATCGACTGAGTCTTGAAATATTGAGAGGCGTTTACTAGGGTGGAGTTGGGATAATAAAAAGGAAGGGCATTTCAGGGAGTGAAAAGCAAAAGATTGAAGACAGGCCAATATACATCCCATTATTTTCCTGAATAGTGCTGGGCTCAACCCATTTAACACATTTTTTGTAAGTCGAAGGAGACCTGCCACAGTGGACTCTTCGCACTTTGAGTTTACACCAAAACTTTGCAGAAAGAGATGCTGACCCACCAGAAACCACCTGCAGACCTCACATCCGACTACAAGAGCAGAGAGCAAACAGCACAGCATCATACTGGAGTGAACAGGTATAAACAATGGGCACTTGCAGAAAAGTAATCCAACAATAGCCATAATGACAGGTTCATAAGTGAACCCACAAGTTTGCCCAAAAACATTGGCCCACCTGGTACGAACAGAAAATATACTGAATCCTTAATATCACTTAAGGCACAATGTAGTTCAAGGAATGATACAAAATCACTAACATCAACGAAAACTAAGTGCTAGTTTTAGCATTTCCCTCAGCAATTGTAACCTAGAACTGCTTCATATCCAAGACTCAAGTGCCTTAACTGAAAAATGGATATGCCACCTTCTTCACAGAATTTTCAAAATGACTAAATGAGGATATGTATCTCAAGGGCTTTTGCATGATTCCCAGGAATTAGAAATGTTGATGGTAATCAGTATGTTAAAATAATAAGCTGATAATAAGTAAACATTGTTCTATGTCTCTCAAAACCCCTCAGGGAATATGCAACAATAAAAAGTTCTAGAAAATGATGCACTGCCTTGCACTAAATATAATCTCCTTCACTAGAAGCCCAGTGAAAACCTAACAATTCATGAACAGAGAAGACAATAAAACAATTAATATGGAAAGACGTGTTTTGATAAATTCAAGAATAAATGACCCCTATGGAATTCCCATGAGAAATAAAGCTGTTTTTAATAGCTTTATTGAGTTATTATTCATATAGCATAATTCACTTATTTTAACAGTGTGTTTCAGTAGTTTTTAGTGTACCAAAAAAAAAATTTGCAACCATTACCACAATCAACTTTAGAAGATTTTCATCACCCTAAAAAGAAACCCTGTACCCATTAAGTCATGCCCCATTCTTCCCAAGCCCACCATCCTAAATCTACAAATGTACTTTCTGTATATATTCCATTTCATATAAATGACATCATACAACATATGGTCTTTCACTTGGCATAATGTTTTCAAGTTTCAGCCATGTTGTTGCCTATACCAGTACTCCATTCCTTTTTAATGCCAAATAATATCCCATTATATACATACAGCACATTTTATTTATCCATTCATTGGATGATCAACATTTGCATCATTTCTACTTATTAGCTTTTATGAATATGCTACTGAGATCATTCAAGTTTTTGTGGTGAATGTGTGTTTCCATTTCTCTTGGGTATACACCTAGAAGTGTAATTGCTGGATCGTATTGCAATTGCTAAACTGTTTTCCAAGCAGTTGCACCACGATACATTCCCACCAGCAGATTCCAATTTCTCCACATCTTTGCCAACATTTGTTATTGTCTTTCTTATTAATTATGGCCATCTTGGTGGACGTGAAGTATTATCTCATTGTAGCTTTGATTTCCATTTCCCTAATAACTAATGATGAACAACTTTTCATGGTTCTTTTTTGAACATTTGTATATCATCTTTGAGGAAAATGTCTATCCATGTTCTTTGCCTCTTCTTTTTATTTATTTATTTATTTATTTATTTATTTATTTATTTAGAGAGAGAGAGAGAGAGAGAGAGAGAGAGCAAACACACATGCAAGCGAGAGAGAGATGGAGGGGTGGGGAAGGAGAGAGAAAGAATCCCACGCAGGCTTTGTGCTCTCAGTGCACAGCCCCATGTGGGGCGAAAGCTCAAGGACCATGAGGTCAAGACCTGAGCCCAAATCAAGAGTCAGACGCTCAACTGACCAAGCCACCCAGGTGCCCCCTTTGCCTCTTTTTAAATTATTTTTTTTCCGTTCACTTGTAAGAGCTCTTTATGTATCCTGGATACTATTGCCTTATCAGAGACATGATTTACAAATATTTTCTCCTATTATTTATCTTGTCACTTTACTGATGGCAAAAAAGTTCTAATTTTAATAAAGTTTAATTTACCTACTTTTAATTTTGTCCCTTGTGCTTTTGTAGTCATATCTATGAAGGATTTCCCTAACCCATGGTCACAAAGACTTAACTGTATTTTTTTTCTAACAGTTTTGTAATTTTAGCTCTTACGTTAAAGTCTACGATCTATTTGGAGGTAATTTTTGTGTATGGTGTGATTAAGGAGGTCCAGCATTAATCCACTATTTCTCAGGTGGATATCCAGTTGTTCCAAAACCATTTGTTGAAAAGTCTATTCTTTCCCTCATTGAACTGTCTTCACAACTTGCTGGTCTATTTCTCAGTTCTGTTCCATATGTATCTACCCTTATGCCAATATCACCCTGTCTTGATTACTGTAGTTTTCTAATAAGTCTTGGAATTAAGGGTTAGTCCAATAACTTTCTTCCTTTCAAGACCGTTTTATCAATTCCATGTCCCTTGCATTTCCATATGAATTTCAGGATGAGCCTGTCGATTCCTGCAAAATAAGAAGCTGAAATTCCAATAGGGATTGCATTAAATCTGTAGATCTATTTGAGGAGTAATGCAATCTTAAAAATATTAAGTTTTCAGATCCACAAATTTGGGATGTATTTCCATTTATTTGTGTTTTCTTTATTTTCTTTCATCAGTGGTTTGTACTTGTAAGATCAAGTTGTGCACTTGTTTGTTAAATTTATTCCTAAGTATTTTATTCTTTTTTTGTTGTTAATGTTTACTCATTTTTGATAGAGAAAGAGAGACATAGAGCAAGTGGGGGAGAGGCAGAGAGAGGGAGACACAGAATCTCAAACAGGCTCCAGGCTCTGAGATGTCAGCACAGAGTCTGACACGAGGTGCGAAATCACAAGCCACGAGATCATGACCTGAGCCAAAGTTGGACAATTAACTGACTGAGCCACCCAGACACCCCTATTCTTTTTGATACTATAAATGAAATTGTTTTCTTAACTTCATTTCCAAACTTTTCATCATTACTGATACAAATATACTTGATTTTGTATATTTATCTTGTTTGTATCCTACAATCTTGCTAAACTCATTTATTAGTTCTAATAGCTTTTTAGTAGATTCTTAGTATTTTCCAAATACAATACTATGTGACCTGCAAGTAGAGATACTTTTCTTTTTATTTCTTCCTTTCCTATTATACACACACACACACACACACACACACACATACACACACATATTTTGTTTCTTTTTTTCCCCCTAATCATCCTGACTAAAACTTTCACCACAATATTGAATAGAAATGGCAAGAGAAGATATCCTGATCTTAGGGGGAAAGTATCCAATGTTTCACCATTAAATATGATATTAGCTGCTTGATTTTCATAGACATTCTTTATCAGACTGAGAAAGTTCCCTTTACTGCTAGTTTGTGGAGTGTTTTGATCCAGAAAGGGTAAACTTTATAAAATGCTTTTTCTCTGTCAACTCAGATTATTCTGTTTTTTGTCATATTCTATTAATATGTGGTATTGCATTAATTGATTTCCAGATGTTAAACTAACCTTGCACTCCTGGTTATTGTGTATAATGTTTTTACAACCTGAAGGATTCAGCTTGCTAGTATATAGCCTATATTTTAACTTTGCAAATAAAATAATTTTGCCTTTTTGAAAAATGATCTTTGGTATCTCTGTCAAAAATGGAATAGCGCATTGAAGAATGAGCACTGGTGTTAGGAATTTACAATAATATTGCATGGGGGTGCCTGGGTGTCTCAGTCAGTTAAGCATCTGACTTCGGCTCAGGTCATAATCTCACGGTTCGTGGGTTCAAGCCCCGCATCAGGCTCTGTGCTGACAGCTCAGAGCCTGGAGCCTGCTTCGGATTCTTTGTCTCCCTCTCTCTCTCTGCCCCTCCCCTGCTCGCTCTCTCTCTCTCTCCCAAAAGTAAACAAACATTAAATTTTTTTAAATAATATTGCATGTGTTAGGTGATTAATTAGTGTAATACCTGAGACTTTTAAAGCTCACAGTAATCTTCAATGACCAACCAAGAAATGACTAAAACAGTATTAATTATATGATCTAAAGGGCATTGTTAAGTTGGATTATAAACTGTATTTTCTTCTGTAAATTCCAATGAAGCTCAAAGTATAGCAGGCTTGAATATTCCAGTATTAATGTCTGTAACAAATTAACCAAGCCCAGTTTTAACAGTATTTTAGTTTCTCTTATATAACTTCCATTAATTGTCCTATCTTTATGGATTATCACAGAGAAAAATGAGCACAAAAATATTTTTCTTTATTTCTCTAAACAAGAGGTATACTACAACAGCAGAATAATCATGATGCAGGATCCCATCAACCTAGATCAGTAGACTCAGTTTGAGTTCACCTTACTAAATGATAATAAAGTATTTAACTGAGAATGTCACATCCATGTTCATTATAAACTTGTTTTTATTCTACTAAGCACTAACATATCCTCCACCAAGCTGTTTTCAAATGCTCCACATATTCCAGACATTTTAAATCATAGGCAAGACTGCAGGCAATGAAGGAGGGAAGAGGTCACTAAATCCTTTCTCTAAAATACAACACTGTAAGTAGATAAAACTGTCAAAAAAAAAAACCAATAATTTTAGGTCTCTGGAAATCAACCAAAAGACATACAATATATTGAGTGGGAGTCTGTTAGATTCTTGCCTAGAGCTACCATCACCCCCAAGCCCAGCTCAATAAACAGAATAGTTACACAAAGGCAGAGCTAGCTACAAAAACCAGTAGCTCTGCTGCTAGGAAGGGGCTGACTTGATTTGGACCCCAGCAGGGAAAACCCATGCCCGGTGAATAATATGAAAAGCCCACCTATCCTAGCCTGAAGTTGCAATTCTTATTGGGGTATGCTGACTGAAAGATAAGCCAGATATTTAACAGGAACTGTCTGTGTGGGACTTGCAGAATGATGGACTACAGATCTAGGTTAAAAAGGACCAACAATATTATAAAAAAAAAAAATGGTCAAAATCAACTTCTTTTTTTTTTTTTAATTTTTTTTTCAATGTTTTTTATTTATTTTTGGGACAGAGAGAGACAGAGCGTGAACGGGGGAGGGGCAGAGAGAGAGGGAGACACAGAATCTGAAGCAGGCTCCAGGCTCCGAGCCATCAGCCCAGAGCCCGACGTGGGGCTCGAACTCACGGACCGCGAGATCGTGACCTGGCTGAAGTCGGACGCTCAACCGACTGCGCCACCCAGGCGCCCCCAAAATCAACTTCTTAAGAAGTCTGGGTATTAACCAAAGACTTAGAATACTTCAATCAGCATTTACAATTTATTAATATGTTGAACCTCAGTAAGTATAGTTGGCTCAGGGCATCTTAACTCAGCTTACTCCCATCCTTCTCTCTCCGGCTCCACAGTAGCCTTAACATCCAGCAGCCCTGCAACCACAATGACAGAAAAGCAGTCGCTTTGCGGCCACCAGAGGGAGCAAACTGGGCTTGGGGCTCCCTAAAAAGCCCATCCCCACAATACTGCCTCTTTCTGACCTTTGTCTCATGAGTCATCATATCCCCAGCACCGGTGTCAAGACTCTCTGTGTGAGAATCCTGCTACATTGTCTCACATCATCACACAAAAAAGAGTACAGTACAAGAAGGTACTGTAAGAGAGAGACCACATTCACATCAGTTTTTATTATAGTATATTGTTATAATTGTTGTTTTATTATAAATTAAACAATAACAAGTTAATCTCTTATTGTGCCTAATTTATAAATTAAGCCTTATTACAGACATGTACGTATATACGTATATATATATATGTATATACGTATATATGTATATATATATATGTATATATGTATATACGTATATATGTATATATATATGTATATACGTGTATGTGTGTGTGTATGTATATATATATATATATATATATATATATATATATACACATATATATATATATATGGCTCAGTATCATCTATAATTCCAGGAATCCACTGTTGGTCTTAGAACATATTCCCTGGGCGGGGGGGGGGGGGGGGGGGGGGGGGGGGGCTGGGGGAAACTGTATTTCTATATCCTGTATTCTAATAGTTAACAATCTGAAAAGGACATTAAAAAACTATTCTCACTCAAAATAGCTTAAAAAAAATAAGAACAAAATTAACCAAAGAATTTCAAGACTTGTACACTAGAAACTACAAGTTTTACCACAAGTAAAGATTTCAATAAGAGGAGAGATATTCCATGGTGGTAGCTGGTAATATCAAGATGGCAGTTGTCCAAAAATTTATCTATAGATCTAGTACAAACATTATTAAAATCCAAGCCATTTTTTAAAGAAATAGACAAGCTGATTATAAAGTTTATATAGAAATAAAAAGGACCTACAAAAGTCTAAACAATTGTTTAAAAGAACAAAGTTGAAAGACTACATTACCTTATTTCAGCAGGATAAATAAACTACAGCAACAAAACAATGCGGTACTGGCATAAAGACAGACCTCATCAAGATAAAGCGCTTCTGCACAGCAAATGAAACAATTAGCAAAACTAAAAGACAACTGACAAAATGGGAGAAGATATATGCAAATGACATATCAGGTAAAGGGTTAGTATCCAAAATTGATAAAGAACTTATCACACTCAATACTTAAAACACAAATAATCCAGTGAAGAAATAGGCAGAAGACATGAATTGACACTTTTCCAAAGAAGATATCCAGATAGCTAACAGACACATGAAAAAATGCTCAACGTCACTCATCATCAGGGAAATACAAATCAAAACCATGATGAGATACCACCTCACACCTGTCACAATGGCTAAAATTAACAACTCAGGCAACAACAGATGTTGGCAAGGATGCAAAGAAAGGGGACCCCTTTTGGACTGCTGATGGGAATGCAAACTGGTACAGCCACTCTGGAAAACAGTATGGAGGCTCCTCAAAAAATTAAAAATAGAACTACCCTACAACCTAGTAATTACACTACTAGGTATTTATCCAAGGGATACAGGTGTGCTGTTTCAAAGGGACACATGCACTCCAATGTTTATAGCAGCACTATCAATAATAGCCAAAGTATGGAATGAGCCCAAGTGTCCATCGATGATGAATGGATAAAGAAGATGTGGTATATACATACAATGGAGTGTTACTAAGCAATCGAAAAGAATGAAATCTTGCCATTTGCAATGGTGTGGATGGAAGTAGAGTGTATTATGCTAAGCAAAATATGTCAGTCAGAGAAAGACAAATGATTTCATTCATATGTGAAGTGTAAGATACAAAACAGATGAACATCAGGGAAGGGAAGCAAAAATAATATAAAAATAGGGAGGCAAACCATAAGAGACTCCTAAATACAGAGAACAAACTGAGGATTGCCGGTAGGGTGTTGGGGGGGGGGGCAGGGAAGTACTAAAGGGGTGAGGGGCAGTAAGGAGGACACTTACTATGATGAGTACTGGGGGTTATATGTAAGTGATGGATCACTAAATTCTATTCCTGAAAAAAATAAACAAACATATTTTGATTAAAAAAATTAATTGAAACAGAATTGAGCATCTAGGAAACACAAACCTTACATTTATGGTAAATTAACTTTTGACAAAAGTGCCAATGCAATTTGATAAAGGAAATACTAATCTTTTTCAACAAACATCACTGGGAAAACTAAATATCAAAATGCAAAAGCAGAAAAATGAACTCAGACCTTTTTTTCATACCATATACAAAAATTAACTAAAATGGATAATAAACCTAAATGTGAGAGCCAAAACTATAAATCTTGTGAAAGGAAACGTAGGAGAAAATCTAGGTGACCTCAGATTAAGTGTCAAGGTTTTTTAGATATGACACCAAAAGCAGAATCCACAAAAGAAAAACTTGATAAATTGGACATGATCAAAATTAACATCTGTGCTTCAAAGCCATTGAGTGGCCCCTGAGTGGCTCAGTCGGGTAAGCATCGGACTCTTGATTTTGGCTCAGATCATGATCTCACCAGTGGTGAGATCAAGCCCCACAGCAGGCTCTGCACTGGGAATTCTGTCTCTTCCTCTCTCATGTGCATGCTCACACTCTCTCTTTCTGTCTCAAAAAAAAAATAAACATTTTTTTAAACAGATACCATTAAGAAAATGAAAAGATCAGCCAATACTGGGAAAAACCTTGTACATCGTTTTTGTGATAAATGACCTGTATCTAGAAAAAATATATATACATGTATATGTATCTCATATCATTCAATAAGTCAAGCAACTCAATTAAACAACAAGCAAATGGGGGTCCTGGGTAGCTCAGTCAGTTAAGCATCCGACTCAGTTTCGGCTCAAGTCATGATCTCACAGTTATGGGGTTTGAGCCCCATATCAGGCTCTGGGCTGTCAGTGCAGAGCCTGCTTGGAATTCTGTCTCTCCCCCTCTCTGCCCCTCCCTTGCTTGTGCTCTCTTTCTCTCTAAATAAATAAACTTAAAAAAATAAATACACATCTATTTTTTTTAAAAAGCAGGCAAATAATTGGAATAGACATCTACCAAAGAAAACATACAAATGGCTAATAATCACATGAAACTATGCTCAGCAACATGAGTCATAGGGAAAATACAAATTAAAAAACAATGAGATGCTGCTACATACCCATTAGAATGGCCATAATCAAAAGAAAAACAGTAATAAGTGAAGGCATAAGATTTAGGAAAACTGGAACTCTCATACATTACTGGTGGGGACGTAAAATGCTACAGCCACTTTGGAAACCAGTTTGACAGTATCCTAAAAGGTTAAACATAAAAGTTACCATATAATCCAGCAATTCTATTCCTCAGTATATACACAAAAGAAATGAAAACATATATCCACGCAAAGCCTTGTATGGAAATATCCACAGCCACATTATTCATAAAAGCCCTGAGCTAGAAGCAATCTGAATGTCCATTCACTGAATGAATAAATAAAATGTAGTGTACTCATACAATAGAATACTTGTCAATCATTAGAAAGAACACACTACCCCCCACATACACAGTCAACTAATATGGGACAAGGGAGCCAAGAACACTCCATGGAGAAAGGTAAGTCTCTTCAACAAATGGTGCTGGGAAAACTGGGCAGCCACATGCAGAAAAATGAAACCAGACACCTGTCTTACACCAGTCACAAAAATTAACTTAAAATGGATTAAAGACTTAGATATAAGCCCTGATACCATAAAACTCCTAGAGGAAAACATAGGGAAGAAGCTCCTTGACATTGGTCTTAGCAATGATTTTTTAGATACAAAGCACAGGCAACAAAAGCAAAAATCAACTACATAACACTAAAAAGCTTCTGCACAGCAAAAGAAACAATTAACAAAATGAAAAGGCAACCTATGGGAGGGAAGAAAATATATGCAGAACAAATAGGGAATAAGGGGTTAATATCCAAAATATACAAGGAACTCCTACAACTCAACAGCAACAAATACCAATTTTAAAAATGGGTAGAGGAACTATATAGATGCTTTTCCAGAGACAGCCAAAAAGCTAACAAATAAATGAAAATATGCTCAACATCGTTAACCATCAGAAAAATATAAATCAAAATCACAATGAGATATCACCCCATTCCTGTTAGAAGACAAGACATAACAAGAAGACAAGACATAACAACTGTTGGTGAGGATGTGGGGAAAAGAGGACCCTAGTGCACTGTTCATGGGAAGGTAAATCAGGTGAGCCACTATGGAAAACAGTATAGAGGTTCCTCAAATAATTAAAGAAAGGGACACCTTTGTGGCTCAGTCGGTTAAGCTTCTGACTCTGGATTTTGGCTCAGGTCATGATCTCATAGTTTGTGGGCTGGAGCCTTGCATCAGGCTCTGGACTGATGGTGCAGAGCCTGCTTGTGATTCTCCCTCTCCCTCTCTCTCTGCCCCTCCCCTGCTCGTGCACTCTTTCTCTCACTCAAAAATACACTATACACACACACACACACACACACACACACACACACACACACAAATGTATCAAAAAGATACATGCACTCCTCTGTTTATTAGAGCATTATTCACAATAACCAAAATATGGAAAAAAAAAACTAATTGTCCATCAATGGATTAATAGTTGAAGAAGATGTGGTACATACATACAATGGAATATAATTCAGCCATGAGAAGGAAATCCTGCCATTTAAATGGGACAACATGGTTGGAGCACATTGTGCTAAGTGAGATGAGTCAGATGGTGAAAGACAAATACTTTATGATATCATTAACATGCAGAATCTAAAAAAAGCCAAATAAGTAAAAACAGAGAGTAGAAGCGTGGTTCCCAGGGACTAGGTAACGGGGGAGTAGGAGAAATGCTGTTTAAGGATACAAACTTGAGGGGAACCTGGGCAGTTCAGTCAAGCGTCTGACTCTGGATTTTGGTTCAGGTCCTGATCTCATACTTTGTGAGTTCAAGCCCAGTGTGAAGCCTCCTTGGGATTCTCTGTCTCCTGCTCTCTCTGTTTCACTCTCACAAAAATAAGTAAATAAACATTTTTTTAAATGTAGTTTTCAAGATACAAACTTGCAACAAGTAGATAAATAAGTCCTGGAGGTCTAACGCACAGCAGGGGAATTACAGACAATACTGTGCTACAGACTTCTAAGTTGCTAAGAGACTAGACTGTAACCATTCTTACCATAAAAAAGAAATAATAACTATGTGATGTGATTGAGGTGTTAGCTAACACTATGACAGTAATCATATTGCCACATCTATCCATGTGTATATATCAAATCAGCATGTTTTGATACACAAAATGTCAATTATATTTCCTACGCAATAGTTATGTCAATTATATGTCAATTTATTTAAAAGAATTAACTACCAGCACTTGCTACAACATGAAACTCAAAGACATTATGGTAGATCAAAAAAGCAAAACACAAAACATTCACACTGCATGGTTCCAGGGATATGAAAGTTGCAGAAAAGGCAACACTAGAGAGACAGAAAGCAGACCTGTGATTCCTTGGGGCTGGGGGCAAGTAATGAACCCAAATGACATGAGGGAACTTTTCTGGGGTGATAAAATGTTTTATAACCAGATCACGGTTACATCACTTTATAAATTTTACAACTGGCCAATTTCATATGTAAATTGTACTTCAATAAAAATCATAGCATGGATGGTATGGCAAATATGTTTGTTTTCCATCCCCACATTGCCGCTGTCACTTCCACAGCAGAGAATCAATGGCTTCACTTCCTTACAGGGAAGGTGCTAATTGTGTGATGGAACATGCCAAGAAGATCATTTTGCTAAATTACAGCAAAGGCTATGTCTTCGCATCACCAACAGATGGGTAAAAGTGAGTCGCAGTGAAGCATCTGGCTTCAGAGTGCAAAAGGCACCAAGACTGATAGTCTGATATGCTTACTGGGGCAAATGATAGTGGTTACTGCTTATCCCACTGACTTAAAAGCAAATTCCCAGTAGAAAGTACTAGGAGAGGCAGTGGGTGGCTCATCCAGTTGAGCGTCCGATTTCGGCTCAGGTCATGATCTCAGTTTGTGAGTTTGAGCCCCATATCGCACTTTGCACTTAATAGCATGGAACCTGTTTTGCATTCTGTCTCCCTCTCTCTGCCCACCCCCATCTCAAAAATAAGTAAAACATTTTTTAAAAAGTACTAGAAGAAAACTACAAATGCAGCACAGATAAGACCATTTAAGTTGTGGTGTGCATTGATTTTCATTATATTAAGTAGTTCCCTCAAGTCCTGAGAAACTATCAGGCTACTTGCTGAACGAGGCACTGATTGTCTGGAAGCAAAGGGCAGGCCCTTATTTTAATATTAAACAAATCTCCTTTGCCCACCACAAGTAGAAAAGAGGAAGGCAGAAGAACAGAGGTGGTATCTAAAACACACAAATGACCAAGAAATGTTCCCTAACCTCAGACCCAAGTGCCACCAAGTTCTCAAGAAAGATTTTCAGTGGACTGCTCCAATTCTTCCCTCCCCTCCTGTTCTCTCTCTCTCCTGAAGATTTCTGATGGTGGTGCAAAAGAAAATATAAAGGAATAGAAACTTCATGTTCTCATCCACACTGGCTTTGTGTATTTCTTCCTCCATACCAATGCAGATCACAAAGTCTGATGAAAGCCACCAACTAAGTCTACATACCCAGGACTGCACTTAAATTCATCTATAACCTCCATTTACACTTTGCCAAGTAGCACTCATACCTGAGGACTAGATTCAATTAAGAATTCTAGAACATTAGACATGGAAAGGACCATAAAGTTCACAACATCCAAATTCCCCTATTTTATTAAAAGGGACATAGACATATGGGGCCAAAAGGGGTGAACTGAGTTTTACAAGGTGCTCTTAGCAACAGGCTAGAGCAAGAACTCTGGCCTTCTGAGTTTAGTGCTCTTTCCATAATTCCAGGTGTCACTTATACAACACAAAAATCATCCAAGACCAAAGAGAGCAGACAGTAACAGAACTGCTTGCTCTTGCCAGTGCACACATACAAACATCTCACTCCACAACTAGAGTTTCTTAATCAACATCAAGACGTTATAGTAAGGAAATCACTGAATGAAGACAGCAGACAATCTTTGGCCTATAGGTTACTTCATCAATGGTCAGAAACAAGAATCCCCAGGCACCACCATCTACCACTTCTTTGATATAAATCTAAGTCTTAAAATAAATACCTGCTAACACTAAGAGTGCTTAAAACTACAGTCAGGTAGTAGAGTTACATAGAAAGGAGCATCAAGTGTACCTAGAAGTTTCTCTTCCTTTAAAAAAAAAAGTATTGGGGCGCCTGGGTGGCTCAGTCGGTTAAGCGTCCGACTTCGGCTCAGGTCATGATCTCACGGTCCGTGAGTTCGAGCCCCGCGTCGGGCTCTGTGCTGACAGCTCAGAGCCTGGAGCCCGTTTCAGATTCTGTGTCTCCCTCTCTCTCTGACCCTCCCCTGCTCATGCTCTGTCTCTCTCTGTCTCAAAAATAAATAAACGTTAAAAAAAATTTTTTTTTAAAGTACTGCTATATTTAAAGAAATCAATACACATTCATTGCCAGAAGTAGACTCAACAAAGAAGCATCGACAAGAAAATAGAAATCACCCCTAACCACCACCACCCCCACCTAGAATCAGTCACCAGCCTTTTTTCTGCCTAGAACTACACAGAGCCATCTCTTAATGGAACAACGCCACACAGACACATTTCCCTTCAGTAGGAGAGTGGTGGGTTCATGATTACACAGCACATGCAGTTCCCAGAGTCACTATGGGCAAATGAGGATTTGGGGATATCAGGAAGTTGGAAGCAGGGATACCTGGAGAGTGGCTCTGACTCTTCTGTGAGATGTCGCCTTGCTGATACTAACTTTAGCCTCAAAACCCAAATTAGGTCCTGAATGGCTGAAAATATTACCTATTGAAAAAAAAGATCCTTTCATAGATCATTCCTGAACAGCAACAAGAAAGGGACTATGACATAGGACAAAATTAAGCCTGAGCTTTTCTAATCCGGCAAGCTTCTACTTTTGGCAGACAGGGTCAACAGCTTATCCACGAGTCTGTTGCAAGGGGGAGCACCTCAGCCCACCAATCATCTCCCTGTGATGACATCCTGTCTGCCAGACCCATTTCCAGCCTGTGAGCTTTTCCCTAGTGTACTGGTTTCCTACTGCTGCTGTAACAAATAACCACAGACTGAGTAGCTTAAAGCAGCACAAATTTATTATTTGACAATACCTGAGATCAGAAGTTCATAATCAGTCTCACTGAGCAAAAATCAAGGAGTTGACAGAGCTGAATTCCATTCAGAGACCCTACAGTCTATTTCCTTGCCTTTTCCAGTTTCTAAAGGCTACCTGCATTCCTTGTCTCACGACCCCACATCACTCTGACCTCTGCTTCCATCATTAAATTGACTGCTCTGACCTTGACCCTCTTCTCTCCTTCTCAGGAGCTCTGTGATTCCATTACACCCACCCAGAAAATCCAGAATAATCTTCCCATCTCAATATTCTGAACTTAATCACACCCAGTTCTGCAAAGTTCATTTTGCCATGTAAGGTAACTTATTTACAGGTGCTAGGGAGGAGACATGGACATCTATGGGAGCCATTATTCTACCCAACACACTTCAGTATTGAAACATTCTTCAGGAATATTGATTTTAACGCATGCTTAGTAATCCATTTTGTAAATAAGTCCGATATTCTCTTATTGTTTTGGTTAGGTTGTTTCTAAAATTTTTGCTGTTCTCAATAATGCCAAAATAAATACCATAAAAAGGAATGCATGTCTGTGTCCCCCCAAAATTCATATGTTGAAATCCTAACCTACCATGATATGGTAGCATTAAGGGGTGGAGCCTTTGGGGCTCATTAAGTCACGAGGGCTTGAATGGAATCAGTGCCCTTATGAGAAGAGATACAAAAGCTTGCTCTATCTCACTATTCTCTGCCATGTGAAGGCTCAATGAGAAGTTGGCTATCCCCAACCAGAAAGAGGGTCTGCCAGAACCCAACCATGCTGGCACTCTCATGTCAGACTTTCAGCCTCCAGAGCTGTGGGAAATAGGTTTCTGTTGTTGGGTTCATCTCTTACAGGCATATTCTTCAAATATCCAGTTCTTCATTTTATTTTTGCAGTATCTTCCATAGGATACTTATGGAAGTTTAGGACTAAATAGTTGAATCCTCATAAAAAAAATCTGTTTGATTGTCAGGCTTTTCCCTTTAGTATGTATTTTCCCTTATGTTGACTTCCTTTATTGTTTATAAGCCTAAACTGGATGGAGTGTAAATGAACGCTGAACTGCAAGCAGCAAACGTCGTATATTTGAGTTTTAACACAAAAATATTCTCATATTAAAATCATATAAAAACCATGTAAAAACAGAAGGACTTATTTTTTACATTAAGTTATTTAAATGAAGGATCAGCAAACTTTCTGTGTTACTTATTTTTTATGGCCTATGAGTTGTTTGTGAGGGGACAAAGAGGGATGTGCAACAGAGATAGTTTGGCCCACAAAGCCTCAAGTATTTACTACCTGGTCCCTTATAGAAAAAGTAACTCATTGGAAATGTCCAGGAATGGGGGAGGGGGGGATATGGGGAAAAATATAAACCTTTTTCTTTCAAAGAAATTACAAGTGCCCCAATACTTATGTATTATACCTTTCCATTCTTCTAACTCAAATGCCACTTAAATTCAAAAAAGCTATCAAAATGGCCAGTACACATAAAAAAAAAATGCACCTAAAATGCCCTAACTACAATGAATCACAAATTAAATTTACATGATGTCAGTATCAGACTAGAAAAGAGCATAAAGATCTATAATATATATATATAACATTGGAGAGGATGTGGGGAAATATCAACCCTGATTTTCTTGGTGGGAGTGTGAGAGCAACCTTCTTAGGGACAATATTATAAAACTATCAAAAGTTGAATTTAATTGGCTCTTTGACCCTAGAATTTAAATTGTATTCATTTTTAACCACAAAAACTCTCACAGGAATTTATAAGACAATGTGCGTGCAGCTACCTCTTTAGTATTATTTACAAACAACACTAGCAAATTACTATAAATGTTCTAAATGCCTACTTGTGCTGGTTAATCACCAAATCTGGATTCATCAAACTCTGCACATTCCCAAGAAAGAATTATCTCAGGAATGGCTCTTGGCTAGCTCTGGGAGCTCTGAACTCTTGGAATATTCTGCCTGATTAAGATTGCTTCTGTATGCCTGAGGCTGTGAGCCATGCAATACTGGTTTCATCAGACGGTTTATGCTAACAATATGATATGCGGCTGACACCATTTTTTTTTTTTTCTGAAAGGCTGGAGAGTGATGTGCTGAGGCCAGTCACACAGGCACCACATACCTACATAATGGCTCTCAATAAAAATCCTGGACACCAAGGCTTGGTGAGCTTTCCTGCATGGCAACACTTGGTGTATGTTATCACACACCATTGCTGGGAGACTTCAACGCATTCATGCAACTACACTGGGAGGACAACTGGAAGCTTGCGCCTGGTTTCTCCTAATTCACCCCATGCACCATGTGCCTTTTCCCTTTGCTGACTGGAAATTGTGTCATGTCACTGTAATAAACCATCACTACATATATATATAACAGCTTTTGAGTCTTTCGAGTCGTCCTAGCAAACCATCAAGGCTAAGAGTGGTCTTGGAGACCCCCGACACACTACAACAAGAATTTCAATAAACTGATACAATGCAATAATACACAACCATTAAAAGGAATGGAAGAGATATATGTGGGTAAGTATACACTCACAGTAGATGCCTACAGTATGTTGTTAAATGACCAGTTAATTCCGTATGGCCTGACATGTTTATTTTTCTTAATGTTGATTTATTTTGAGAGAGAGAGACAGAGAATGAATGAATGAATGAATCCCAAGCAGGCTCCGCACTCTCAGCACAGAGCCTGATATGAGGCTCTATCGCATGAACCTTGAGATCATGACCTGAGCCGAAATCAAGAGTCCAATACTTAGCTGACTGAGCCACCCGGGCACCCCAGGCCTGGCATTTTTTAAAGCTAAAATTTATTGGGGTGCCTGGGTGGCTCTGTCAGTTAAGCATTGGACTCCTGATTTCGGCTCAGATCATGATCTCCAGGTTCGTGAGTTTGAGCTTCACATTAGGCTCTGCTTGGGTTTCCCTCCCTCTCTCTCTACGTCTCCCCTGCTCATGTTCATGCTCTCTTGCTCTCGCTCTCTCTCTCTCGCTAAAAATAAATAAACTTTTAAAAAAAGCTAACATTTATTGAACGTTCGTGATGTGCACCAGGCTTTATACACGTGTTTTATATATATTATTACTCCATTTGATCCTCACAATGATCCTGTATATACTGCTATCATCATCACTTTAAAGATGAGAAAAACTGAGGCACACAGAGATTAAATAACACATCCAAGGTAATACATCCAGGATTTGAAATCAAGCTGTCTTACATCAGGGGCAACATTTTTAATGAATAGCCCATGCTGCCTCTCTTTCAACATGTGTACATATCTCTAGGTTTATTTGTAATATACCTCAAAAAATATCAGTAACAGTTTCTTGTTGGGGGTAAGATTACAGGAAGATAGGACTTCTTTGAACATTCATATGTATTGTTTTTGATGCATAAGCACATATTAATGTTATAATAATTATTTATAGGTTATGAGATCTGCCTATCATATGCCCAGTTTTATTGACACATTGGCACAGGCCTGTTTTGGTGTTCTCTTTCACTGATCACACCTTACACCACTGTGTTTTATTTTAATGCCCTCAACTTCACTGTGATTCTGATTATACTTGTCCTTCCTTACCAATCTCTGTCCAAATTGTGGGTTATTTTTGCATATTTCTTTTTCTTTTTTTTTTAATTTTTCTCAATGTTTATTTTTGAGAGAGACCGACCAAGTGCAAGTGGGGGAGGGGCAGAGAGGGAGACACAGAATCCAAAGTAGGCTCTAGGCTCTGGGCTGTCAGCACAGAGCCCGATGTAGGGCTCGAACCCATGAAACCACGAGATCATGACCTGAGCCAAAGTTGGACTCTTAACTGACTGAGCCACCCAGGCACCCCTGCATATTTTTCTAAATAAATTTCAGTATTGCTCTGTCAAGTTCTGCAGTAAAACTTCATTACTATATTAATCAGAGTTATTTGCACAAGTTTCACACAGGGGTACAGCCTTATTAATAAACAGAACACCAATTCAGAACTTGTCAATTCAAGAGGGCTGGCTCAAGGTTGACCTCTGCTGTTTGTGAAGACAGCATTGAGTGGACAAACTGATGGGTGCTGACCAGGCATTCCAGATAGAGGTATAAACTAATGGGAAGATCTATATCTAACACTGATGATCCACTTTTCTAATCTGAGGATATGTTGAACTGTGCCTCAATATCAGTATTCACAGGTCCTCCGAGGACCTCGTCAGTAGTGATGCATTCTCATTGGTGCAACATGCATGCTACATGCCTGCCGTCTATCAAGACTATTCACAGGGCATGACTGAGTAACAGCATGGGTGTTTGTTAGAACTTCTGTTACTTAGTAGCTGTGTGATCTTAGGCAAGTTACCTAACTTCCCTGATCCTAATTTTTTTCATGTGTAAAATGAGAATCTTAACAACACACCTTTGAAATTACTATGAAGATCAAATTAGGCAGCACACAATAAGTTTCTAGAACATGGTAGGTACCTAAGAAATGGAGAGTTTCATCACTCCTAATGCCCCTGCCACACAACTAGCCTATTGCCAAGTCATAGCTTATTTCCAGAAACACCAAAAAAAAAAAAAAAAAAAAAAAAGACCTCTAAATAATACTCCTTTTATTTCCAGCATTTTCTAACCAGTGATGTCCAGCTCTACCTGAATGTCCTTTATTAAGTCCCTCATCTCCAATGTAGCACTGTGCAGAGAATAAGAGATGCAGAAAGAAAGGGAAAACACCTGATACTGGAATGTGACAGAACGGCACCAGCAAATAACATACATAAGGGCCCAGCCAACAAAGCCACCTCCACACAGGCACTTCCATTATGTTCTTACAGAGTCACAGACTAATCCCGAGAGTGAAGTAAGAAGTAAGACATTTCTGTGGGAACAAACAGGGGTCTGACAGCCTGGCCCCTCTACCCCTCCCCCCCTCCAGGTTGAGTTAGCTGTCACACAGTCACCATGGCAACCCTCCCTGAGAAGACATACCACCTCCAGTCTGAAGCAGGCAGCCTGTTCTCTTCGGCACTGTGAAATGTCTAGAATGCTTTTTGAGACTAATTTTTTCTATCTGTGATCTGTGTGGAGATGTGTGAGAGGAGGGGGGAGTTCTGGCTGTTAATGCGTGGCTCAGCAGATTAAACAAAAACCACCACAAACACACACAATGCAGAGCTAAGACACAGTATGCTAATGATAGAAGTAAAACATTTTGACAGCCTCACTCAGCTAAGTGTCAAACACTTGAGAAAAAGAGAAATTGGTTTAAAAAAGAAAATCAGCAACCAAGTACAAGAGCAAGCCTAAAAGGAATGGATGAAAAGGCAGCCCAGAGCCTCTCTTCCAGTCATAGAGAAGGATGTCCCAGTAAAAAGGAAAAAGCAGACCCGAAAGAGACTTACCAGATCTTTGATGGGGGTGGATGGAGATAAATGAAGGTGCACAGAGAGGTTCTAACTTCACAGGCAGGTGAGAAGGGCCAAAATAAACATAGCTTGTTCAGTACTCACAGCAAATAATAAAGAACAATAAAATGTGGGCAGGCATGTATACACACACCTTACGGACACAGCACTTAAGCCTATACCTATGTGGCCGTCACCACTTACAGTTTCCACAAAACTGTCACCCGTTCATGAGTAGAAAATTCCAGAAACACAGGTAACCTGTACAGCTGGGTCATCTTTCTCTCAAAAAACATCTCACCTCACACTTAACCAACATGACAGAAGGGGGTTCTTGCTCCTCTAAATTAAAAAGTGCCCCCATTATATAGCCTCTCTCACTGGAGCAGCCTTCAAAGGCCTTTTAGCCATATTGATGCCCCAAAGAGGGGAGTTAAAATTTTAGTCCTGGTAGAGAACTCAAATAGCGCGATGATGCTGCACACAACAAAAGACAGTTTTAAAGTTTTTCTGGTAACAAAAAGGAATCCTGATATAAGACAACCACTTTCGGCCCAGCCAGCGAAACAAAAAAGTAGCAGAGAAACACAGGGAAAAAAATTTTTTTTTCCTGATTTCTCCAAGGCCAACAAAGGAATGAGTTTGCAATCCCTGCCTGGGTCTGCTGGATGATGGGCGAGAACATCAATGGGCAGACACTCCTAGTGCCTCCCAAAGATCCATTTTCCTTTATCTCTTGCCATGAGAGCTCCTGTTCTTTACAGTCTTTAACACAGTTTTTCTTTTTCTTTTTTTTTTTCTTAGAGAGCACACGAGTTGGGGAGGGAGCAGAGGGAGAGAGAAAGAGAGAATCCCAAGCAGGCTCCACGCTCAACACAGAGTGCAACGCACATGGATCAACTTGATCCAACAACACTGGGATCATGACCTGAACCAAAGCATGAATTGGACACTCTAGAGACTGAGCCACCCAGGCACTCCGAGAACTTTTTTTTTTTTTTTTTGAGACAGCAGAGAGAGACAGAGGGAGGGCACAAGTGAGCTAGGACGAGAGAGAGAGAGAGAGAAAGAGAGAGAGAGAGAGAGAGAGAGAGAAGCAGGGCTCACCTGAAACGGGGCACGAGTTCACCTGAAGCAGGGCTCAAACTCAGGAACTGTAAAACTATAACCTGAACTAAAGTCAGATATTTAGTGACTGAGCCACCCAGGCACCCACGAACTCCAGTTCTGATGGGACAGCAATATGCCAGGTTAGGCTGCCTGATTCCCAGCCTCCCTTGCAACTGGAGGTGGCCACACAAATCAGAACCAGCCCATGAGATGCCAGTTGTACATGCTCTGACCTTCTGCCAGGACTGGGGCTGCCATGCGTGGAGGTAAAATAACTATCCTAGGAGCATGACAATAAAACTCCCATACTGTTAATGCTAGAGACGCGAAAGGTAGAGGGCCTGGACCCCTAACAGCATTGTGGACTGCCTTCAGTGGACTGAGCTCATTCCAAAAGAGTGATTCTCCATAAATTAAATTATGCTTTTCTCTTTTTGCACCTGGTGGCATTCCAAAACTCACCTGTGGGGAAAAGACTGGAAGAAGGGAGGAAGGACAAATATATGATCTTGTTTGCCCACTTTGCCCCAAACCCTTACATGGTGAAAGGTAATCCCCCTTGGTGTCTGCCATTGGCAAGGGGAGCAGACTAGGTTGTCAGCATCCTAAAGGAACAAGCACTGTGCCTGGAGGAAACAAGCTTTCTTTGTTTTTTTCTTTATTTTCTTTGGTGTTTTTAACAAAACAAACCCTCTAAACTGTAAAGTACCACTCAACTAGGTACATTTGCAGGTCCCAAGGAATGGCAAATATTCCCACCTTCCAGCTTCCCAGACTCCACCCTCATCAGGCCTTCAGGAACTTCCCCAGATAAAACCTTTAAACATGGTACTTAGGGGATTAAGGGGGAAAAAAAAGTTTCACTTTTATTTCTTCTGATTATTTAAAGCCCACGCGTGTTCAGCCCACTTATACATGGTTTCCATTTCTTTTGAACTTCCTCCCCACAAATTCTTTCAAATGTTCTAATAATGAGAGAGAAACCTGGAGAATTACTGACCTGATGTGATGAAGGTGGGTATTATTTTATATTACACACATTTTAAGCCTCCATAATGATGTTAATTATCCCCATTAGCTTAAACACTACGAAAATGAAAACAATTTTGCATCTTAGTACACCTCTTGAAAAAGAAGTGTCTATTAAATTAAAATTAAAATATCAGGTTTATAATACTCATTCAATTAATTAAAAAAAGACTCTGAGTCACAGTCTGCTCTACTTTAAGATTTTTCAACCTCAATGCTATTGCTTTGTTGTGAGGGTTACCCTGGGTAATGAGAGTATTTAGCTGCAGCCCTGGGTAGAGACAAAAATGTCTCCAGACATTGCCAAATGTCCTCTGGGGGAGCGAAACCACCCCCTGGTACTGCTGCTCTACCTGAAAAGGGTCATTATCCATATCCACTTTACAGATGAGAAAACTAAAGCCCAGAATGGCCAAGAGGCAGGTCCAATGTCATAGAACTGAATTAGCAGCCAAGACAAGGTACATGCCAATGAAGCTACTCCTTCATCCTTCGTATTCCAACACAATGAACTAGCATGCGTTGGGACTTAGGCTGAAGACAACAACAGTATTTTAATTTAAAATAAATGTTACCCAAAGCATGTCTTGTTTTTCTTTTTTAGTTCCTTTAGCTATAAGGTTAGATTATTTGAGATTTTTCTTGTTTCTTGAGGTAGCCTTGTATTGCTATAAACTTCCCTCTTAGAATAGCTTTTGCTGCATCCCAAAGATTTTAGACCATTGTGTTTTCATTTTCATCTGTCTCCATGTATTTTTTTATTTCCTTTTTGATTTCTTGGTTAACCTATTCATTGTTTAGTAGCACATTACTTAGCTTCCACGTATTCTTGCCAGATTGTGTTCTTACCACATTTTTTCTTGTGACTGGTTTTTACTTGCATACCATTGTGCTTGGCAAAGATGCATGATTTCAATCTTTTGAATTTACTGAGGCTTGATTTGTGGCCTAATATGTGATCTGTTCTGAAGAATGTTCTCTGTGCACTTAAGTAGAAAATCTAATCTACTGTTTTTGGATGGAATGTTCTGAATATATGTTAGGTCTATCTAGACTAATGTGTCATTCAAAGACTGTTTCTTTGCTGATTTTCTGTCTGGATGACCTACCCATTGATGTAAATGGGGTGTAAAGATCCCCTACTATTGTTGTATTACTATCAGTTTCTTCCTTTATATCCATTAATAGTTGCTTTATGTATTTAGATGGTCCCATGTTGCATACATAGATATTTATAACTATTATATCCTTTTGTGAGATTGTCCCCTTTATCATTATGTAGCGTCCTTCTTTGTCTCTTGTTGTAGTCTTTGTTTCAAAGTCTATTTTGTCCTATATAAGTATTGTTACCCTAGCTCTTTTTTCCCTTCCATTTGTGAGATAAATGTTTTTCTATCCCTTCACTTTCAATCCCTTCAAGACCTAAGGTGTCTTTAGGTCTGAAATGAATCTCTTATAGACAGCATATAGATGGGTCTTCCATTTTTTTCCATTCAGTCACAGACATAAAGGAAGAAATTGATTGGAGCATTTAGTCCCTTTACATTTGAAGTAATTATTGACAGGTATGTACTTAATGCCATTTTGTTACTTCTTGTATGGCTGCTTTTATAGTTCTCTAATCTTTTCTTCTGCTCTTTGTGGTTTGATGGCTTTCTTTAGTGTTATGCTTGGATTCCTTTCTCTATTTTTTATGTATTGATTATAGGTTTTTAATTTATGGTTACCATTAGGTTCATATGCAACATCTTACACATATACCAGTTTATATTGATAGCCATTTAAGTTCAAACCCATTCTAAAAGCACTAAATTTTTACTCCCCCTGACCACATGTATCTATTATGTATTTGAGTCATATTTTATATCTTGTTTTTATTTTTTGTTTTATTTATTTTGAGAGAGGGAGCATGTGCATGAGTGAGGGAGGATCTGGGGCGGGGGGGGTGGGGGTGGGGGGAAGAATACCAAGCAGGCTCCATGCTGTCAGCACAAAGCCTAACACAGGGCTCACTCCCATGAACCATGAGATCATGACATGAGTTGAAATCAAGAGTAGGACACTTAACTGACTGAGTCACCTATGCGCCCCTTTCATCATTTTATTTTGTGAATCTCTTGACTGATTTTTGTACATACTTTGTAGACTGATTTTATTGCTTGTGTGCTTTAACCTTCATGCTGGTTTTATAAGTGATTAATCTATTACTTTTATTATACGTATATGTAACCTCTCAGGGGGCCTCACAGGGAGAGCACCTTGCAGTTTGGTGTGACAGCAGCCCTAGCAGATAGACTAAGAACAGTCATATGGTCTAACTGGTGACACTGCCCAACCATAAGCCTGCAGTAGCCCTAGGCAGACCCTCTAACAGCAGAGAGACCAAACTCTGCCCAGTGAGCCTACAATAGGCAAAGTGGGCCATTACAGCCAACTGGACTGTAGGGAAATGTAGCTCAGCCATGATAGTAAAGTGCACACAGCCCACATAGGAAACACCCCTTAAGCACCTGGTTCTGATGAACAGGGGGCATTGCATTGCAGGGTACCATAGGACCTCTTCCTTATAAGGCCACTACCTTCAAGATCAAGAGAGGTAGCTGACTTTCCTAAACATAGAAACATAAAAAGAGAGTTAGTCAAAATGAGGAGACAGAGGATTATGTCTCAAATGAAAGAACAAAATGAAATCACAAAGAGCTAAATGAAATGGAGGTAAGCAATATGCCTGATAAAGAATTCAAATTAATGGTCATAAAGATACTCACTGGACTTGAGAAAAGAGTGGAAGACCTCAGTGAGAACTTTAACAAAAAGGAACCAGTCATAGGAAGAATTCAATAACTGAAATAAAAAATACACTAGAGGGAATGAGTAGTAGACTAGAGGAAGCAGAAGAATGGATCTGCAAGCTGGAAGATGGAGTAATGGAAAGCAATTGAGCTGAACAAGAAAAAGAAAAAAAATGAATAAAAAATTTGAATACATTAAGAGAACTCAGCAACACCATCAAATGTAGTAACATTGGCATTACAGATTTCCTAGAAGGAGAAGACAGAAAAAAGGGGACAGAAAATTTATTTGAGGAAATAATAGCTGAAAACTTCCCAAATCTGGGAAGGAAACAGAAATCTAGAACCATGAGGCACAGAGATCCTCCAACAAAATCAACCCAAGAAGGCCCACAAAGATACATAATAACAAAAAATGGCATAAAGTAGTGATACAGAGAAAATTTTAAAAACAGCAAAAGTAAACAGTTACATGCAAGGGAGACCCCCTTAAAGCTATCAGCTGACTTTTCAACAGAAACTTTGCAAACCAGAAGAGACTGACATGATATACTCAAAGTGCTGAAAGGAAAAAAAACCTGCAACCAAGACTACTCTATTCAGCAAGACTATCATTCAGAAGAGGAGAAAGAAAGAGTTTTCCAGACAAAGAAAAGTTAAAGGAATTCATGACCACTAAATCAGCCTTACAAGAAATGTTAAAGGGAATTCTTTGAGTGGAAATAAAACGCCATAATCAGGAGTCAGAAAATTATGAATGGAGAATATTTCGCAGATAAATGCAATCATATAATAAAAGTAGATTATTTATCAAATTACTTATTTATAATTATTTTATATTATAAAATTATTTATAAAAATTATTTATTAAGCTGAGTGAAAGAAACCAGTGTCAAAAGGTTACATGGTGTACAATGCTATTGTAGGACATGCTCAAAAAGACAAAACTAAGAGACACAAACTGGTGATTGCTAGGGTATAGGTGTGGGGAGTTGGTACAAAGGGATTTTGAGGGAGGTATTGAAACTATTCTGCATCCTAATTATAAGTGATAGTTACACAAACCCAAACATGTACTAAAAGTCACAGTACTATATACATCAAAAAACAAAGTCAATTTTACTCTCTGGGTTTTGTCAGTTTTTATTTATTTATTTTGAGAGAGAGTTCACGAGTGAGTGGGGAAGGGGCAGAAAGACAGGGAGAGAGAGTGAGTGGGAAAGGGAGAGAGAATTCCAAGCAGGCTCCACACTGTCAGTACAGAGCCCAACAGGGGGCTCGAACTCACAAACCATGACATCACGACCTGAGTCAAAGTGGGACGCTTAACTGCCTGAACCACCAAGGGCCCCTTACTCTATGTTAATTTAGAAAGTAAAGTTTCAGGGGCGTCTGGGTGGCTCAGTTGGTTAAGTATCCGTCTTCAGCTTAGGTCATGATCTCACGGTTCCTGGGTTTGCGCCCTGGGTCAGGCTCTGGACTGACAGCTCAGATCCTGCAGCCTGCTTGAGATTCTGTGTCTCCCTCTCTCTCTGCCCCTCCCCTGCTTGCTCTCTCTCTCTTTCAAAAATAAATAAACATTTAAAAACTTAATTTAAAAAAAGAGAGAGAGAGAAGAAAAAGAAACAAAGCACCAAAGTGTAAGGTTTTGTCTTGAGAAGGAAGAGAAAAACACTGGATTAATCTGCCATTAATCAGTTATGTGTTCTTGGCCAAGTCATCCAACTTCTCCATGGCAATATCCTCCACATTCCCTTCCAGCTCAAATGGAGTTCATATTATTCATTAACTCATTAACCAAAATGTCTATGAAGCATTAAAAACTGAGGAAGCACTTATGCCCCAAAGAAGGTCATAAAAAGAATAGTCTCAGTCTTGTTATGCAATTTTAACAGCAGCCCACACCTCTCAAAAGGAGCTAGAATCTAATGATTTTTCAATGTCCTACCCACATCTAAAATAACCTACAGAGGATTCTCTTCAATAATTCCCAAGCACTCATAGACCCTCTAGACCTTCATTCCATCTGTATTTGACTGTACATTAGGCAGTCAAGTTCGATGTAAATTGTGGAGACTGTAGACTGAGTCTCCTGGCACAACTGATAGAGGAATTTATGTTCTCTATGCCCCACAGATGTTAATAGCTAACAGATGAAAAACACATCACCCACCGCCAGTTTTGAGTATTCAGAAAACCTTGCTGAGGAGTAGACAAGACTCCTATTATGGATATGAAGAATACCATCAAGCTGGCAACAACCACAAATTATTATATTTACATTTCTATTTGAATTGCATGCTCAAAGACATAAAAGCAAAAGACAACAACTCCACACAAACTCGTAAGTAGTCAATCTGTGTAAGTATTATCACTTCTAATTATAATTGGCTTTCTGAAATGGGTAGCAAGATTCGTGGTGCTAAGAATTTGCTTCCTGCCAATAGTATTAAATTGTAATAGTTCTCATATCTTTTTAGCCCTTGCCAGTATGGGACATACATGATGCACTTCAACCATTAGTAAACACTTCCTCAGGTACAAGAGTTGATGACTCATGGCAGAAACTTCCACAATGCTGAAGAATCATTTTGAACACTAAGGAATTGCTATATATCCATTTATTTGTAGTAGGAAAAGACAAAATAGAAAAAATGAGTATCAGAACTGACATGTCAGAATTGAATGGCAGAGTTGAATGGCGGAATTCTCAAGACAGAATTCTCTGTCCCATGGCATATCAAAAGAAAACTTAAACATTTTTGAATGTATCAAAGTAAAAAAGTGTGTGCAACAAAATACAAGGCAAAAGGGTTGAAGAAACTATTTACATGAAATATAACAAAGCCTGACATCTATAATGCATAAAATTTTCAATCTCATAAAGAAGTCAAAACTTCAAGAAATAAATGAACAAAATATATGTAAAATTAACAGAAATGCAAAGAAACACTTGAAATGTTCTTTCTCAATTACTAACCAAACAAAACTTAAGGGATCCTCCTGCTTAGGAGAACACAGATACTCATTCTCACTCTTCACCCTCTCATGCCCCAGTGCTCAGAACCAGCACACGTGACCATTGCATCCTCAAAGTGCTAGCTGCACTGGAAATGTTTACAATCCTCTTTGCAAACAATAGTGCAATGTAACCCATTGAGGCATTCTCTATACTAATAAAAAGGTGGGATTAGGAGCATAACAACTGGGGAATGTTTAGGGACTTTATGGCTAAAAACTGTAATCTTTTTTTTTTTTTTCAACGTTTTTTTAATTTATTTTTGGGACAGAGAGAGACAGAGCATGAACGGGGCAGGGGCAGAGAGAGAGGGAGACACAGAATGGGAAACAGGCTCCAGGCTCCGAGCCATCAGCCCAGAGCCTGACGCGGGGCTCGAACTCACGGACCGCGAGATCGTGACCTGGCTGAAGTCAGCCGCTTAACCGACTGCGCCACCCAGGCGCCCCTAAAAACTGTAATCTTAATAACAAACAGAAACGTGAATAAATGTTTATAATTGCTAAAAACCTGTAAGTACACTGAAATTCCATTAAAATATGAATGCATAGGGGTGCCTGGGTAGTTCAGTCGGTTAAATATCTGACACCTGATTTTGGCTCAGGTTTGTGAGTTCGAACCCCACATGGGGTTCTGTGCTGCCAGTGCAGAGCCTGCTTGGGATTCTCTCTCTCTGCCCCTCCCCTGCTCATGCGCATGCATGCTCTAAATAAATAAAATTGAAAAAATATGAATGCGTATTTTAACAACTCAAGATTTGAAAACATTTAAATGTCAACCAGTATTGAAATGGGTAAAATAACATAAGGTACATCCATAGAACATAAAGCCATGATAAAGAACACAGCAGGTCTGTGTGTTTTGGCATGCAAAGATGTCCACAGTATATTATTGAGAGAGAAAAGGAGGGTGTTAGGGCAATATGTACAACATGACCATATTTTTGTATAGAAAAAATTACACTCAGGGCACCTGGGTAGGTCAGTCGGTTCAGCGTCTGCCTTCAGCTCAGGTCATGATCTCGCAGCCTGTGAATTCGAGGCCCACATCAGGCTCTGTGCTGACAGCTCGGAGCCTGGAGCCTGCTTCTGATTCTGTCTCCCTATCTCTCTGCTCTTCCCTGTTCTCTCTCTCTCTATCTCTCTCGCTCAAAAATTAATAAACATTTAAAAAAATTTAAAAAAGAAAAAAACTACACTCTACCATATCTTATTATGTATGTGTATGTGTGTCAACAATTTAGAATTACATACATCAAATCATTAACACTTTAAAAATGTGCCCCAAAACTTAAATTTTTAACTTTATTCCCTGCTCTATCATATATATATATATTAACAACTTAAGTACTTTCAACTTAAAAAAAAGGCCAATTGTATATTTAGCTATCAAACTGAAATCAACAAAAAATTAAAATAGTAATGCTGAAGCAGTGATATTACAGATGATAGAAAACAAGCTTCAAAGGTGTATTTCTAAATAAAAGTCTGCTTTTGCAGTTGCTCTAACATGCAGGATTGAGAATCAACTATTTCATCATTCAGTGGCAGGCTGGGCACAGCCATTCACCTGCAGACTCCCAGAAAAGTCAGAGAACTTCTGAGATGTGTGAGTGAAAGCCTGTGAGGGCACAAGGCAACACCCGCCAAAGATCAGCAGAACTTGCAGGAGAAAAGCAGCTAAGAAAAAAATTCAGCAATGTTCACTCTCACAACTTAACAGCTCTAAGGTCACAAAAATCTAGTGTTCAATTCAGGATTCTGTTTGCTTCCAAGGACAAAAGCAACATGCAAAAGGGCCTTTGTGTAGCTTGGTTTAAAGGGTTAGTTCTCCTGGTGGCATTATGCTGAAAGGTAGTCAGTGTATAAAATGGAAAAATTGTACATATATATTTAAGATTTTTTTAAGTTTATTTATTTTGAGAGAGAGAGAGAGAGAGAGAAAGATGGAGTATGAGTGGGGAGGGGCAGAGAGAGAGAGGGGGAGTGAGAGAATCCCAAGCAGGCTCCACACTGACAGCACAGAGCTTGATGTGGGGCTCAAAATCATCAACTATGAGATCATGACCTGAGCTGAAACCAAGAGTCAGATGCTTAACCAACTAAGCCATCCAGGCACCCTATTTTTTTTTTAAGATTTTTAATGTTTATTTTTGAGAGAGAGAGAAAGAGAGCGAGCAGGGGAGGGGCGGAGAGAAGGGGACAGAGGATCCAAAGCAGGTTCTGTGCTGACAACAGACAGCCTGATGTGGGGCTCAAACTCACCAACCGTGAGATCATAACCTGAGCTGAAGTCAGATGCTTAACCAACTGAGCCACCAGGCACCCCGAAAAATTATGTATTTTTAGTAAGTTTCCAGAACAAATATCCTGGTCTTGTTTTGAGTATTAGTATGAGCAAAACAACTATCATGCTAATGGAGGAAAAGCTAAGTGCCCAGTCCAAAGCAGGAGATAATATAAAAATCCTTCATGTTTTTATGACACTTGGGCTTGCAAAGAAACTCAAAATACTTCAGAAAGAATGGGGATAACAGGCTTTGAAGTCTGAAGATCCCGGAAGACAACTGAGACCCCCCCCACCACCGACCCCCATACTGAGCACGCACTCTATAATGACTCTCAGACTATAGCATGGGGTGACTCTGAAGCAGCTCTTAGGATGCCACTATCCAAGACACTCCATAAATAGCTGGAGACGGCAGCGAACTCACTTGCTTCTCAGCAGGGACACACCATCTCCTGCTGGCATGTTGGCTTATTTACTCCACAAATATTTGCCATGCACCTTCTATTTGTTCTAAGCTTTGAGGTGCAAGAGAAAGACAAGTCCCTGCCGCTGTTCTCAGGGAGCTTACATTCAAGCAAAGGGAAACAAATAGTTAAGTCGACAAAGGAAAAAAAAAAAAAAAGCCTTCACATAATGTCAAGTTTATGAAGAAACAGAACAAGGTGATTTAATCAAGTAATATGGGCAGGGAGGTGCTACTTTAGATGTGGGTCAAGACAGTCCTCTCTACAGAGGAGATACCAGAGTCAAGACGTGAATGAGTGATCTGAGCACATGGGGGGATCGGGTGCGGGGACAGAATGGAAGGTGACTGCAGTTGGAGGGGAATGAGTGAGGCCAAATGCTCCTATCGGCCCAGAGGGCTGGCAGGGGTCAGACCACTAACCATGGTGAAAAGTTTAGATTTTTGTTTAAGGGCAATGGTGGACCACTGAAAGATTATAAAGGAAAAGAGTAGGAAGATTTCATTTATAATTCAAAGAGATGATCTAGCTATTACGGCAGGGGAGGGGGAAGCCAGCTTGGAAGGGACTGGAAACAGGGCTTGTGGGAGGTCACGGGAATGTTCAGTCAAGAGATGACAGTGGCCTGAAGCAGCAGAGATGGCAAGGAATGGGTGGATGAAGGACACGTTTTGGACAACTGCTAACAGAATCCACAGACGGACTGGATGCAGGGGTAAAAAAAAGGGGGGAGGGGGGTAATATCAAAATCTCAAAGATGATTTTGAAAGTAATTGTTTTTATTTAAAAAGCAATTATCTTCCTAATGCCCAAATCAGCAGTGCATGCTATATGATGTCTCTCTGTAGGCGTACTGATTTGCCTGATCTTCCAAAGGGGCCTACCTGCTAACACATAGCCAGCATTAGAAAGCCAGGCCTGAGGTCTACTGTGGAGCCAGTTTGTGACAGAGACAAGCAAGAGAAACCAGTCCATCAAAGAAATCCAAGTCAGACTCTCACTAGCTTTGCACTTATAACAGTTGAACCAAGTGGGCACAGGCATCCCCAGGGGTATTGCTGGAGATCTCTAAAACAACTGCCCACTCGCTTTAAAAAAGAGAGAGAGTAGTTTTTTACTGACAGTTCAGAAATTTAAAAAAGACCTTGTTAAAAAGACCTTCACGTACAAATGGATCATTTTCACCATGTGCTTATTCACAGAACTTACTTCATTAGGCCGGTGAATAAAATCTGCCACCAGATTCCTCTTCCCTAACAATGACTTCACGCAGGCAGGCACACAGCATCATTCCTAAGGGTTTTTTACAGCAGATCTAGATGAAGCTCATGCAACCAAATCCAAACAAGGTTCAATGTTATGGCTCCTGAATCTTTCAGGTGGGACACAGCAACATTTGTAAAGTTTCAAGAGGCTTATGATGCCCTCAGGGAGTCGTTTATAATACATAACCCATTTAAATTCTACACAACAAATTTAACTTTTTTCATTCAGACATTAAGCAAATGTGTGCACAATTCACACACTTACACACTCTTGAAAAACCATTTTGCCAGCTAGGATCCCCAGTTTTCAGGGGTGGGGGGATACGTGTTTTGGAGAATTACATGATTTTTAAAAAGGGTTGTTGTTGTTGCTTTTAATGGACCTCAGAGTTGGAAATAAAATGTTCAAGTATTTCAAAAAAGTATTCTTGGGTTTATTACGTTTCATCCACTCAATCTCCACTCTTGGAACCACTGTGCATCACATTATATAGTTCCTCCTTCTTTAACATGGGTATTTGAACTGGCTAGGATGTGAGCTCTTCATACACAAAGATGTAAGGAAAGGTTTAATAAAAGTACAAGAAAGATAAATGCCAAACTCATAAAAGTGGATATCTTTAGATATGGAGGAGACAAGGCCAAAACGGAAATGGTAATCAAAAACTTTAGATTTATCTGTAATGTTCTGTTCATGAGATGATTTTTCATCTAATTTCAATTCCTGTATGCATACAGAAAAAAAGACCAGCTACAAATATGACTAAAATGTTAATACTGATTCACTCTGGGATTTGAGAGGTGAGTCACCATTCTCCCCTTTATATTTATTTCCTAGGAAAGAAAAAAAAAACGAAGGGAGAAAGGGCATAATTTCTTTGTTGTAATCTCTTAGCCTTGCTGACCTGAAATGCACCAAGACTTAACAGATCACGGCCTTGTCAGGAGTGAGGGAGAACGAGAAGCTTTCCAAGACCTTCAGTGACACTTTATACATAATAACCGAATTACGGTTTCTCTGTGCCAGGCCTGGCAGACCCTGGGGCTGTCTGCCCAGCTGAGAAAACCCCCCTTTCTCTGGGAACCAGCATGCAACAAGCCCACTCCAGTAGGTGCCTGGTGGTGACAGTATCCTCCCAGCCACCGCTGACACCACAGCTCAAACCGGCCACCGACGGTGGGCCAGTCAGACTCTCTGGACTGGAAACCACAAACCAGATCTGCAGGACTGTTTCATCTTTTGGTGTGACTGACCCTCTCTCGTAGGCAGCCACACTTCACCCTGTGGCCTGGAGAGTGAAGGAAGCCCAGTGCAGAGCCCTGAGAGAGGTGGGAGATGATGGCCAGAGCTTTCCAGGGCCTGAAGGGGTCTAGGGTCCTGGCTCTGAGCTTCCAGAACCTCTTCTTATATGAACAAGCTTTACGATTAAGCCCTGATTTTCACCTAAAATAGCTCAGGCTGGTTTCCGTTACTTAGAAATGTGTTAGTCCTAATATTCCAAAGCCTGCTGGGTGGCCCCCAAGATTCTTGGTCTGGTTAGTGAGGCAAACATGCAGGACAGAATTCAGCAGAGGTCTCAGAAGCTCATCAAATTCAAAATTCCTCATTAACTTCTTGCTACTTCCTAAAAATTCAAAGCTAATAAACCCCTAAGGGAGGCTCTGGCTTTGGCTCTTCAGACCAGTACTGCATTGTGTTCTGGGATGGATCTGGAGAGAAACATCTTAGAAGCTGTGGTCAAGTGCTCTAAATTAGTGCACCAAAGGGCTCTAAATTAGAGCCCTTTCTGCCTGATGTCCCTGCTGCAGCCTCAGTTTGAAGCATCACCAGGAGCAACGTGCTGATCTTCCTTCTGTTTGGCACAGACACTGAATGCTCTGCACACACCCTCCCCCACCTTGCAAAGCAGGAATCACCTCCAACCCATGGCTGGAGGTGGGGGGTGGGGGGGTGGTGCTGGGACGTTAGGCAACACATCTAGGATGCCCAGCTAGTAGGTGGCAACACTAGGACTCTCAACATCTGATTCTCGCCCTTTCCACCACGCAATGCTCTGGAAGCTACCAGTGACGAATTCCTACCTCAAGGCCACCCCAACAGGTGCACTTCCAACCTGGACAATCTGCTGACCTTCAGTGACCCTGCAGGCATGGTCTTGTCTGAAGGACCAAACAATGCCATCTCTCCCATTTTTGTTCCATAGCTCTTCTCTTCCCCCACCTGTCCCATGGCATTTTCATCTAGAACCATGTGCCCTTACGCCTTCCTAAAACCAGGTCTGGAGTTTTCAGACTAGCTTTCCTTGTGAGCAGCAAAGACAAGTTCTCATCATGGCTAATGCATCCTGGTTCTTGTTACCACTTTATATCCTTGAGGAGAAATGAATCAAGGACAACACAAGATGCACAAAGCCTTAACTACCATTTCTCAGCCCATGATTCAGTGGACAGTTTCCAAGTAAAAGCTGAGCTGCGTGGGCTCAATGCCAACTTCAGCATCCACAGTGTGATCTAAGGGGCTCATTAAAACTCAGATTGTTGGCCCCATACCTAGAGTTTCTAGATTCAGTAATCTGGGGTGGGGTGTAAGAATTTATGTTTCTAACAAATTCCCAGGTGTGGCAAGCTGCATAATGCCCCCCCCCCCAAAGATATCTAGGTCCTTATCCCTGGAACCCATATTTGTTACCTTGCTGATGTGGTTCAATTAAGCATCCTGAGATGGGGAGATTACTCCAGATTCTCTGGTGGTCATAAATACAATCTCAAGGGCCCTAATGAAAGGCAAGCAGAAGAAGGTTCAATGACAGATGAGAAGGCAATGTGACAACGAGGAACAGAGACTGCCATAAGGCAATCTCAAGCCAAAGAAGTCTGGCAGCCGCCAGATGCTGGAGAGGCAAGAATGGGCTCTCTACTGGAGCTTCCAGAAGGAGCCAGCCCTGCTACCTTGATTTTAGCACCCTCAGAACCGGCTCAGACTCCTGGCCTTCAGAAATGTAAGAAAATACAACTGAAGCCACTAAGTTTTGATACTGATAACAACAGTCAGTTACAGGAAACTAATTCAGCCAGTGATGAACTGCTGGCTGGGGTTCACACTTTGGGAACCCTGCACTCCATCTATCCCTGACCATACCTAATGCCACTTGGAAGATCAAGGTCTGTGGAAACAGCGCCCTGGAAGATCTGATGACAATTCTAAACAGCACACTACAAGGGGAGTACACACCACACCAGCTCCTTCCCTTCTCTTTAACTCCTTCAGCAGGAAAGAGCACAGCAAAGTGGTTGCAGAACTGAGTTCAAAACCTGGCTCTGCCATTCTCTGGTCCTGTGGTCTGGCCAGTCTCATAACCTCCCTGTGCCCCAGTTTCTGCGTCTGCAACTTGGGAACAACACCGCCAGCCTCAAAGCACTATAGACAGCATTAAGTGAGATGATGTGTTTATGTTCTGCCTGGTTCATAGAAAGCACTCACCAAACATCTGCTACTAATATTATTATTTTACTTAAAGTAGCTGAACACATATGCCCTGCTCTGATCAACAGAAGCCTTCTCCTTGATGAGGTGCCTTTATTGACAAAAATTAATGAGTGGCTTCCTCTGAGATCTCACTGGATCATCTATAAATTATCAAAGTTTTTTCTGTCACGGGACCTAGTCTCTGAAGCCTAATTTCTCACTCCTCACCCATACCCACTCCCACATAGACTATATACTTCCAAACTTACTAAACTACTTCTTCAAAATCCACTCTTGTTTCTGCTTTCACCTACACCTCTTCCGCTGCCCTGAAAGAGTTTTCCTGGTCTCCACCTTCAGCACAGCCATGATACATTGACCGTCTTCAGGAAGGAGTCCTCTGTGCCCCTGCCAGGTTACAGGGCAAGGGATGATAAAAGTTGGGCTATTACTGTTCTGGAACAAGGGGGTGAACACTACTACAAAGTTTTACTGTCCAGTGGGGAGAGTTTCACTCAAGACTAAGAACAGGGGGCGCCTGGGTGGCGCAGTCGGTTAAGCGTCCGACTTCAGCCAGGTCACGATCTCGCGGTCCGTGAGTTCGAGCCCCGCGTCAGGCTCTGGGCTGATGGCTCAGAGCCTGGAGCCTGTTTCCGCTTCTGTGCCTCCCTCTCTCTCTGCCCCTCCCCCGTTCATGCTCTGTCTCTCTCTGTCCCAAAAATAAATAAAAAACGTTGGAAAAAAAAAAAAAGACTAAGAACAGGAACTCTGGGGCCAGTGTGCCTGGGTTTAAAACCCTATTCCACCACTTCCTCATTTTATAACCTTGGGCAACTCATTCCAGTTCCTAATCTATGAAAAGGAGATTAAAATAGCATTAGCCTCCCACATAAGGATTTTATGTGGATTAAATGAGATAGCCTATGTAACAAAGGATATCTACCATACAGTAAGTAAGTACCTAGTAAAAGTTAACTGTTAACCAGGACTCACACCTGTGAGCATTCTCCCTCAGAGACATCATCCTGGGATACGGTCTTCGGTCAAAGCTGCCACTCTTCTGAATATCACCAACGCCCCTCTGTGATATTGTACCTCTCAGAACCAGTATGTGAGCCACGCTAGAAAAAGCCATTCATCACTGATGATTGCCCCTTGTTTATACTAGGAGGAGCACAACCAGTGCTGGAACATCCTTATTCATCAGACTTGGCTCAAAGGGCCAAATGATACTCAAAAGTCAAACCCACACCCAATGATGTGCTCCTTCTGAGAATCATCAAAAATAATATTGGGACAGAGGCTGTTGGTAATCCTCAGATATTTATTGCCTCCTTCTTTTACAGTAACAACTCCAGTATCGAGAAGGATTTCATTTCCAGCTTTCCCTGCAGCTGGGGATGGCCAGGTGAAGAAGTTTTGGCCAATGAGATCTGAGGGAGAACCACATCTTCCAGGTGTTTCTGAAACAGAAAAGGATAATCCTTCTGCTCCCCTGTTTCCCTTCAAACAGGTATGCATGTGGATGTGGTAGCCATGGAAAGTGAAATGTGGAAACCTCTTCTAACCACATGGACATGATCAACATGTCCATGAGTAAACAGAGCAAAAAGAAAGGAAACAGTGTCTCTGATATCATGGAGCTATCATAGCAACCTTAGAGTGCTTATGGCCAGGCTACAGGTTTAAGCCACAACTATCTGGCATCTCTTACAGCAACTGAACCTGTATTTCAACTAATTCAAACATTTAATAGCTTCTTAAGGTATCTGCAAAAGTTTAAAATATATTTTAAGCAAAGATAACATTGTGGGACATTTCCCAAAGTGACTACTTGGAAGGTAACACTTGTTCAGCTACAGTGTTAGAGTATTATTCGTTTAATGAGTCACACTATGTACAGTTAATCATTACATCTCCTGAGATGGGAAGAAAAACCTATCCAGTGGTCTAAATCCACCAATATGTCCCAAACACATCCAGTGACATCTACAAAGTTTTCTTCTAACAAATTTTTGGACCACAGAGTTGGAAGAATGTGGGCTGTTCTAATGGACAAAGCTCTGGAGTAGCTGCTGGAAGGTTTGGGCTGTGGACGCAGCCCTTCCAGGCCTCATTTTCTTTATCTGTAAAAGCAATGAGGCTGAGAGACTCAGAAGGGAGGAGGAACCAAACCTCCACAACCAAAGAAAGATGTGGTCCAAAAGTAGCAACTGGCAGGAGAAACAAAACTAGTAAGCACAAAAAATGAAAAACCTGAACCAAAAAAATAGCCTGTGGGAATAAGCTTCAAAGTGGGGAACTTGGGGACTAAGCTCAGGGAATTCCTAAGCTTATTCCCCACAATAGCCCATCAAACCTGTAAGCCATGGCCATAGTACCACCCATCCCCAGTCAGCACACAACCCTCTCCTGGAACAAGCCCAGAGTTTCCATCTGTGTTCACTATTGGACACGTCTTCCTCTTGGCCAGGTAATTCAGAGGGGAAGAGAATGTAGGGATGGGGTCTACAGAGCCCCATCTCTTGCTCATTGCCTTTAACATTCTTCCAAATACTCCCAAATACTCAGACCCAAAATTAAAGTCCTCAAAGCCCAGAGAGCAGATCCTCACTCATTTGGGGGGAGTCCTTTTGGCCATTTCTGGTTCCTCTTTCACTAGGATTAAAGAACATAGTTGTAAAATATGGGCCTTCAGGAGCCCTTTCTCTTTTTCACATCATAATGTGGGCTTACCACATGGTAAGTACATAGTTAATTTGTTTCAAAGAAATGACTGATCCCCAAAGAAGCCAACCACAAAATAACCTACAAAGGGGGTTAAATGTATACATCATTTTCCTTTGGAGGCAGGATGAGCCCATGTCTGCTTCACACGGACAAGACCAAAATCTACCACTTATTGGCATTTCTCCACTTCACTTACCAAACTACATTTCCTAAAGAAACTCTTACACCGAGAAACACACTGGCTCACAACCTCCAGGGTGTTCTACATCAAAGAGACCATGACCAAGGAGGGAATCAAACAAGAGGCCAGGGCACCCGTGGCCACTTCCTAACCACAGCAGTATCCTGTGAGAGCAGAGCCTCAGGCTACTCTCCCTCACTTCTGAAGAACAGGATGGTGGCAATGAATGCAAAGTCTTTTGATCACTTTCAGGATATATTGGCACTGTAAGGACCAAAAGTCCCTCCCCAGAGCTAATACTAACCCCTTTTGAAGGCTGTTACTGTGTTCTAAGCTGCTTCTTCCCTTCAGAAAGTCTTTGCTTGGTCAATGGCCACTAGGGACTTCCAAAGTCCAGCTCTGTCCTCAAATCACCGAGCAAAGAAGTGTCAAGAGTCATAAGCTCTGGCCACCTCCATGTCCTTTTCTTCTTGCTCTCACTTCTGATCACCTCCAAAGGGAAGCAACTAAAGAAGACTCTAATACTACTGTCCCAAAGCCCGTCAGCTTTGAACAAAATTCCCTATCCTAGGGTGTGGTAGATTGTAGTCTCCAAAGACGGCTACACCACTTTCTTTCCCCTTCTGTGTGGACATCCCACAATGTAACTCTGACACTCCTCATTGACAGGTGGGTCTAAATCTCCTCCCTGGAAGTTGGGCAGATCTTTGTAACTCCTTCAACCAAGAGAATGCAAAAGAGATGCAGCACAACTTTTGAAGCGGGGGCGTCCAGGGCAAATCAGCTTCCACCTGGTTCTCTCTTGGGACACATACCTTCAGAGCCTTGAGCCAACACAGATGAAGTCTGGTGACCCTGAAGCCACCATGCTAGAGAGAAGACACGGACAGGCAATGAAAGGATGGAGAGAGATGTCCAAGGAGCCCTGTTTGTTCCAGCTCCCTGTTTTTCAAGGGTTCCCTGACCAGACCCTCAACATGTGAGTAAAGAAGGCTTCAAGATGACCCAAACCCTAGCAATTCTCTGAATACAACCTCACCAAGGACCCTGGGCTAAAACCAGCTGAGCTGCTCCCAAATTCCTGACCCACAGAAACCTTGTGAATTGTTTTTAAGCCACTATGCTTTTATGCAGCCACAGTGACTGGAACACAGGACCTTTAGAAGACATGGCCCCTTTTCCCAAGATGGCAATTTACCTCCTCTGTGGTAGGTTTAGAACATCTGGTCAGTGTTTCATTTCACAACTCAATCTCCTAGTAAAATAATGGCACTTCTATCTTCATACATAAGTGTTTAAATTTTTACTTCAACATATTGAGAATTTCACAATACCTCTTTCAAGATTTCTTGATAGACCTTGAAGCATCTCCAACTGGAGTTAGGCAATCCCCACAGCTAAAAGCATATGACCCTACGGTGCTTCCCAAGGGCAGACCCAGAGCCAGGGAGGAGAGGGGGGAAGGGCAGAGCTGGGCAAAATTTGGACCTTCCCACTGCCTCTTGAATTTTCTTGCCCTTACACCACCCTTCTTCCCCCGTGACACCACACTGATGGAGCAGGCCTCTAAAAACCAAGGCTCACTTATTAATAAAGAACAACAGAACAGGACTGGTGACATTCACTAAATCGGCTACAGTTGCTGGAATCCAATGGCTGTGGATAACAATGGCAAATGACATGTAAGGGGAAGAAAGGCTTATTATTAAAATGAGCTGAGGCCAAAGCTGGGAAGAAGAGAAAGGGGTGTGTCATGAGAGTAGGGAGGTTCCATTTCAGAAAACCAAAGCCCTTTTAACTGAGTTTGGCTGGAATCTGAGATCACCTGCTCCCTATTCGTAACTGGAAACCTTTCCATAAAGAGTCAATTACTTGACATTAAAGTCCCCGATTTTAAAGGACTTTGAAACCAATACCACCTAAGTGCTTGCATAAACAAAATATCTGTCTGTGCGATTCTGATTCACTTCTTCCTTTTTTGTTTGTTTCAGGTTTTTATTTAAATTCTAGTTAGTCAACACATGGTGTAATATTGGTTTCAGGAGTAGAATCTAGTGACTCATCACTTACATGTAACACCCAGTGCTCATCCTAACAAAAACCCTCCTTAATACCCGTCAGCCATTTTAGCCCACCCCCCATCCACCTCTTTCCATCAATCCTCAGTTTGTTCTCTATGATTAAGAGTCTTTTATGGGCAGAAGACATAAATAGATATTTCTCCAGAGAAGACATCCAGATGGCTAACAGACACATGAAAAGATGTTCAACATCACTCATCATCAGGGAAATACAAATCAAAACCACAATGAGATACCACCTCACACCAGTCAGAATGGCTAAAATTAACAACACAAGAAAAGACAGATGTTGGTGAGGATGTGGAGAAAGAGGAACCCTCTTACACTGTTGGTGGGAAGGCAAACTGGTACAGCCACTCCAGAGAACAGTACGGAGGTTCCTCAGAAAGTTAAAAAATAGAACTACCCTACAACCCAGCAATTGCATTACTAGGTATTTACCCAAAGGATACAAAAATACATATTCAAAGAGCCACAAGCACCCCAATGTTAATAGCAGCACTATCAACAACAGCCAAATTATGGAAAGAGCCCACATGTCCATCAATGGATGAATGGATTAAGAAGATGTGGTCTATATATACAGTGGAATATTAGCCATGAAAAAGAATGAAATCCTGCTATTTGCAATGGGGTGGACAGAGTCAGAATGCATTGTGCTAAGTGAAATAAGTCAGTCAGAGAAAGACAAATACCATATGATTTTACCCATATGTGGAACTGAAGGAACAGAACAGATTAACGTAGAGGAAGGGGAGAAAACAAAACAGAATGGTTCATTTTTTTTTTCTTTCCATCGCTGATCCCTTCTTCCTAATAGTTTATGCATCTTGACACAAATCTAGAAACTCAGTGCCTTGTCCTGTGAAAGGTCTGCCCTCTGCACACCACATTATTTGCAAAGGCTTCCCTCTGGGGATGATTTTTGTCTTGTCAAGCCCTGTGTGCAGCCCTTTGACTGGGATGGTGTCCCCATCCTTCCTCACCAGCAGTCTGTGGACCCACAACAAAGGGCAATAGCAAATAATGCAAAGACTGGCATCAGACCCACAGCGCTCAGGTTCCCAAAGGCTCCAAGTCCCACCTGCTGTTCAGAATCCTCACAACTAGCAAAGCCAATAAAACAGGGCCAGAGAAACTTAAGTTGATTCCCAAGAGCACAGACACTGTCTGAGGCCAGCCCAAGTAGCTCCATCAGCAAAGAGACCCAACCCTCCCTGACTCCTGGTCCTAGGATCTATCACCAATTCTTCCAAAACTATTTTGGATCCAGTGACAGATGCCCAAAAAGCTACACTCCCTCCCTTGTGCCTGACATCTCTCTCTCCCCAGCCTAAACCTGTGAACACTGACTGACCACACTGGGCTAAAGCTCCAAATCAACCCCTCTGCCCATAGTTGGTGACCGAGACCCCCTCCCTCATGCTGCAGACCCCAGGAATGTGGCTGCTCTCTGCTCCTTGCTGACACTCCCCTCCAACCCTCTCCCAGAGGTCTCTTCTCCCCAGAACTGGCTATCAAACAGAAATGTTGTTACCTTCCCCCACATAGCCCACTTAGCTCCCACTTCCTTGGAGAGACAGCATGGCAGAGTAGAAGGGACACAGGAAATGGGCTGATAATCATGAATACAGCCTGAGCCCCACCACTGATGGGCCTCACACAGGCTTCAGTAGTCACATTGATTCTCTGAGTTCAAAGCCTAGCTCCATACCTCACTAACTGTGTGACTTAGGGCAAGTTACTCAAGCCCACTCTGAACCTTCACTGCCTCATCTGCACAATGGGATAATAAACTATCTTATAGGGCTATTGTGAGAATGAATCAAGCTAATAAATAATGATAATCTCAGAACCTATTTTGGCATGGTAAATGCTCAATATATATATTATCTATAATCATTATTTATTATCATTACCGTCACAAGACAGTTACAGTTCACCCAGCACCACCCTTCACATGACTGCTCTAAGGATAAAATGAAATTTGGTTTGTGAAAAGTACCTAGTAAATTACAAAAGCACACAAAATTTGTTAGCTGTGGCTACTGTCTCAAAAAACTTCCTGGGGCACCTGGGTGGCTCAGTTAGTTGAATGTGTGAATCTGGATTTCAGCTCAGGTCATGATCTCGAGGTTCATGGGATCAAGCTCTGTACTATCAATGCGGAGAATCCCTGCTTGGAATTCTCTCCCTCTCTCTCTGTCTCTCTCTCTACCCCTCCCCCACTCATGCTCTCTGTCTCTCTCTCTCAAAATAAATGAATAAAAAAAATTTTTTTAAAAATTCCTAACCTAGGTCCTGCTCATTTTAAAGGTTTAGTGCTACTGTAGAGGGGCAGAGTGGTGGGTATCATAGGAAGAACTTAAAATACAGAAATATAGGTCGGGAATATCTATACCTGTATATTCTAGAAATCTCTATGCCTTTTTATTATATACTACTCACCTCCCTGTGGAAGTCCTATAGCCCATATGACATGAACATACACGAAATTCAATTTATCATCTCCCTCTCATGCCACAATGACCCCCACTCCTGATCATCATCCTATATTCCCTAAGGCCATGAACAGGGCCTTCATTCGTCCACAACTCCACCCTCCTCGGTCAATGTCATTGAAGTTCTGTCAGTTCCACCTCCCTTATCTCCTGCAGACCAGTACTGCTGCTCTATTCCATCACCTGTCCAACCTCATCATCCCTGGCTCCACTGCAGGGATCTCCTAAGGATGTCTCAGCCTCTCCCCTCTTCCACCCCAGGCTGGTTTTCCAAAATGCAAATTTAATCATGTCATTTCCCTAAGTAAAGTCCTTTGAGGTTTCATCGACCACAGCTGTGGCATTGAACTCTGAGTTCACAGACCCCACTGCAAATCTGATAAACATCATAGACCCTCTCCACGGGAAAATGCACGCATGAGCTCACACAAGTTGGTCTGCCTCCAACTACCCACTACCTTCATTTCTAGCTCTTTTTTGCCTTGTACTAAAATGACCCTCTAGCATCCCCCATTCTTTCATGAGTCCCCTTCTCCTTTCAAAGCTCTGAAACCTGCTGAAAAGCAAAAAACTACACCATTAATTTCTGTCTCCCTAGGACCAAGAGTTCAGACATGGAAATGGGTGCTAGAAAATAAGCAAGCTTACTCTAAGCTAACAGTTTGTCTTAAATTTTGTGGTTGACAGAATCAAGCCCCTCAAAGATGGCCATGCCCTAAACTCCAGAACCGGGGAGGATGTTACCTTAGTGGCCAACAGGATCCTGTAGATGTGATTAAATGAAGGACCTTCAAATGGGGAGATTATCCTGGATAATTCACTTGGGCCCAGGGTCATCACGGAAGTCCCCACTAGGCAAACAGGGAGGTAGAAGAGTCACAGAAAGGGACCACATTGCAAGCAGACTGCAGTGATGGGATTGCAGGCTGGATGGAGGCCCCAAGTCAAGAAATCTAGACAGCCACCAGAAGAGCACCTGGGTGGCTCAGTCGGTTAAGTGTCTGACTTCAGCTCAGGTAATGATTTTGTGGATCATGGGTTTGAGCCTTGCATTGGACTCTGTGCTGACAGCTCAGAGCCTGGAGCCTGCCTCAGATTCATTCATTCATTCATTCTCTCTCTCTCTCTCTGCCCCTCCACTGCTCACGCTCTGTATCTCTCAAAAATAAACATTTTTTTAAAAAATGTTTAGGGGCACCTGGGTGGCTCAGTCAGTTAAGTGTCCAACTTCGGCTCAGGTCATGATCTCATGGTCCGTGGGTTCCAGTCCCGCGTCAGGCTCTGTGCTGACAGCTCAGAGCCTGGAGCCTGCTTCAGATTCTGTGTCTCCCTCTCTCTCTGACTCTCCCCTGTTCATGCTCTGTCTCTCTGTCTCAAAAATAAATAAACATTTAAAAAAAATTTTTTTAATGTTTAAAAAAAGAAAGAAAAGAAATCTAGACAGCCAGTAAAAACTGGAAAAGGCAAGAAAACATTCTCCCCAGGGCCACCAGAAGGAACACAGTCCTGTCAACAACTTGATTTTAGCCCACTGAGGCAGGTTTGGGACCGCTGACCTCCAGAAATTTAAGATAGTAACTTTGTATTCCTAAGCCACCACGTTTGTGGTCATTTGTTACAGCAGCAATAGCAAACTAATACAAACTACTATACAAACCAATGTTGTTGTGTATTCTAGTTACATAATGTTAGAATTCTAAAGCTGTGATATTCTCAGCATCCATCCATAGGAGCCTGGTTAAATATATTATGGTCCCTACATATAATGAAGTACTTCACATCTATGAGGAAGGAAAAGATTGCTCTATTTGCTTATTTATGTGCATGCGCATATGCACACACACACGCTTACACACACTTTTGTCAAGGGCAGAAATTCTTCCATATTTGGGGGTATACTTTCTGTACAATCACATGATACTGTGTACAATGTTCTCTAATCTGCCTTTTTCACTTAATACATTACACATCACAGGGATCATCACAATTCATTTAAAAGTATCTCTTCCTCATCTCTGAGGACAGGATTAAGCATCAGGTTTTACTTTCCATGTGCTAACTGTATTTTATAATATATATTATCAGGAGTGCCTGGGTGGCTCAGTCAGTTAAGCGTCTGACTTCGGCTCAGGTCATGATTTCACAGTCCGTGAGTTCAAGCCCCGTGTCAGGGTCCATGCTGACAGCTCAGAGCCTGGAACCTGCTTCAGATTCTGTGGCTCCCTCTGTCTCTGCCCCTCCCCTGCTCACACTCAGACTCAGTCTCTCTCTCAAAAATAAATAAACATTAAAAAAATTATAATATGCATTATCAAAAATAAATACATGAATACATTTCCATTTGAAGAAAAGACTCTCAGAAAAATTTCATGTCAAAATTTCATCTTGGTTGTTGCACAAAGAAAAAATTCATACAAATTTTAGTAAAATTTATGAAATATATCATCCTGCTACTCTTCTTATTAATAAAAAAAAATAACCATTGAAAGAAATCTGAACCATGTAGGTGTGCAGAGAATTCTATCTGGATTTAAACTTTGGCTGCCTGTATCACCTGAGATTTCCCCAAACCCTCTATTATCTGCACGGTTTCCAGTGTGGCTGGCTGTCTAATTACTAATCTCACTGAGAGCTGTTAACAAACTCACACAATAGGAACAGCGGTAAGATATATTGCACTGATTTCTCACGGGACCAATATGCACGGTTCATAATGGGAAGAATATGAATAATTCAGATATTTCCTGTCTGGAAAAAAAAATGACTTTTAGGTATATAAGCCTAAATCAGATTGAATTAATTAAAGAAGATGAATAACAAGCAAAGTGGATTCTGCGCCTTAACTTCACAAGTTCCAGTTACAAATTTCACGGAGAGCTCACAGCAGGTAGGGCAGCCTCTAAGTGAGAGAATAATGCTCATGAACAAATCTGCTCTCAGGATCTGGGAAATCAAATTGTCTTCTTTCTCAAAAGCAAGAGACCATGCCAACGCAATCACCACTTACCAGCAGACAGTCCACAGAGCTGCCGTTTTCAAGCTATCAACCTGATGTCACCAGTTTACGAAAATCCTGAAAATGTAACAGTTGCCTTTCACAAGCCAGCCAACTCCACTGAGTAGCTCTCTACTTATGCTTCAAATAAACAGGGGCACCTGGGTGCTCCTTCAGTTCAGCGGCTGACTTTGGCTCAGGTCATGATCTTGTGGTTCACGGGTTCAAGACCCACCTCGGGCTCTGTCCTGACAGCTCGGAGCCTAGAGCCTGCTTCAGATTCTGTGTCTCCCTCTTTCTCTGTCCCTCCGCTGCTTGTACTCTCTCTCTCTCTCTGTCTCTCAAAAATAAATGAACATTTTTTAAAAATTAATAAAAAGAAAAAAAGAAATGTAAATCTCTCACAACTAGATGCATTCTTAGCATAAGGAATTCTCTCTTTAAGGGACATGTCCTTCCAATGGGTTATGTATTAACTGCATTGTTTAGTACTGCAGTAGACATACATAATTCATATTTTTTTCAGTTTATTGAAACATAATTTACACACCATATTCACTGACTTAAAATGTATAATTCAATAGTTTTTAGTATATTCAGAGCTGTACAGCCATTACATTTAATTTTAGGACATGTTCCATCACCCCAAAAGCTCCTTACCTTTGAGGGTCACCTCTCACTGTCCCCCAACACCCCCAGCCAAAGGCAACCATTCATCTACCTTCTAACTCCACACATTTGCCTCTTCTGGATATTTCACATACGTGGAATCATATCGTATCATACATATATTTGAGGTGAACAGACCATACTTAATTGGTACTGTATGAGGCAGTGTTCATGAAAAATAATCACCCTCACTGTTATCTTATAGAACCAACTGATAAAACACCAAAAGTAGAGTGGGGAAAAATCCAAGAGAATGTGCCACATTCACGTTTCTGTCAGCAACTGGTCTCCCACAGTTCTCTGAAGAAGGTATTTTAACCAGACACAGGTGCCTAGGAGAAAGAGATAAAAAGTATTAAAAGGTCACACCCCATTAGGGTGATGTGTGATGCTCCAAAGTCAAAGCAGGCCCGCTTCTGGTGACCTTGCTCTGCCAGCTTCCTCCCACAAACACTGTGACTTTGACCTTGCAAACAGAATGACAGCTTTGAAGATGTTCCAGGATCCCACATCCGGACAGAGGCTGTAGAGGCTGGGTGTGGCCCCGGTGGACCACCACGTGGAGCTATTTTTAAGGGTGTTAGCTGCTGATCTTGCCACGGACCTCCCTCAGAACAAAATGTCACTCCTTGTAAGAGACACACTACAGGCAAAAGGCTTACTGCAAAATCAAAGCAGGATAAGGCACAGGGAAGACTGAAAATAAAGATGCCTTTTGAAACAAACCACCTTTGTTTTTTTTTTTTTTAACTATACCATCCATTATTACTTTTGTAAGCAAAGGGCAAATTTTGTTTTTGGGGGAAAGGGAGATAGTTTCAGTCTCTGAAAAGTCTTTTTATAGAAAGTCACCCAAAACCAGAATACCAAACTCTATAACACGACCGCAGCTATGTTTCTGAAAATGGATTAAGAAAGTGATGGGGATGGGGGCGCCTGGGTGGCTCAGGGATGGTTAAGCATCCAACTTCAGCTCCAGTCATGATCTTGCTGTTTGTGAGTTCAAGCCCCGTGTCAGGCTCTGTGCTGACAGCTGAGAGCCTAGAGCCTGGAGCCTGTTTCGGGTCTGTCTCCCTCTCTCTGCCCCTCCCCTGCTCATGCTCTGTCTCTCTCTCTCTCTCTCAAAAATAAACATACATTAAAAAAAAATTTTTTTTAAAGAAAGCCATAGGGATGAACCAAAAATAGTAAAATGACTATCCCTGGGAAACAAGAGAGTGGAAAATTATTTTCTCAGTTTTCTTCAAAATGAGTGTTATTTTTATAATATTACTTTGCAATAAATACCTAAGTAAGCTTTATCTTTCTAAGAAACGCACCCATATATCACCCACTCATAATGTAATAATGGACAGCTGTTCCTCCAACATCGCTGGACACATGGGGCTGAATGAATGAGGTCACTCCATGTAGTTGGACAGCAAGGCGAGCACTCCAGCTGTGAAAAGTCCCTCCACCTTCCAGGAAACCTGCCTACAACCAGATGCAGCAAACGAGTGAGGGTCCCACTGCCCCACCCTGACCTGCACTATCAGGGTTTCTTTCTGGTCCCAGGAAAGCAGATGGATCCTAGCTAAGTGATTCTACTGTTTCAGTTCCAGAATGCACATTTTCAAGAACTGCACTGAGCTAACTTAAAATCATTTTTAACACATCTGCTTCCCCGGTCTACTAGCCAACACCCACAGGTAAAGAGAACTGAGACGGGCCCTCAGAAGCTCTGAAGGTTCACATCCGAGAACTACACCAGAGCAGGGAGGAATCTTCATGCTCTAGAATGAGCAAACGTCTTGTGAGACTCAAGGTCAAAACAGTGCAAAAGGCATGCCCACTCAGGTCAGCACATGAATTTGTTGATCTGGGTATGTTCTTAGACTTTATGGGTTACCAGTGGCTCTGGAGGGGAAAAAAAAAAAAAAGGAAAAAGAGTTTTGTCTTTTGGTAAGTAACATGGCGTGTGGGGACTATTCATTTTTCTATCAAGATCCTTCTCACTAGAATGAGATCCTATGGGAAGGGACAAGGGTGTCTCTATCTTAACAACTTTTCCTTCATGTCATCTAGCAGGAGAGAGGCTAAAGGGTATCGAAGTTAGAGCAGCAGGTCTGGAACGTTCACGCCTGGGTTCAAACCCAGGCTTTGCTCCTCCCAAAATGTGTCACCCTGCAGAGTTCCTTCTCATCCCTGAACCTGTACAAAAGGAACCCCAGCAGATTCACTGGGCCGCATGCACCACAAGCCTGGCACATTCATGTTAGGCAATCCAATGGTAACTGTTTTAGAGAAGTTATTATTTTTCCAAGCACAAAGCAGGTGATCAATAAATGTCTGCTAAATAAATTAATCCTTGCAAGTTATTGGGTTTTAATTGCTTCAAAATGATTTTTTATTGAGTTGTTTTGTTCTACTTGAACTTCAAGTAGATAAGCCACATTTAATGAGGGTACTGTATTTGTGAACAACTGTTAATTCAACTGCTGCTACTGTCTTTCACCAGGTTAAAGAAAAAAAAAAAAAACTTTCCAAGATCCATCTATGTACATGATAATAATGGATTTGCACACAGGGGTCACAATCAGAATATTTAACAACTAGCAGAGCTCTGGCCCCCATCAGCCGTAAGGGACAGCATCTGCTCCCTGGCTGGGGTAGGCCCCAGGGGCCCACTCCCAGGCATCAGCCCTTTGGGCTGCCAGGTTTTTGGTATGACCCAAGGATCGAAGGAGTGGGGGTGGATGCAAGGGTGGAGGCAGGAGGCTTGGGGCAGTGGCCGATTACCAAGCCACTCTGCTGTTTTACCAGCCAGTCATCCTGGTAGGTACCCACTGACCGCCAGCCTTACGGTTGGTGTATGTTGCCTGACCGCATTTATCTGTTCCAACAGCTTTTGGACAAGTTCACTCACTTCAGGTCACACATCCTAACCTTAGCAGAGCTTTTCCTCACTTCGGGCAAGACCCGCATTTCATGTAGGTGACAGGTGTGTGCCATCACCCACCCCACCCACTTCACTTAGTTCCATACCCGCCTGGCCCCTGTGAGGATTCACATTTGCAAAGAACAATTTCACCCAGAGTGAGAGTGAACGACACAGTGCTCTGGGTTCAAACGAAGAGCACAACATGAAGCACAAACTTGTTCTGGAACTTATTGGGGCTTTCAAAAGCATTTTATTTGATTCCTACACCTATGTTGGAAAGGACCAACGGTGATTATCACCTCCACATTCTACAAATGATTAAAGAGGCTCTGAGAGACTCAGTAGATTGCACAAGGTCACAGACATAGTAAAGGGTGTCCTGGCTAGAAACAAGCTTCCTAACTCTGGATACTACTCCCCAGCTCCCACCACCACCCCACAACTGACTGATGCAGAGGTGAGGGGCTCAGCCACAGGGCCCTCACTGCCCCTGCCCCTACTAGCTTGCTGTGTCCTTCTGCAACCACATCTGCTTCCCGTTCCCCTAACCACGCCACCCTGTGCCTGCCAGAATAAACCTATTCTGACATGTTCCTTTATCACCAATTCCTACAAAAATACAAAGCATGTGCAAGAAATACCTCAGGTTATGTGGTTCTGTGCCCTAGGGCACAATGGCTAGAAAAGGGACATTGCTGAGGCAACACTTCGGAACTGTTAAGAAGTCTCTTGGGGCGCCTGGGTGGCGCAGTCGGTTAAGCGTCCGACTTCAGCCAGGTCACGATCTCACAGTCCGTGAGTTCGAGCCCCGCGTCAGGCTCTGGGCTGATGGCTCAGAGCCTGGAGCCTGTTTCCGATTCTGTGTCTCCCTCTCTCTCTGTCCCTCCCCCGTTCATGCTCTGTCTCTCTCTGTCCCAAAAAATAAAATAAACGTTGAAAAAAAAAAATTTAAAAAAAAAAAAAAAAAGAAAAGAAAAAAAAAAAAAAAAAAAAAAAGAAGTCTCTTAACCTCGGAAACAGTTTCATGAGAAAATCAGGTTTTCTACAAAACTTTCTGGAATAAACCATTTAAAATGAGGCCTTAAAAGAATTTTTAATCATTTTCTAAATAATTCAATCCTGTTGTCTTTTCACGGGGTCTTCATTTTAAATGGACATTTACCCTCAAGGGATAGGTAAAAGGATTAAATAAGAAGACTAAATCAAAGAGGGATTTAACACACCAAGAAGAAACCCAACTAGCCTTTAAAAAGTCACTGGTCAGGGTACTTGGGTGGCTCAGTCGGTTAAGTGTCCAACTTTGGCTCAGGTCATGATCTCATGGTTCATGAGTTCAAGCCCTGCATCAGGCCCTGTGCTGACAGCTCAGAGCCTGGTGCCTGCTTCTGATTCTGTGTCTCCCTCTATCTCTACCCCTCCCTTGCTCATGCTCTCTCAAAAATAAATAAACATTTAAAAAACTTTTTTTTAATAAATAGACAAATATATGAATAGATAAAATAAAAAGCCACTGATCAAATTTAGCCAAACATCTACCTCCTGCAAATCCTTCACTTTTTCATTACATAAATCACCAAATCTGGATATTCCCTTCCAGTGCTGTATTCTCAAACGCTGGTCAGGGACCAGGTCGCAGTGCAAGCTTCCTATCAGCCTCGTGAAGGCCAATCTCTTCGCAAGGAGAGTCAGAGAAGGCTGCAGGCAGGCACAGCTTCTCCCTGGTGCATGGAGATGTCCGATGACCACCGTCCCGGGCCTGGGTTTGAATCCATGCCACCACGTGTGGGCTGCAGTGTGTTGCACATATTGTTAACCTCTCCATGCTTGTGTTTCATCATAGTTGTTGTGAGAATCACACAGAAATACGTGGAGGACTCAGAACATCGCATGGCACACATTAAGTGCTCAATAAAGATTCGCTTTAGAGTTATTACGGCTACAACCACTGTGGACTACTAGAATGAAACACAGTGAAACAGGCACGTTTGATAATCTGGGAGGGAAATGGAGTAGTAAAAGCATACCTTCTCCCAGCTCCATCACCACTTCGATCAACTGCCTGAGATGCTGGGGCAGTTTAAGGGCACCTTAACAGCTACTGGAATTTCCTCAGTCTCTCGCCCATCTCCACGCAATTCACATGGGACTCATATCCAAGGTGGTTCTTCTGCACGAAAACATCGGCCACAGCCTGCTGGCGTGGCACCCTGCTCCACGCCACTGGACCGGCTCAGGCCACGCTTTCAACTCACCAACCGTGGCACACCTGCTCCGAACGAGAACCTCGGCTACGCAGCCCTGCGTCCCCTGCCCCCAGCCTCCTCCTGCTTAGCTTCTCCTACCTCCTCTTGCACAGACCTGACCCTGTGCCCCTCCCAAACTGATCTACCCTCCTGCCATTCCCCAAAGGCACAAGGCTTTTGAGGAACCCTATCCCAACACACATGCGCACGCTCTCGCTCTCTCTCTCCCCCCCCCTCCTCCCCCCGACCCCAACCCTAACAGGAATGAAGAGCCCATCTGGAAGTCCCACTCTTCAGCTTCCATAACTGGGCTCAGGCATCATGCCTTCCCCTAGCAGAGCATCCCCGCAGCACAGGGTATACTCTGGGGTTTACACATCATCCCTGCCTGCCTGCCCCAGAACAACACCCTGGTCCCAGGCATGCAGAGACCTCAGTCAGGGTCTGAGGAATGGACAGGTCACCAATAAGCACCTTTTTCCTCCAGTAACAAAAGATCCTAATGTCCTTATATGGCCAAGTTAGTTTTCCTATGTCCAAAAGCATCCTCATAGTAGGCATATTTTCCTAAGTGTAAATTTGGAACTCGGACACAAAGGGAATTTTTTTTTTTGTTTAAATAATGCTGTGAGGAGATGGGGATGCACATTACACATGACAAACAACTTTTTTTCATTACATACCTATTTAAGAGATGTCTGAGGAAAAAATACAGAATCTGTATGCAATGAACCCAAAGGATACCATTTAGCCTTACAAGCCCTTCTCAACCAGGAGTCCTCATCTGAGCCACAGACCACAGAAAATGATTGCAGTGAGTTTTCTCAGCTCCCTGATTCATGGTGCATGGCTACCCCAATTCTAGATGCATGAAACAGTGAATTCATTGCATACAATACTCTAGGGCATTAGGGCTTACTTCTCTTGCACAACTGAGGTTAAGAAAGGCTGGGGAAAGGGGACCTTCCTGCAATTTTTATTTTCTTTATCACTTTACAAAAATGAAAATGTGTCTTTATGTCTGTGGAGGCCAAGAACACGCACCGTATCAAGCCTCATTTATTTTGGGGGCCAAAACTGTGTCTCAGTTAGCATTTTGTGCCTCAGCATCGTCCACAGTAAACCAAAGCAAATGGGGCCCATCCCTTTACAAGAGACATATGGAAAGAAAATCAGGGAGAATGTGGGCCCAGACTCGCAGAACCACTGGCTGTTAAAGCTGGAGCATACTTGATAGAGTCCTTCAACCTCATACCTTACAAAAGAATATGGAAGCCACAGCTCCAGGATCTACAATCCCTGAACCTCAGAGCTGTCAGAGCTGGGGCCTCCGGTTTCATACTCTCTCCACTGCATCCAACTCCTTAATTTAAAACCAAATGTATCTGGGGTGCCTGGGTGGCTCAGTGGTAAAGCATCCAACTTCGGCTCAGGTCATGATCTCACAGTTTGTGAGTTCGAGCCTGGCATCAGGCTCTGTGCTGACAGCTCAGAGTCCAGAGCCTCCTTCAGATTCTGTGTCTCCCTCTCTCTCTGCCCCTCCCCTGCTCACGCTCTGTCTTTCAAAAATAAATAAATGTTAGAAATTTTTTAAACAAATGCATCTGTTAAGCTATAAACAATTAAAATAACTTTCTAATAGAGTAAACAACATGGCGATTTCAAAGTCTGACTCACTTGACACGAGAACCTAAGTTTCTGTGTAGTAAAGGTTCTGCAAATGTATTCATTAAACCTGTAATAAGTCATGCTCATTTCCAGGCATGCTGAATGGCAGGTGGCAGGTCTTAATGACTCCTGTGTCCCCCACACAGCCTCTGCTTAAAGGCAGGTGTTTGGTAGACATGTGGGGGTGGGGAGAGAGGTGGGGGAGCTTATCAGATTTTGCTATGAAAACAAATACGGCCAGTGACAGGTGAAGGACAATGAGGGCACTAGAATGACTTGCTTCAGCAATTCCCTAAACCTGATGTGTCAACACTAAGATCCCCACCAGTGGGAAACACAGGACACTTATTTAACACTATGCCCTTAGTTTCTTTTTTTTTTTTAATGTTTATTTATTTTTTTGAAAGAGAGAGATACAGAGTATAAGCAGGAAGAGGAGGAGGAGAGAGAGAGAGAGAGAGAGAGAGAGAGAGAGACAGAATCTGAAGCAGGCTCCAGGCCTCAAGCTGTCAGCACAGAGCCCAACACAGGACCTGAACCCATGACCATGAGATCATGCCCTGAGCCAAAGTCGGAAGCCTAACTGTCTGAGCCACCCACACACACACCTTTTTTGTTGTTGTTTATTTATTTATTTTGAGAGTGACAGAGACAGAGTGCAGAGCACACAAACAGGGGAAGGGCAGAGAGAAGGAGAGACAGCATCTCAAGCACGCTCCGTGCATCAGGGCAGAGCCCCATGTGTTCATGACCTGAGCCAAGATCCAAAGTTGGCTGCTTAACTGACTACACCACCCAGGCATCTCTATGCCCTCAGCTTCTACTGGTCTGTAAAGGGGATCAGATTGTTTGAATCCAAAGCAGCAAAACAGGCAATTTATTAACATTGACTGATGACAATTGTGGCTGCTTGTTTGTACTGTAACAACCTAGGCAGTGGCATACATTGGCCCCAGTACTCACCACAGCCCTGGGGTCAGTACTGTTCTCTAGCCTTACAGATGAGGCAAGCAAAACCTATAGAAAAGTTCAGTAAGTTGTCCAAGGCCACAGAGAGAACAAGCAGTACTTGGTCTTTACCTCAAACTATACACCTCCCCTGCCCCATTCATTCACTCTCTTAACAAATGTTGAACTGAGTAACTTCTATCAACCAGCACTTGAAAAAATTTGTCAACATCTATCTTACCATTAAGGGGCTTCTCTTATGAGGGTTACAGACATATCCAACTATCACCCACGAGGCAAAATGAAATGAACACCAACTAAAACCCTGAGTAGCAGTGCTTTAAGAGCACGAGTGCAGGGGAAACGTAAGTAATTCTGACACTGAGCATGAGCAAAGGCTCAGAGCCTGGGGATGGGTGGAAGATTCTCCCAAGGCCAGGGACAATGGGAAGGGGGTTTTCTCCTGAGGGAAACCCATGAGTATGGTGGAGCCACCAGCTGGTGGGGCTGGACTCCAGGGGCACCAAATGAAAGGGCACAAAAACAGATGGAGCCCTACAACCCCAGTGTTCTGGAAACACAGAGAGACATCCTAAGAGCCAAGAATGCATCAGCTCCCAAGAACAAAGTCCACACAAAGCCAGACACTCCAACAATTCCCACACCCTCCAACCTAGCTCTCAGCCTTCATGTCCTCACCATGTTGGTGTTAGAACTAAAATAAAGCCAGTGCTTCTCCACACCTGCCCTTGGAGATTCAGCTGGCAAGTTAGCTGAAGGTGTGCCTAGTGAGGGGTCACACATGGTATCACGTTTAAAGATCCTGGCTAAGGGGTACCTGGGTGGCTCAGTCGGTTAAGCATCCGACTTTGGCTCAGGTCATGATCTCGCAGTTCTCGTGGGTTCGAGCCCCACATCGGGCTCTGTGCTGACAGCTCAGATCCTGGAGCCTGCTTCTGATTCTGTGCCTCCCTCTCCCTCTGCCCCCTCACTTGTACTCTGTGTCTCTCAAAAATAAATAAATGTAAAAATTTAAAAAAACAAAAAAAAGATCCTGGCTGAGCCGGCTCCTAAAATCAGTCATTACATCTCTGAGATGTCTGATCCTCAAAAATAACTGTTTCCAGAAGTCCCACTGAGCTGCCCTAGACTTCCACCATAACCCCAGGCCTCAGGACTTTCTCCCTCTAAACAAGTCTTCAAAGGATGTGTTACCTCTTGAGTAACACAAGAATTCCTAATCCAGGAAGATCTGTGGATAGATAGAGAACAACCAACAACCCAATCAGTAACTCTAAGTTTCTATCATGAGCAATTTTGGGGGGAACAATTTGCTCTTTGCTAAAAATAGCAGTTCAGAAGGCTAGGAATATCAAATTATGGAAATGAATTATTTATGAGTACAAAAGCAGAATTTGGCATCATATTACACCTATATGAGTTACAAAGTAAGGAGTTTCCCAGAAAAGTCACTGTAAGGTTTGGTAGGAGCTTGATTAGATCCGAATCCCCCCACTATGGCCTCTACACACCACGCGTCTCCATCAGCATTTCATGTAATCACTACAAAACTATTATGAAAGGAATGTAGAAGGAATGTAGAAGGAAATGTATGTAGAAGGTATGTAGAAGGAAACACAGTCAAAACAAGGAAAAGATTCTCTGTCTACAAATCAATCACGTATCATTAAACCTGGTTTCTGAAACGATCACCTTAGAGATTCTTGGAACATAATCATGCTCTTTGTTACCTACTCAGGGAAGGCAACCAGGTTTCATATTCATTTGGACTTTTTCAGCACCAGAAGTGGAAAATCCAAACCAAGCAGGCCTCAGCAAAATGCAAATGTATTGACTCGTGTCACAAAGAGAAAAAGTCTAAAGCAAGACTGGCTTTACGTATGGCTTCAGCACAAGGCTCTACCATCCTGTGTACCCGTCACACCTGATCAAAGAAACGCCTGCCAGGTACTATGCCTACAATGAAGCCAGTAGAAAAAGAATACTATATGGTCCTTCCTGTTCTTTTTTTTTTATATATCAGAAAAGCAAAAACTTTCCCTGAACCCAGCACCATAATGACAAACCTCTGCTCATGTGTCATTGCCAGAAAACTTGCACACCTACCCTCGATGGCACGGGAAGCTGGAAAATAGGAGATATACCTTATCCAGTCTCTGAAGCAGACAGAAGAACGGAGAGAGGTTGTGAATGGGGGTTGGGACCCTGCCACCAGGCTCAGCAAAAGCAGGTGTGCAGCTCCAAACTGAGGACACAGTGGGGAGCAGTTACTGCTCCGAGAAGTAGGTCTTCAGTACAAAGGATGATCTGACACTTTAGCCATGTGCTGGTTTTTTTACATATTAACAAGTTGTTAGAGAGCAAGGGAAGACTTAACTAGAAGTTCAAGAAAAATCATCACATGAATATTTTTTTTAATTTTTTTTAACGTTTATTTATTTTTGAGACAGAGAGAGACAGAGCATGAACGGGGGAGGGTCAGAGAGAGAGGGAGACACAGAATCCGAAACAGGCTCCAGGCTCTGAGCAGTCAGCACAGAGCCCGACGCGGGGCTCAAACTCACATACCGCGAGATCGTGACCTGAGCCAAAGTCGGACGCTTAACCGACTGAGCCACCCAGGCGCCCCTCACATGAATATTTTTAAGAGGCAACTAATGACTTCAGGAGCAACAAAAGAGCTACAGAAAAGGAGATATAATCAGAGCATGTTACTCAGCTCCTCAGTGTACAGCTTGTATATAGTCAAAATTACAAATATACCTGATACAGAGGTAACCCAAAGACCTAACTGGGGAAACTGGGGATATGGAAATGAAAAAGCATGAAAGGTCTAAGATTTTCCCTGACTCCAAGCTAACAAGTTAGCTTGCCAGCTTCACAGATCCTGGCAGAAGACATGAGATTTGGGTCAGAGACAAAGGACAATGTATTACTCACAGCAATAGCAGCAGCCAGGGGATCAATATGTTTGCCTTGATTCCCCAGGTCCCCGTTCCCCCTGGCCATGCACTGAGGTCCTGGTGATACCTGAACACACAGTGGGCTGTGTTATAGGAGAGGAACCCCATGTTTAGAGAAGCTGAGTCTTTCATCATGGGCAGTAGGCAGGCCTGCTTTTGCTCTGGCGTGAGACATCAGCTCTGCCTTCCGAGGCTGTAAACCAGCCGGCCCTCTGCTCTGGAGGAGATACTGTATCTACCTTCCAAGGCTGGTCACTATAAAAGTATCTTTGAAAAGAAAATCTGAAACAAAGGAGTTACATGAGAGACCCAGGAAGAATTATCTCCCAACAGGGAAGAGAGTTAAAATCTCTACCTACGAAAATAAGTTAGTAGAAATGCCAAAAAGTGATGACCTTTAGAAACACAGGGTTTATACAAAAGCACAAAGAACCATTGAGAAGTGGTGGCCTCTGGTGTAAGAAGTAGCTGTGTGAAATGACAGGACGGAAGGGGACACAAAGGGAACAGGTTTTTTGTTATCAACTTTAGCACTATTTGACTGAAATCATGAACATGCATCATTATGATAAATAAACTTAACCTTCAAATACAATTCCGACAATGTTCGGGCTCTGTGCTGACAGCTCGGAGCCTGGAACTGCTTCAGATTCTGTGTCTCCCTCTCTCTCTGCCCCTCCCCCAGTTGTGTTCTGTCTCTCTCTCTCAAAAATAAAAATATTAAAAAAAAAACAATTCTGATAATGTTACGCAAACTCTGAAAACCAGAGACCTCTCTGTGAAGGACACAGCGTGGCTGCGATGGAAGTACAACCAGCAGAGGTGGCCATACTCATTCTTACATGACATCTAACTGTGAGATGCGTGACCCAGCTGACATTTAAGTAAAGCTATTACAAGGGGAGGTCAGGTCTTTATAAATCACACATGCCACGATCAACATTTATGTATCCCATGTTATTTTCATCAGAAAAAAATGGATCTTTGGCAAAAAGCAGAACCTAATTTATCAGCCAAATAATGGAACACCAAACTGTGTGCCAAGTACAATGAGGTGGTCAAAGGAAGTATTCAAATGATTCCCAAACTCAAGGAGCTTCAATCTAGACTGCCAACACCATCCACCAACTCTGGTTAACAAACAGAGAAGGGGCTTGCCCTGGAAGGAGTTCAGAGTTCAGAGAACTGATGCAAAGATTGACAAAACTAGCTCTGGAAGCTGGGGGAAACTGAGGGAGGCCAAGTGCTGACAACATCGTGGAGAGTGTGGGTTGCAAAGCCTCCAATGGTTGCTCAGCCCCAAGTACCTGACTCCTGGCTGGGCTGCTCTCTCCGCTGTGGAGCCCGGGGTGCTGCAGTCGTCCCCAAAGCTGGAGGGACTCTTACAAGGCACTCCTGCCACACCCAAAACCCCAAGTGGGAATTTCCATATTGAGATAACTTCACTTATGTGCCTTAGCCCTAGCTGCAAGCATCCTGGGAACACAAGTTTCTTCCAGCCTCCCAGAGCCCTGCCTTCCCTCTCACCAACACACAAATGGTGAGTGTCCTCAAAAAGGAGAGAAGGGTTCAGAGGCTGGCAGACAGAAAATAAAACAAAAGCATCATCACAGTGGGTGTACAGAACACACCATGAAAAGCTAGCAATTAGCCAGTGACCAAGGAGAAGGTAAAAAAATCCCTAGCCCCTACAAATTTCCTCTTCATACACATCCCTACTAGATGTGGATGTTAATCCTCAAAATTTGCTTAAACAGGTAAGAATAATCAGCCACATTTCACTTGGGCATTTAGGTAGAAAATAATTTTCGGCCTCCTATCAGCCATCACTGTGTCTCCAATAGATGCATTTATACGTGCTCTTCTTTACGTATTTCCAGGGAAACAAAAGACATCTGGCAGCAATGGAAAAAACGACCCTCAGTTTTCATCAAAGTTTAATCCTACTCACGTATCTCATAATACTGAGCAATGGAGTATCTTCCTCCCAGGACACAAATACGCACACTCTCTAGAACCATGCAATCCAACATGGTAACCACTAGCCACATGGAACTACTGACCACACGAACCATGGCTACTCCACACTGAAACGTGCTTCAGGTGTAAAACACACATTGGATTTCCAAGATTTAGCATGAAAACAAAACATCTCATCCATAATTCTTTTTAATTTCTTTTAATGTTTGTTTATTCTTGAGAGAGAGAGAGAGAGCAGTGGAGGGGCAGAGAGAGAGGGAGACACAGAATCCCAAGCAGGCTCCAGGCCCTGAGCTGTCAGCACAGAGCCCAACGCAGGGCTCGAACTCACGGACCTCAAGATCATGACCTGAGCCGAAGTTGGACGCTTAACGGACTGAGCCACCCAAGCGCCCTTCTCATTAATAATTCTTATGCTTTATTACTAAATACTGAGATACTATTCTGGATATGTTGGGGCAAATAAAAAAAAGATCTATAAAATGAATTTCACCTGTTTCCTTTTTACTTTGTGTAAGGTAGCACCAGGACAAATTATAATTACATATGTGGCTCACATTTGTGGCTTCATTCTATTTTATTTCTATTAGAGGGCACTGCTCTAGACACACAGTTCATCCAGCACACCCCAAAGTGATTGGTGCTGTAACATCCCCTCCAAGCTGTCCCTCCCAAGAGACCTGTCACAACTCAGGGGAACATGGACCCAGAGGCTTTTGGGGAATGGGGGGCACCCTGCTCCAGGACTGGGAGAAAGAGGCAGGAGAATGTTTGCCCTTCCTCTTTCTATGGCACATATGAATGATGCAGTCTGAAAAATTAATAGCTTGAGGTTTTCTGACCAAATACTCTGGCTTTCTAACTTCAACAACAACAGAACACACACACACACACACACACACACACACACACACACACACTGTAAAGTTACATGTGGACTTTATTTCAAACAAATGACGAAGCAAGTATAAGCCCCCCTCAAAAGTCTCTCCCAAGAACTGCATGTACAGCCCAAGAAAACAGTTCACACTGCCCTTTGCTTTTATGTGAACTAAATAACCACTGATTTATCAAACTTTAGCTACATCAGCAATTCATACAAGAGAAAAGTCACTAATCAAGTTGAAGGGTGGATTTAATTACATCAGAGGAGAAACCACTAAATTCTTCAGAGCCTTGAACCAACTATCAGAAAACACAATGCTTCCCTTTGACTTCAGCTCAGTACAATTAAAAACTTCCTGACCTTGGCTCTCTTTACTCTGCTATTCTCCAGGCTACCTAATCAGACCTTGAACAATCAAAATTGTGGCTGTTCCCACCACTGTCTAATCAGACCGTGAACATTCAAAGTTGTGGCTGTTCCCACCAGTGTAAAGCCAAATACTAGCAAAACGCAAATGCCAATGAAACCCAAACACCCTACTAAAATAAAGATAGAGCCCTAATAACAATTCTGAGACACCTTACTCGTTAATTTATTCAGCAACCTCTGACTGCCCGTCTACTCTCCTCCAGACAGATAGCATCCGAGGTGCTGGCCAAGGGAACAGAGAACTGCTGTTGAGATGCTCCCAGTGCAATGGGGGGTTCAGGGGGAGACACGCTGACAACCAAGGGGGACACATCAGGTGGTGGTCCATACAGAGGGCAGCAGGGACCCAGAGCAGGGTGAGACTTCCGGGAGAACAGGAGAGCAACTCAAACGCCTGGTGAGTGTCACGAAAAGGCAGAGCAGCGCCCCCTCCTCGGCCCTCTGCAGCTGGCCTCCTGCAGAAAAGCCTCGGAGTCAGCACCTTCATTCCAGGGCAGTGTGGAGAGGCACTGTGCCTCCCTGGAGCAGGCAGCAATCAAGTCACTACATCTGTCTAGTTTAGGCACCAAATGCAAAGAACTTGTTGAGACTCCATCGAAAGCCCCATTCTCCAACCTGGGTTTATCAGCAATGCAACTGATATTTTGCTCTCCATCTGTCTGACTTCTCTCTATCCTTCTCTCAACTGGCTCTGAACTTCAGAAGAGAAAATGGATGTCAGTTGCTGGGTCACCAAGAAAAATTTTAACGTAAACAACACTCACACACCCACACCCTTTTTACACCACCTTGAGGCATCCTCAAGTTTCTCCAACAGGTAACACTGTGCTGACAGTGCCTCTCCTTCTCCAGGGCCCACTCCTATCTCCTGGCAGCCTGCTCTCCTGCCTTAGCACTCTGACATTATGTTGTCTGCAAGGTCACTAGTGACTTCCTCAACACCAAAGGTAATGGACAGACTCCTCAGGCTTGACCCCACGTAGCCCATCACGCTGCTGGACACACTTTTACTTCTTCAAGTGTTTTATTCAGCACCTATATCCCTGTACAGTTTTTATTCCCTGTGGTAGGCTGAAAAATGGTCTCCGAAAGATATCTGCATCCTGTTGCCTAGAGCCTGTGAGTATTACCTTAAATGGGGAAAAAAAGTTGGCGGGCGGGGGGGGGGGGGTAGTCTCTGCAGATGTGAGTAAATGAAGAACCTTAGATGAAGAAATAATCCTGGATTACCCGGGTGAGTCCTAAATGCCATCAGAAGTGTCCTTATAAAAGAGAGACACAGGGAGACTGGACACACACAGAGGAGAAGGTGATGCGAAGAGAGAGCAGAGAGATTTGGAAATGCCTGAAGAATGGAGTGAAGCAGCCAACAAAAACCGGAAGGGGCAATGAACAGGTTCTTTGCTAGAGCGTCTGGAGGAGCACTGCCCTGCTGATCACCGACTTCAACCACTGGTACTGATTTTGGACTTCTGGCTTCCAGAACTCAGAGAGAATACATTCTTGTTGTTTCAAGTCCCCTGCCCCAGTTTGTTACCACAGCCACAGGAAGCTAATACAATCCACCCCAACTGTTCTGATCTCTGAGTCTTCTGCTAGTTCCTTGTTGTCTTCCCAAAAGGGGTCAGTCATTCTCCAAATTCTGTCTTCTGCCCTATCCCCTCCTGGCTTAGCTCACGCTGTCATAATCAACACCACAGGCTGGTGGCTTAAACAAGAAGAATTTATTTGCCACCATCTGGTCACTGGAAGTCCAAAATCAAGGCACCAACATGGTTGGGTTATGGTGAAGGCTCTCTAAGTTGTAAACTGTCAACATCCGGAGTCCTCACATGGCCTTTCCTTGGTATGTGCAGGCAGGGAGAGAAAAAAAAGAGAAAATGCTCTCTGGTGCCTCTTCGTCTTTTTTTAAGGACACTGATCCCATCATGAGGGCCCAACCCTCATGACCTCATGGAAACCTAATTACCTCCCAAATGCCCCATTCTCAAGTACCATCACACTGGGGGGTAGGGCTTCAACATATGCATTTTTGGCTACAAAATTCAATTCCTGGCACCTTGTCTCTCAGCATGATCCTACACCACTGTCTTACCCACCCCACTTCTCTAAAGCACAACACCCCCACTGTCTCTCTCTCTCTGCCCTACCTATCTCAGTCTCCAGGAACAGGTTTCCAAATGGCCACCAGATGTTTCTTCTCCAAGAACCAGCAGGACCTCAACTCAGTATCAACAACTGAAGCCACCCCCTGCCCTGGCTTGGCCTCGCCCTCATCATTGCCACCAAAACCAGCTATTTTTCTCAAATCATCAAAAAGCCATGAGCATCCGCAGATATTGGTATAAGCCCTGCCTGAAGAACAAAATGTAAAAAAATAAAAAATAAAAATTAAAAAACAAATTTTAACTCCAACATTTTAGGTGACAAAAATTGAACCAGAGCCTCCAGCATGAAGCGTCTAAAACAAATGCCAACTTTCCCCATGTTCATGTGACTTTGTGTGACTTCTGCACTTCAGAGGTAATGGCTGATAAAACATTCCATGTTGAGGACATAACACAGGACAGTATTCACCTCTGAGGATCACTTTAAACAGGACACCTTTAAGTCCAGACACTGTTGGCCAAGAGGGTAGTCTCCAAAAACCATCTCACATGGAAAAAACTGAAGAATCCGAGATGCTGAGGCTTTAGAAGAGGTGACAAGAGGGAAGGGTAAGCACACACCCAAGATCTGCCTCATGGAAAGTGAGAACCATCCTGCGGTTCAGAGCACAGACTGTCAGGTACATCAAGATGTGGATCCAGTCTCTACCTCTTACTAGCTATGGGACCTCCACAGAATGCCATGACTCTGCTGAGCCTTAAAGCTTCCATCCACAAAGTGGAGATGAAAATGTTATCTCAGAGCACTGAGAGAATTAAGTATAACTACACACATAAAGCACTTAGCACGGTGCCTGGCATGCATGTGCTTGATAAGTGTTAGCTAAAAAAAAATAAATAAATAATTACTAAGAAGCAGTTCTTCTGCTGACAATTAAAAAATATTCTAACTTAGGACTGGATAACATAAACTGGGTCTCAGGAAATTACTAGAATTTGCAGGACTAGAAGTATTCAAACCAAAGAAGTATTCAAGGACTCTTAGAATTTACCTGAACAGAGTTAAGAATCTCAGTGATGACGATTTAGACATGCTGGTATCTGGAAAGAAGCAATTTTCCCACTGCCCTATGGCAATCACAGTATTGGACAACTGGAGGACAAATGCCATTAGCATGGTGACTTTGCCATTTAAAGGTAATGAGATTGGGGAGCCTGGGTGGCTCAGTCAGTTGACCATCCAACTTCATTCAACTCAGGTTGTGATCTCACGGTTCGTGGGTTCGACCCCCCATTGAGCTCTGCACTAGCAGTGCAGAGCCTGCTTGTGATTCTCTCTCTCTCTCCCTCTCTCTCTGCCCCTCCAGGACTTGCACCCTTTCTCAAAATAAATAAGTAAACTTTACAAAAATAAAAAAATAAAAAAGGTAATGAGATTTATTTACAACTAAGAACTTATTCTTATTTTCACCAGAGATAAATTGCACCTCTCCTTGCTCAGAACAAAATATAGCCACCTCTTGTCATTTAAAAATCATTCCCTAAGATTGCTCTCTTTATGGGTCATGTAAAGTCTAAGCTTCTGCTTTCAAGAGACTGGTACATCAATAGCTCCACGATAAACATCTGTTCAGTTCTGTTACCGTATCTCCTCATTTGCACTAATTAACAACCTGGCATCAGATCCAAACTGTCACACAATGACTACATATGTACATACTCTTTTTCAAAAAAAAAAAAAGAAGTCTCCATTTTGAAAACGTACTTCACCACCGATAAACCAAGTTCACCTGCCATCTAAAAATGCTACAGTGTTTCTAATTGCAGTTAACAAGAATCCCAGGAAACTCCCTGGATAAATAAAGTCATCCTGGAAAAGGTACCTAGGTAGGAAAGACAAAACCCAAGATTTTCTGTAAAGATAGAAATGGTGGTGAATGGTTTTTTTAAGTCTCCCCGAATACCCCGCTAAAAACATTAGAGAAACTAGGATAGAAAAACCAAAACCTCAGGGTACCTAGGTGGCTCAGTTAGTTAACCCACCAACTCTTGATCTCAGCTTAGGTCTTGATCTCAGGGTCATGAGAAAGGGGGAAGAAGCCTTTCTCTCAGGCTCCATGCTGGGGGTGAAGCCTACTTTAAAACAAAGCAAAACAAAAACCTCAAAAATCTATAAAATTTAGGTGAAAGGCTTGCCACAAAACATAAAATATGAGCACTGACCTATATACTATCGGCAATGATCAAAAAGCAGCAGAGGAAGGAAAGAACCCCCAAATCAATAGATAATTACTGGAATGAATAGGTCAATCTAAGAAAGGTAGCCAAAGATGAATGAAAATTTTACAAGCTCCAATTTGTAGTGAAGTCCACAGGAACAGCAGCAAAGTCCGATGGTGCAGACGCTGTCTGCACGCTCTGAATTAACAAGTCAAAGCTCCCTTTTGGAACAAACCCCCTCACTGAGAAGAAAATTCTAGGAGTAGAATCCAAATTGAATAGGCCAAAGACAACAAGCGCAAAGGAAAGCTGAATCATAATGGAAAATGAGGAAAAGGAGCAAAACCAACGAACATAAGGCAGAACCAACAGGGGAGGCCATATTTTTTCATTACCCTGTGAAAAAAGGAGAGAGGAGAGTTCTAGGACCATGATGCTCAGAAAGTTCTCCAGACTTAACTCTTCTTGTAAAAGTACAAGACTCATTTCTCCTTAATAGGACTAACAGAAGAAGTTTCAAACTCAGATATTATACAAATAAATACAAAAGCAGGAAAATGTCCCGATATGTGATTAGCACACACCAAGAAAAAACATGCTTACCACACTGATGCAAACTCATAGTTTCTTAAAACAAGCAAAAAGAAATGAAAATGATACATGGATGGAAATGTACACATAAATCTGAATTTAAATTTCAGATACGTGTGATTAGAGAAATAAAGCACGTGTGGGGAAAAAAGATAAAAGAACTCAGAAAGGCTTAAAACCCATTTCAGCAATAAACAGAACACTAGAAAAAACAGAGAAGCAAGAACAGTACTACTTTTAAAGAGCTCAAGATGGAAAGGAGAAAAATCTTTACATTCAAAAAGAAATGAAAGATTTGAGGGAAATGAACAGATATAGATGACAGATAAGGAAGATCCAACATACATATGCCAGAAATTCCTAAGATGTAAAACCAAAGCAATAGAACCACACTAATTCTAAAAATCATAAAGCAAGCAATAACACTTTTCTGCAACACAAAGACAAGCAACTACACCCTATACTTAGGAAAAGTCAGAGAAATAGTCATCACCAAGACACAGTTTGGTAAAACTCTCAGACATTAAAAACAGAAGAAGAAGAAAAGAAAAAAGGTAATTATTTGGGCATCCAAGAAAAAGATCAAGTCACTTTTAAGAGAAAAAAGATCAGACTGTTAGCAAACATTGATAGCAATGCTTTACAGCACAAGGCAATGGTGTATTATACCTAAGATATTTAGGGGAGAAAATGTGAACCAAGCATTTTACATTACCAACATGTCCTTTCAATATAAATGCCACAGAAAAAAATATTATAAACATGCAAGAGCTCAAGAAATATTGTTCCCATGAATTCTTCCTGAGGAATCCAGGGGATAAAGAGCTGAAATGAAGCATCAGTATAAGAAAGGCAGTGACTATTAAAAATATATTAACCCACAGAACTAAAACTAAATGATGGTTATAAGGAAAACAGTAGAGTACATAAGATCTGTATGATCTGACAACATAGATGCTATACACTGTTTTAAAGGAGGGGAAAGCACTGGAAAGAGTACATGAAAAGAAGAGTAGGTTCACTGAGGGCCTTATGGATACAGACTGTGAGTAAAAGGTTATTATTTCAAATTAAATGCTGTGGGAAACAGGGGTGTGTGAGAAAAGGTTACAGATGCATAGCAAGGAATTAACAGACAGCAGCCAAAACTGTTGGGGTGGGGAGAACAAAAGGAATCCCATAAAGCTTTAGATACATGGTAACCATTTATTTAACCTTTTGACCTTTGTCTTACTCATTCTTTTGCTTTGTTGTCTCCAGATTATTCTGTAAGGTGTTTTCAGCATATAATGATATAAAAAACGATGAGAACCAACACGAGCATATTCTCCACCCAGTTGTGACAAATGCTAACACTTTATACATTTGTTCCAGAAGTGGCTGGAGGTTTGTTGGGTTTTTTTTTGTTTTTTTTTACAGACATCACAGCTATGGTTGTAGCCTTCTGCATATCCTTCCTTACTCCCTTGTCTTGCCCGCCCCAAGACATTCACCATCCTGAGTTTAGCTTATCATTCCTATGATGGATGTTATTCTCTACTTATGTATCCACAAGCAGTATGTTGTGTTCGTTAAGATTACATAATTGATTGAGTCTTACAACTTTTTTATCCCTCAACATTGTCTTTCAGATCCCCCACCCCTACCTGCACCCTGAGTTAGAGATTCTAGTTCAGCAGTTCTCAACAGGGCAGTACTGCGGCCTAAGGGGCATGTTGGAAATCTGTAGGACTGTCACTGCACTGGGGTGATCACTGTATTTAGCAGGTGGGTGGGAGCCAGGGATCTTAGTATCCTAAAATATTCAAGAGTCCTCCACTATGAAGAATTTTCTCTAGTCCCACAGGCTTTCAGAAAACCCACAAGATACACATTTAGGTGAAAAAATATCTAAGTCTAGAACTCAACTCTATTTAGGAGAGTTTGTATAGGGAGAGTTTGTTCATCAGCATATACTGATTCTGTCCAGGAAAGTAACTGGAGTGTAAGTCAAGAGCAGAGTGTATTTGGTTTTACTCAGGCCTTTACAGAGAGTGATAAACCAATTGACCAATGTCACCAATGGCAACTTCATTCCAGGTACTCAACACAGAATACAAAAAACTTGTATCAATCTGTTCTCACAGCAGTCACATTCATGATGATACTACACATGTATAACCAGTACACCTATTTAGCCCTTATTTCAAATGTCATACAAAAAAAAAAAAAAAACAGGTCACAATATACATGAGTCTTTTCTTCTCTTAGAGTCCAACTTTCTCATTATATGCACATGTAAGCAACTACATACTTGGTGTATCTATTAACATCAAAACAAATATTTATAGATTCAAAAATACACGATTTTCTTCACAATTACCTTCCTTTGATGTCTCCACTATATTGCATTTAGCATAGAATACCTACTTTTATAAGGGGCACATATTGATAAGAATTAATTAGAAGTGGGGTGCCTGGGTGGCTCAATCAGTTAAGCATCTCACTTCGGCTCAGGTCATGATCTCACGGTTCGTGGGTTCGAGCCCTGCATCAGGCTCTGTGCTGACAGCTCAGAGCCTGGAGCCTGCTTCAGATTCTGTCTCCCCCTCTCTGCCCCTCTCCCGCTCACACTCTGCCTCTCTCTCTCTCTCTCTCTCTCTCTCTCAAAAAAAAATTTTTTTTAAAGAATTATAAGATAGAAAAATGGGCATAAAATATTAGTTATAAAAAGGGTACATTGGGTCTGATAAAGCAGAAAACTTTATATGTAGACCAACTATATTAAGACACTATATGAAGACACTAAGACACTACAGTTTGTTTATCAAATGCCCTGTTAATTGACATCTGTCTCCCTCCCAGTTTTTTGCTGTTTCAAACAAAAGTGCTATCAATAGTCCACACACCTCCTGAAACACATATAAAAGTTACATGTTTATAAATATCTTCCCCCAGTCAGAAGGTCATCTTTTGTTTTATGTGGTTTTTCTCATGCCCAGTGTTCTTAGTCTGCTTGCAGTTAAACTGAATGATGTTTACTTTATGGATGTCTATTTACTGATGTGAAATCTACCACTGTGTTAAATTTGCATAAACTTGCTATAGTTTGTTTGTTTGTTTGTTTGTTTGTTTATTTATTTTGGCTATAGTTAAATTTGTTGATGTTTGTGCTTTCTGTGTCTTAAATTCTAAAAATCTTTATGTCCAGGTCATAGGGATATTCTCCCATTTCCATCTAAAAGTTTCAAATTCTTACCCGAAAAACAAATAACCCAGTGAAGAAATGGGCAGAAAACATGAATAGACACTTCTGTAAAGAAGACATCAGCATGGCCAACAGGCACATGAAAAGATGCTCAATGTCGCTCCTCATCAGGGAAATACAAATCAAAACCACACAGATATCACCTCACGCCAGTCAGAGTGGCCAAAATGAACAAATCAGGAGACTATAGATGCTGGAGAGGATGTGGAGAAATGGGAACCCTCTTGCACTGTTGGGGGGAATGCAAATTGGTGCAGCCACTCTGGAAAGCAATGTGGAGGTTCCTCAAAAAATTAAAAATAGACCTACCCTATGACCCAGCAATAGCACTGCTAGGAATTTACCCAAGGGATACAGGAGTACTGATGCATAGGGGCACTTGTACCCCAATGTTTATAGCAGCACTCTCAACAATAGCCAAATTATGGAAAGAGCCTAAATGTCCATCAACTGAAGAATGAATAAAAAAATTGTGGTTTATATACACAATGGAGTACTACGTGGCAATGAGAAAAAATGAAATATGGCCCTTTGTAGCAACATGGATGGAACTGGAGAGTGTGATGCTAAGTGAAATAAGCCATACAGAGAAATACAGATACCATATGGTTTCACTCTTATGTGGATTCTGAGAAACTTAACAGGAACCCATGGGGAAGGGGAAGGAAAAAAAAAAGAGAGGTTAGAATGGGAGAGAGTCAAAGCATAAGAGACTCTTAAAAACTGAGAACAAACTGAGGGTTGATGGGGGGTGGGACGGAGGGGAGGGTGGGTGATGGGTATTGAGGAGGGCACCTTTTGGGATGAGCACTGGGTATTGTATGGAAACCAATTTGACAATAAACTTCATATATTGAAAAAAAAAAGTTTCAAATTCTTGCTTCTCAGGTTAAGTCTTTTAATCCACCTGGAATTTATATTTGGGTACCATGGGAGAGATCTTCAGGTTTTCTACACCATCAATTGTCCCAGTATCATCATTGTGCTCCCTGATGTGTGATGAGCAATGATGCCTCTCTCACATATCGAATTCCCATGTATGTGTGGTACTATTTCTGAACTCCCTATTCGACTTCATTGGTCCATTGGAACCAACTTCCTTGGTCCCTAAAAATATCACAATCTGCCCTAGTTTTTAAAGTTTTGACAAGTTTTCTCCACTAAGGAATTGTACATATATTAGATTCTGTTTGGTTTTTAACTCTAAGAAATAGTTCCTTTTGGTGTGTCTCCCTCTCTCCCTCTGCCCCTCCTCCCCCCACCTCAAAAAATGAATAAACATTAAAAGAAAATTTTAACATAAAAAAAGGACAGGAGCACTGGGGTGTCTCAGTCGGTTAAGCGTCCAACTTTGACTTAGGTCATGATCTCACAGTTCTTGGTTTGGAGCCTCCTGTCCGGCTCTGTGCTGACAGCTCAGAGCCTGCAGCCTGCTTCAGAGTCTGTCTCCCTCTCTCTCTGCCCCTTCCCCACTCACTCTTGCATGCTCTCCCAAAAAATGAATAATCATTTAAAAAAAATTTTTAAGGAATAGTTTCTTATGACAGTTCAAAGTTCTACTTCTGTGTTGCCATTATAGAAGAACACAACTGATTTTTGTATATTAAACTTCTATCCATCCACACTAGCCTTGCTAAAGTTTCTTATTTCTTCTAGTAGTGTCTGCAGGCTCCCTTGGCTTTTCTACATAGACTATAATTCCATGAGTAGTGGTTACTTTTCTTCCCTCTCCATTCCATATACTTTTACTTCTTTTCTATACTGGCTAGGGCATCGAGAATAATGTTGAGAATAACTGGTAATAGCAGGCATTCTTATCTTCATTCCAGATTTTAAGGGGCTGCTTCTAATATTTACCACTTAACAATTGTTGCTGTTTTAGGTTAGAAATTCTTTATCACATTCAAACAATTCCCCCTTCTTAGTTTGCTTCAAGTTTTCTATCTTGCCTTGAATTCTATCAAATGCATTTTGTATATTTACTAATTGTATATTTTTCCTCTTCACTTACAATCACGGTGAATGATATAACACTTTAATTACACCATTCTTGCATTCCTAAAATAAACACCATTGCTATTGATGGTTCGTTACATAAACATAAAGAGATTCGGTTTGCTAATATCTTAAGATGTTTGCATCTGTATTCATGAGGGATACTGATCTATAAATTCTTCCCTATGGTCTTTGGTTTGGGTATCAAGTTAGTACTAGTCTCAGAATGATATAGGAAGCTTTCCTTCTTTTGCTGTAGGAACAGAGTACATGAGGTTAGGATTATCTGATGCTAGAATATTCATAAAAGCACCAATAAAAAAAAAAAAAAACATGTTAGCCTAGATCAGCTTCTCAACCTCGGCACTACTGACATTTGAGGCCAGATAATTCTTTGTCATGGGGGCCTGTCCTGTATATTATAGGATTTGTAGCAGCAACCCCAGCCTCTGCCAACCAGATGTCAGGAGTATCTCTACTCCAAGTTGTGATGATCAAAAATGTGTCCTGATATTGACAGAATGGAACAGGAATGGAAGGGGATACAAAACCATTGGCCTACAGTAACTGTTTAAATTTAAATCATGTGTACTTGGGCATTTTTTTCCTTGAGACATCTTGGCAGATTATTATTCTAGGACACTCTGCATTTCACCTCAACTTTCAAAGTTATAGACATAAAACATATAATAGTCTCATTTTCTAAATTTTTCTTTTTTCTCATTACTTTTTACTCATTGCTATTCTTCTGTGATCAATCTTACCAGAGTTCAGCATGTTTTATTATTCTTGATTAGCTTTTAGTTTTGTGGATTCTACTGTTATCATTTTCTTTCATTAGTTTGTACTTTTAAACGCATTATTTTCTTTTTTTCCACTTACTGCAGATGATTGTTTTTCTGTTTCCTAGCCTCTGTTTTAGGCAGTTTTGTTCACCAATTTCAGTTTCTTACTTTAAGTTCAAAGTACTTTTTAATATTTAATAAAACTTTTCTCCTTGAAATGCTCAGAAATATGTTCAATTTCCCAACATAAATCATAATCTATATGGGTATTTTAGCTATATTTGATTTCAAATGATCATTGCATTGTAGGCAGAGAATACGATCTATAAAATACCCATCTTAGTAATTTGATGAACCTTTCTTTCTCACTATGGAAGTGGTCACCTTTTATACATGTTACATGATGTTAAAACACACTGTAGAATGCATGCTTCTATATTGACCTATTGGACCAGGGCTTTTTAAACTAAACGTTAAAACCCACTAGTGGGGCATAAGATCAATCAGATAGGTTGTGACTAGCACTTTTTTAAATGAGGGAAAAGAAAAATGATCATAGCACACATCATTTTTCTTTCCTAATTTTAATATATCTGACATCAGGTCACTCACACAATGAATTACACGATATAGTTCAATGGCCGCACTTTTTAAAAATTTCCTAGTAGCACAAAAAATCATGTTGCATATTATAATCAAAAGCTTACACATAGGGGCACCTGAGTGGCTCAGTGGGTTAAGCGTCGGACTCCTGATTTCGGCTTAGATCATGATCTCACAGTTTGTGAATTCAAGCCCTGCATCAGGCTCTGCACAGACAGTGAGGAACCTGTTTGGGATATTCTCTCTCTCCCTCTCTCTGCCCCTCCCCTGCATGCGCTCGCTCTCTCTCTCTCTCTCTATCGCTGACTCAAAACAAATAAACTTTAAAATAAAGTGGGGGGGATGCCTAGGTGGCTCAGTCTGTTAAATGTCGGACTCTTGGTTTCAGCTCAGATTTTGATCTGATGGTTCATGGGTTCGAGCCCCAAGTCGGGCTCTGAGCTGACAGTGAGGAGACTGCCTGGAATTCTCTCTTTCTCCTCCCTCTCTCTTTCCCTCCTGGGCCTGTGCTGTCTTTCTCTCAAACTAAATAAACTTAAAAAAAAAAAAAAAAAGGCTTACATATGATGACATGTAGTATATATACACATAAGTTCATTTATACTAGGCCACATATGCTTATCTCACTAAGGACAGCAGTCAAAAATGTTTGAAAAATATTCAATTACGTAAGTCAATCTTCGGGTGCCTGGGTGGGTTCAGTCATTAAGCATCTGACTTCAGCTCAGGTCATGATCTCACAGTTTGTGAGTTCAAGTCCCACATCAGGTGAGCTCCAGCTGTGCATCACATGAACACTAGCCCCACGTCAGGTAAAAGCACAAGCCCTGGGTGAGCCCCACTTCTCTCAGTCTCTCTCTGTCTCTTATGGGATTCTCTGTTTCACTGCCCCTTACTCACTTGCACCTTCCCTTTCTCTCAAAATAAAAAATTAAATCTTCAATGTCTTCACTAATTTTTTATCTTTCATTTACTGACTACTAGAAGAGGTACAATAAAGGCTACCATTCTGATTATGATTTGTTCGTTTCTACCTGTAACTCCACCAATTTTCAGTTAGGTGCCTTGGAGTGTTTCTGATGTATACAAACTCACAAATCCATGATGGATTGACCCTTTTGTTTATATAGTTACACCCTTTAATGCCTAATAATGTTTTTGTCTTTAAGTCTATTTTCCCTGATTAATATAGCTATGCTAACTTGATTTTTTTTTTACACCAACTTGATTTTATTGGTATTTTCCAAATAGATCTTTTTCTGTCCCTCTAGTTAAGCCATTCTGTGACCTTCTGTTTTTAATTTGTCTCCTATTAACAGTAGAGCCATAGATTTTTAAAATCAATCTATGTCTTATTTTAACCTGATGGATTTAATCCACATATACTTTTTTTTTAATTTTTTTTGAGAGAGAGAGAGAGAGAGAGAGAGAGAGAGAAAGAGAATGCAAGTGGGGTAGGAGCAGAAAGAGGGAGAAAGAGAGAATCCCAAACAGGTTCCATGCTGTCAGTGCAAAGCCTGACATGGGGTTCAATCCCACGGATCATGAGATCATGACCTGAGCCAAAATCAAGAGTCAGATGCTCAACCGAATGAGCCATACAGGGGCCCCTCCATTTATACTTTTTTAATTACTGGAATGTTTGGGTTGATTTCTACATTTTATTTTCCTTTTTTTGTGCCATTTTTTTCACTTCAGCTATCTACAGAAGAAAGTCTGTTTCCTCATTTATTTTTCCCTCCAATGGTTTGAGAAGTACTCCATCCCTCCCATCAATTCCCAAACAGTCTCTGACACTCATAAAAACACTAGTCTCTATTTCCTCTCTTCTTTGCTATCAGAATTCTTACTTGTTTCCACTGGAACTTTTCCTATCTTCCACGTCTCTTGAATAGAAAATATGAAAGGGAAGTATCACTTTGTGCTATATTCTGGGTAAGTTCCTCAGACTATATTTTGGTTCACTAACTATGTCTCAATGGTTTCTGATTCACTTACTATATATTTCATTACAAATTGCTCTGTTTAACATTTCCAGAGAAATGTGGCAGCATAGTTCCTCACGTTTACTTTTGCTTCCTCTAAAATACCCGCTAAACTAAGAGTAGAGGGATTTTTTTTTTAAAGAAAACTCATTAGAAAAAGAAGATAGAGGAGGCAACAAGAACTATTTTTAGAAGGTAGAAAACATATGGGCAAGTAGTAATTTATTTAACAGACTCCAGAAAGCAAATTCCTAAGACAGCCCTGCGAAAGCAAAAAGGCAACCCAATTTACACCTCAGGACACCAGGAAACAGAAAACTGGTAGCAAGATGTAACAAAGACAAGACTGAAAATAGTGTGCTTGGTACAAGGCCTGGTGGACAAGCAGTTCTCTAGATTCCCTCCCCAGTTCTGCACCAAAAGGCAATACCCTGCCCCCACCCCAAACTCTGCTATCAGATGACTGGAGGTTTATCTTCTGGATGAGGTACAACAGCCTCCGGTGTCAGGGACACCAGGCTCAGCTCAAGGTGGGAAAACCAAACTGAAAATAGCAAAGTTAAGAATTCCAAGTAGAATACTGAGAGATCAAAATCTTCCTCCTCAACTCAGCTTCCAGAATTCAGGCAGTCAGGTGCTCAAACTCCAGCCAGATCAGAAGGCCCTCCTCTGGGGAACATGTGCAACCCAAGAGGATGGATCTAGAAATGTTAAACCAGAAACTCCAATGAAACAGTCTGTGTCTCTACAGTAAAAGCCACCACAAGCTTGGAGCTCTGGTCAGTTTAACACTCACTGTCACTATGAGCAAAGTACCAAAGATCACCTCTCACAGGATCCCTCCCCTAACATGAATGATGAACCCAAGGCGGGAGGGGGGGCGGGGGGGGCAGGAATCTTGGGAGAAGACAAGAAACAAAAAAGATGGTTTTTTTTCACTATCACTAATAGTTTCTCAAAAAGATAAGATCTATTAGAAAGATCAATAAAATAAGAGTTGGATGACTTTTAAAAGGAACACTCAGACAATTTAAAGCAAAACTTGACAGTAGCAATGACAAGTTCAATAGAAAGGTAGGAACATAAAGTTGAGTCAATTTCCCAGAAGTAGAGCAAATAGAAAACAAAAGTAGGGGGTACCTGGTTGAAAAAGACCCCACCACAATGAGTCTCATGCAAAGGATCAGGATTTTTGATAGTTTAGGACTTTAATACCAACATCAAGAAACAGAATAGAATGGAGCCAAATCTTCAAAACTCTTAAGGAACACTGTTTCCTAATGAGAAGTTTCTATTTAGCCATCAATCAGTGTCAAGATATATTAACAACATTTCAGGCTTGAAAGCTTCGCCCCCTGCATGCCACTTTCCCAGGGAGCTAGGAGAAGTTGCATTTCCTCCAAATGGGTTTATACCAACCAGAGAAGAGAAAAACATGGCATCCAGGAGACAGGAAATTCAACAGAGGAGAGAAATAAAGGGAATACCCCAAGAGGTAGTGAATCGCAGGTGATCCCAGGGCACAGCTATGCACCAAATCAAAAGGGCAACCAGAACGAATCCGAGAATGTCAATCGGCTCTGAGGGATTTCTTCAAGAAGAGGCTGATAGAATTATCTATGCATCTGAAAATACCACAAGGAAGTTGAGGTTGGAAGAGAAATGCTGAGTTCAACTTCAATAAGAAACAGATTCAGAGAAAAGCAAACACAGGAATAAACAAAACAGATATTAAAATCAGAGAGAATAAAAAATAGGGCAGGCAAGAAGTAATCGTTCTTCACCATATGGCTCTGTGAGCAGGATTTATATAGTCATAATAATGCCAAGTATGGCTATTATGCAAGGATAAAAACTCAGAAGTCAGCATGTTTGTATGGGGCCAGGAAGAGGGTATAAGAGTAAATTATCTTTCGTGGTGAGAAGTCAACAAATAATGGCTAAAGACACACACACAATCACGAAGCCTGTTATTTATACATATACAGTTGACCCTGGGACAACTCAGCGGTTGGGGCACTGACCCACCGTATAGTCAAAAATCCAGATATAACTTTTGATTCCCCCCAAATTTAACTACTAATAGCCTACTGTGGACCAGAAGCTTTACCACTAACAAAAACACATATTTTGTATGTTATATGTATTTTATATTGTCATCTTCTAATAAAATAAGCTAGAGAAGAAATGTTATTTAAAAACTCATAAAGAAGAGAAAATGCATTTACAGTACTGTTTTTATCTTTAAAAATCTGCATAAAAGTGGACCCATGCAGTTCAAACCCATGCTGTTCAAGGAACAACTGTATACGTAAATAAAAGAATCCATTAGAAGAAGTAAAATGGTTGGCGAGAGGAAGACAGGGGAGAGAGAATTTGTCAGTAATTCTCTTATCTCGAATTTAAGTTCTAATCATGCTGCTTGAATGTTTCTCAGTCCTATGGACCTTTTCCCCAGAAGCTGATCAATGTTAGATTGTGAGTTCATCTTTGGTAGAGCTTCATCCATGAGACACTGCTGGGCCTTAGTTGAGGCTCTCCATATGCTTCTTTCAGACACTCCAGAGCATTTCCAACCTCAGACCACATCCATGTTGTATCTCAGCTTGAGAGTTCTTAGGCTAAGCGGGTAGTATAAACTCTTATCGTGGATGCCATGGTGCATCTCTTGGATCCTCCCTCAAGATCTGGGCACTCAGTTCTCCTGGTTGCCAGAGGTGAGGGCTGCTGATGGCCCATAGCTGCATCCTTCTCCTGAACTGCCCTATACTCTCTACAGAAAAAAACTGCCTCTCCCGGTGTTACACTTCTCCCAAGGTTATACCTCTCCCTGGGGCAGCCCCTCCACACTGGTCTGGCCTTCTTGCTCAGTTGGACAACTGCAGGGCCATCCCAGCTCCTAAGTCCCTCTGGGGAAAAACTACAAGGCAACAGCACTGAAGTTCAAATTCTCACTCTGCCCAATCCTGCTGCCCTTGCTCCCTTTCATGTATTATTTCTGACAACCTCCTCCAGCCCCCCACCCCTCCAGCACTGGCAATTTAATGCACTTCCTGCAGTAAATCTCAGAGTCTCAGAGTCTATTTCCTAGTATATTGATCTATGAAAATTCCAAACACAAATATAGATGAAGTCAGTCTCATGGTTATAAATTCTAGTGGAAGGCTCCCCTACCCTCACTCCACACAGAGCTATGCTGCGACAAACAACCTTCCTCATTGTCTTAGTGGTGGATAGGTTTATTGTGGTCCACCCTTTTACTGAAGGTCAAGTCCTCTAGTGTACTTACTTTATTCTGAGAACTTAGTTTCTTCCACCTGCCTGGTGCTGGCCAACGCCATTGTTATGGACTGAATTGTGGCTCCCCCCAAACCCCACCAATTTCATATGCTGAAGACCTAACCCCCAATACCTCAGAATGTGACTGTGTTTAGATATGGGGTCATTAAAGAGTGAATGAAGTTAAAATGAGGTCACCAGGGTGAGCCCTAATCCAACAGTGTCCTTTTATGAACAGGAAATTAGGACATAGATACACACAAAGGGAAGATCAGGTGAAGACACAGTGGGGAGACCACCTTCTACAAGCCAAGGGGAGAAGCCCTAGGAGAAACCAACAGTGCCAACACCCTGATCGTGGACTCCAGCCTCCAGTACTGAAAGAAAATAAATACCTGTTGTATAAGCCTCTTTGTGTGTAATGCTTTGTTAAAGCATCCCCAAAAAACTTCTGCCACTACGTTCCAGCCCTGAATGGACATCATAACCCAAGCCCCTCCTACTGAGCCCTGCAATCTTCATGAATTCTCACCCCAGGGAATATCCCATATTCTGTATCAATAGCTCTGATTTTCAACTCATCCTTTTTGGGCAGCAGAGGGCTCCTGGGGGCTGGAGACTGTCCTGCCTCTAACAGATCAGTGATGTCTTTTCTTGAGTATTCTATGTGTCTAACAGAGGAGGGTGAGCAGGTTCCAGTTTATCTTTCCTACCCCACTGCCTTATCATTTGTCCTGACAACTATAGGACTCATCTTCCCAGGAGACCTGAGCTCTTCCAGGGGCCTGAAGGACTGTCCCACTTCCCAACGTCCTCTGTGTCACCTGGCACAGCAGACTGTGCTTTGCCAACAGGCACTCAGTAAGGATTGGATGAACACATTCACTAGCTGGGAAGAAGGATGGGCAGTTGGGTATGGAAGATGGTGGCAAGTGAGGAACAGGTTCCTTTCCTGGGGACAGAGGTTCTCTGCCTCCCTCTGGCTTCATCATCTCCAAATCTCACTATGCCTACACTTTGACCCCTGGGAACAGAGTACCAGAAAATAACCTCTTGTCCAGGAGCAGCTACACCAGAAATTCACCTTCAAGAGACAACTCCCAGAGGATGAAATCACAGCCCTGGAATACAAGCAGACCCGAAAAACCCCTTCCTCTCCAACTGGCCAACCAAGATGACTCAAAAGTGACTGAGAGGCAGTAGGGAAAGCCCTCACAAATTTCCCACAGGGAAAATTTGTGCCCAGGGCTCAAGCAAGGAGAGGCAAGGACATGCTGGGCCTATTGAGAGGAGTCCAGCTGGGGCTCACCACCCAGCTCTCGAGCCACTGCCACGGCTGTGTGACGAGGACACCCCTGTGCTAATGACTCTGGACACGTTTTTAATTAAATGCTGTATGCAGCACACAGAGAGAAAGGGGGGCAGAACATGGAGGTAGAAACAGCAGCTACGAGTACATCATCTGGGGAAGATGTGCTCTCCGAACAGCAGCAAAGGAGACCCTTTCCATAGAACCCTGGACCCTTCTATCCAAGAAGAAGCGGAGGGTGGGGGGAGGAGGAGGGGGAGACAAGGGGCTCTGGCATCCCCACTATTTACGAAGTTGCAGTTTCCTCCTATTTTCATTCACTTGAAAAAGTCACTATTCCTTTTTCTGGGATCTTTACCTGCAAACATACATCCTGAACCTGCTGCAGCCATGGAGGCCTCAGCAGGGAGAGATCAAAAATTAGTGCAGGTCACCAGATGTCTGAGTACCAACTGTATCAGGGGCTAAGAATACAGACTGGAGAAGACAGGGCCCCTACCTTTGAGGAGTGTGCAAAGAGCAGTAATTCAATGATTCAAGTATTATGTCAAGTTTCTGACTGACAGGTGTCCAATGGGCTACAGGAACCAAAGATAATTTAAATCAGCATGGAGGGCAAGGGAAGGCTTCCTGGAAGAGGTGATCTTTCATCACAATTTAAAATTTAACTAGGAAACAAAGGGTGGGGTCAAGAACAAAGAGCATCTGAGGGGTGCATGGTGTTGGGGCCAAGGGCAGGACACAAGGTTTGGGGTACTACAAGAACATTTGTGGGCTGGAGTGGCAGGAAAATGGGAGACGAGAAGAGGAGTCCAGCCAGGAGGGAGGGGCAAGACAACCGGGGTCCTCATGGAAAGCAAGGCAAAGGGATCCGACTAAAATGCCACTCCATATTCCATGTCCCCTCAGTGAGCTAGTGCCCTCAGAGAATCCTTGACGATATGGCCCTGAGGGTATGAGGGAGGAACCTGGGGGCAGGGAGCTTTGTCAGGATGACGTTCCCCACCACATTTCTGCACTTCGGCCTGTTCTCCCCTCCTGGCTTCCACCTCTCAGAAGCACCCGTAGTTATCATTCACCCAGCACACTGACAGGAGCAAGTTATCCCACTGAACACCCCCAGGATGTGGCTCACAAGCTTCCTGCCCACATCCCCCTCACCACGTCACCCGCCTCAGAAGTGGCAGCCAGACGGTGGTTGGGAAGTTGTTCCTGAAGGTTCTCCACATCAAATCCACTTCACACTAAACTGTGAAAACAGCAGCCTGTGAAGAGGCCCATGCTAACTCAAAGACCAGCAGGGATAAGACATCCTATCTAACGTAAGTAGCAACCACAAGCCGGGTGTCTCTGGGCTTATAAGCGCACACAAATATCTTGAAGAAGATACGAGGCACTGGCAACAAAGCTCGTCCACAAGCAGCAGGATCTGGGAAAGAAAGAATTTAGGATGGGACAGAGATTTGCACTCTGTGTCTTTGGTCTCAGGAACTTTTATCATGTGCATATACTGTTTTTATCAATAAAAAGATCAACAAGCTACACAAAAGATCATTCTTCAAGCAGAATGTGAAGTGCGTGTTTACAGGACGTGGCACAAAAGACTTGGGCCTCACATATGACATTATCTAACGGAGGTGGGGCACAATGAGAAAAACTGCAATGAGGAAAATACACAGTGTGATGGATCACATGCCTATGGGGGATGGGTCCAGTCTGTGTGCCTGGTGAGGCTTCTTTGAGGGGTCAACCATGTAGAGATCAGTGGGAAGATGAGCTTGCCTCAAAGACATGCTCTCCAGTCCTAAGGAAAGGTTGGGGTGTCTGAGAAAGGGGGGCAAAGTCCAGGTCAGGGCTGACCTTGCAGGCCACTGTCACTATTCAGATGTTACTCTCAGAAACCACTGGAGGGTGTCATGCCTTCCCCATCTCACAATATGTCAAATGAGAGATTGAGATTAAGAAAGTTCTCAGACCTGCTTTGCTGGGTTTATAGAAGACGTGTGTAATCCACTCGAGGCCTCACAACTTACAAATAAAGAGAATTAAGTCCATTTATCCAATCATTTTTAAGGGACAAGAGTTCACACTAAAATCAGATACATTCTTTTCTAAATCCCCACATATAAAAAGAAAACCATCCCTTTCAGAAATTTTTTTCTAATTCTTAAATCTATTGATTCACTAAATTTTTGAGTGAGCTTTTTCTGGGATCTTAGTTTGGAGTACTTTTTTTATTTAATGGAGCTAGGTATCTTAGGAAAGTTTTTCCCCTGAGAATGTTTCAAATATATCTTCATTCCCCACAGAACGTGTATTGAGTGACTCAAAATTAACTTGCACTCATTCAAACCTCAAAAAAGAGTCAGAATGCATCTTCCTAAATCATTCCGACAAAGACATCAATGATGTCAAAACCCTGAGTTTTGAAACACAACTTCTGTTCTCTTTCTAGCCTTACTATTAAAATAGACTTTTTTCAGTTTGTCCCTAACACGATTGGCATTTTCCATGCTGCCTACCGATTATAAACAGAACCAATTTTAAAACCAAACTAGGGCTCTTTCTGCAATATTCAAGATGTATTACCATCTGGTCTTATATCGGCATTTTTAACGGGTCCAAAATCTCTTTATTACGAAGTATTATCACAAATGATCCATATCCCTTTCAAAGCACACATTCTTTTCAAGACACTTTCAAGTCACAAACTTTGAAAGCTCACTTAATTTTTCAGGCTATATCAGACATGAGAATGTCAACCATAGTTACATACACAACTGATTTATCACAGATATAACTTGGTAATACTGACCAAAGCTAGTCTTTTAGGAATTACTAACCTGAGAAAACACAGCATACCAGCATACCTGAGTACTTGGAAGCTTAACAGGAGGTGAAGGGTCTTTATGTGCAATGTACATCCTATGTAAAAGATATAAACCTTTCCAATAGACTGAGAAAAGAAGCATCCCTAAAACTTACACAATCCATCATCACTTCCAAACACAAAAAAGACAAGAGCATTTCTTTAGAAGATGCTTAGCAAAAATCAGCATCCAGGATAAAATAGAAAATGGCAGGTAAGGAGATCAAGATGGGAATTCCAAGTGACTATGGTAGATGCCACTCCAAGACACTGCCCTTAGTAAGAGAATGGCCGTGATGAGGAACGGACTGTCCCAAAAACGTGTCAACAGTTTGTAAAATAAATGAGATCTAAACCTGGTATTTAAATAAACCTTTAGATCACATTTGTCTTTTTCTAATATTTTCCCTCCACCTGATTTTAAAACCAAAAAGAAAATGGGGCGCCTGGGTGGCCCAGTCAGTTGGGCGTCCGACTTCAGCTCAGGTCATGATCTCATGTTTCGTGGGTTCGGGCCCTGCGTCAGGCTCTGTGCTGACAGCTCGGAGCCTGGGGCCTGCTTCGGATTCTGTGTCTCCCTCTCTCTCTGCCTCCCCGGCTCATGCTTTGTCTCTGTCTCTCAAAAATAAATTTAAAAAAATTTTTTTAATTAAAAAAAAAGAAAGAAAAGTGGTTTTTTTTTTTTTTTTAATCTCTTTCAGGTCATTCATTCAACAGTCTTGCATACTGATTCCATACAAGGATGGATGCTCCTCCTTCTCCCAGAGTGGCAAGACATAATGATTACTAGCCTTCTTCTCATTGCCATGATTATCAGCCCCTGTCAACACGCACGCGCGCGCACACACACACACACGCGCGCACACACACACACACAAATGCAAAGACTTCTCTGCCATCTCAAAGCATCACAGGTAGTTATTCAACAGCAATCCTCTTTAAAAAGCCTAACTGCTCAATAGGGGCACCTGGGTGGCTCAGTTGGTTAAACATCTGACTTCAACTCAGGTCATGATCTCGCAGTGAGTGAGTTCGAGCCCCATATCGGGCTCTGTGCCTACAGTTCAGAGCCTGGAGCCTGCTTGGGATTATGTGTCTCCCTCTCTCTCTGCTCCTCCCCAGCTTACACTCTGTCTCACTCTCAAAAATAAACATTAAAAAAATAATAAATAAATAAATAAAAATAAAGACTAATTGGTCCAGCCTAACCATTATCGTTGGATAACGCAGGAGTTCACCAAGCTAACCTACCCCATTTCATCCCACATCTCTGTCAACCGCCTCCCTGGAAAATAAGAGTGGGGAGGGGATCAGCGTTCTTGTGACAATTTTTTTTTTTTAATATAATGGGGCACCTGGAGGGCTCAGTCAGTTGGGTGTCCGACTTCGACTCAGGTCAGGATCTCACGGTTTGAGAGTTCAAGCCCTGCAGCGGGCTCCCAGCTAACAGTGCAGAGCCCGCTTGGGCTTCTCTGTCTCTCCTTCTCAGCCCTTCACCTGCTTGTGTGCTCTCAAAATAAATAAATAATCCTGCTTCGGATTCTGTGTCTCCTTCTTTCTGCCCCTCTCCTGCTCACATGAGTGCACTCTCTTGTGTGCTCTCAAAAAAATATATATATATATTAAAAAAAAATTTTTTAAGTCTATCAACATGTAAAATGTTGCTTTAAAAAGTGTTTTAAATATTTAATATTACAAATACATATAGGAACCTAAAGGATAAAAGGAACAACCCTAAACAATACAACCAGAGAGGACCACAAAGCTTTAAAATATCAACTATAGGGGCGCCTGGGTGGCTCAGTCGGTTGGGCGTCTGACTTCGGCTCAGGTCATGATCTTGCGGTTTGTGGGTTTGAGCCCTGCGTCGGGATCTGTGCTGACAGCTCAGAGCCTGGAGCCTGCTTCAGATTCTGTGTCTCCTCCTCTCTCTGCCCCTCCCATGCTCATGCTTTGTCTCTTTCTCTTGATAATAAATGTTAAGAAAGATAAATAAATAAATAAATATAAAATATGAAATATAAACGCACGCGTGCGTGCGCACACACACAATAAAGCTACTCTTCATAAAGTGGGGAAAAATAGAACTCCTACATTTTTTCATTTAACTTGAAACCAACTTGGGAATAAACTGAATGTATTACAGAAATTAACACAGATCATGATATGATAGGCCAATGCCAACATTTTATAGGCAAGAATTTAGAGGATTTAAATGAAATACTTGCTAAAGTGGTAAAATCGTTTTAGAAGAAAAAGAAAACCCTTTTAAAAAGCAACATTCTAATTCCATATGCATTATGCAACAGTCTCTTCCTATTCAAGGAAATGGAACAAAATTTTCAAGATAACCCAACTGATCAGGCATGCCATATGAAACCAGAATTTCCTCATAGTTTTTCCTGGTTATGAGATTAAGTACATCAAATGTAGTATTATTCTCCCAAAGGAAAGGCTTGTTCAGTATTTCTTCACAGTCACGTCCTCATTCAAACACCCATTTGATAAAATCAAAACAGCTCTATTAGGCACATGGACAAGTCTGAATAACTATTATCCTATTGGGAAATCACCACCCCTCATACCATCTCTTTCTTTACATATGTAAATGATGGTGTGGATCCAGAGCCCACCACCAGCCACCACAACCAAATTACTCTCCAGGGACCTCAAAGGGACTTGTTATTCTTGCTTTAGCATTTAAAAAAAAAAAAAAAAAAAAGGAGGCAAGAGGAAGGAAGGAAGAGCTATTTTCAGGAATCAGAATTTCTCTTGATTAGATTTCTGGCTCACTGTAAATGTTTATACTCTGAAATGCATTACCCTCTGCTTCTAAATGTTTGGCTTTTTCTAGAGCCAAGATAAGGTACAGTGTTTCCAATATAAATTGCGTCAAGTAATATATGCCTAGTTTTGCAGGGAGCATTTGGTCAAATTCTAATATTGCCTCTTGGGAGCCAACACCACCTTCCAGCAGCCAATCTGTGCAGAATAGAATTTTAAACACACACAGAGCAGACACAGCCCTTCCAGCAGACACAGCCCTTTCTTCTCCCACTGAGGAATGTCACATGAGACATCTTGCATGACACTTATCACTAAGAATATAGATCTTCCTGTTAAGGTAATGAATTAATCACAAAATGCACAAAGTACGTTCCTCTTACCCCAGCATTAAAAAACATGGTGGTTTCTACCAAGGTTGAGATGAAGCTTAATGTCATTGCTTAAGCTTATAAACCACTGCACAATTAATAAGAATTAATAGCACATGCACATTTCTTCAGGCTGCAAATGTTAGCTAAGAAAATGCACATCAGAGGGCTTCCTAACACCCAAACAGGATTATCCACAGACAGAAAGTAGATTATCCATAAGCAGAAAGTGTTCAATTATCTTAGTTTTTCTTGATTGTAATAAATGTTTTTGTTTGCATTGCCAGTGAAAACTTGACAAAGGACCTCCCATTTGTCTTTCATTAAAATGTGCACATGATTTTCATCCAAACCTTACACAGATATAAGGGGCAGAGAGAGGATGTACTGTAATATTGTACTCATCTGGTTGCATTAGGCTCAAAATACAAATCTCAAGGATATAGATTTGTCACATGTCAGCCCAAGCTGAAGGCATCCACCAAGAGAGTATTTTCCCTATTCAAGCTGGCAGCCAGAATTCACTGCCACAAACCGACATACTGATGAGAGCCAAGGCTCCCAGTATCCCTCTCCATTTCTTCTTAACCACCTCTTCCCTCTGCAGAGAAGCATTTTACTAATTTATAAGTACCCTGACTCTCTTACCATCTACAAAAATTTACTCGTCAATAATAGTCAACTAAAAGCAAAAGCACATCCCACAGGAGTCAAAGAATAAAACACACAACAGCAGCACGGATCGATCAGCAGGACTCGGGCTACTTACTAAAGGCAGCCACCGCCAGGGCCAGGGTGACAATAATGGAGAACCAGGAGACCCACAACGCCTTCTTTCGGTAGTTCTGGGCTTCGTGAGGTTTGAGTCGAGTGCTGCTTTCTAGTAAGCCTGACAAAAACAAGGAGAAAAGGAAGTTAGACATTTCCTTATTAAGAAACCCACAGCCAGAGCTACACTTTCTTATCCAAGGATTGCAAACTGACAGCCTGTGGGCCAAGATGTGTTTTGTTTGGCCCACGCTGTGTTTTAACAATTAGGAGAGTTCACATGGAAATCAGGCTCTCTGGCATCTCGTGAAAAATCATAGGCTATAGCAATACGGGACATGGATTCCTGCAGTGTGACAGCATTTGTACACTTTAGAAGGAGCCCACAGACCCACTCACCATATCGGTCATCCCCTGCCCTCATATTAACTCAGCTATGTAAGTGTTGCCCTAACAAGGCCCTTCAGTTAAGAAAACAGCACAATTAGTCCACGTTCAACTGGGCATTCAGGCTCCTCAGCTGTAGGCATTGATTTGCACTGATCCACCAGCACCGCCCCAACTCGGTCGAAGAAACTTTTCCCAAAGAGTCACGGACCCCAAATACCTTCATTGCTCCCTTCAACAATTAACAGGAAGAGAAGGAGGATTTCTCTTTGATCACAACCAACAACGGTCATCAGGCCTACATTATAGGCCATGTTTTCTTCCCTTCTCTTTCTGCTCTACAGTATGTATCGCTTTGTATCAAAGCTATGTCAAACAACTCTCAGATTATTAAAGAAAGCTAAAACTGGAGGTCACTTTCTGGGCAGGCCATGTGTAAGAAAGATTTGATTTTGTCTCCGATGCTTTCAATGTTGAGGGTCCTTGACACCAATAGAAATTCATGATGTCTTAAGAGGCAAGGCTCAAGCTTCATTTGCCTTGGGTTGAGGACTAAAACATCTTGAGCATGATCCTGATTTATACTTTTTCTTCTTCTTTGGAAATAGATCGTATATGGCATCTCTTAGTTGCATGAAGAACCAAATTCAGTGACGCATTCCGTATCAATAGGAGCTTAGAACAACATCTCTGGCTGAATAGCCCACAATACACCTTTCAGAGGTGGAGAAGCTTCATCCTAACAGCTCCAAACGATGAAGAAATAGGTGGTCAAAGCTTAGGCACCCATTTGTACAGTGTCTCATAGCATGCAACAGATCACACCTGGCACACCACGTAAAAGACATCATCCCATTTGACCAGGGGGGTGGCACACTCAGCTTCTGGCTGCTGAATACTGCACCCTCTTCAAAAATTACAACAAAGACCCTGTTAAAACTTCTCAATTCCATTTACTACCCAGACTCAAGCACTTTGAACAAGTCCTTAAACAAAGCAAGAGGAAATGTCAAGGAGAGCGCCCAATGAACCCAGCCTACAGCCCAGATATTTTTAAATAATCAAAACCTGTAGATTTACATCAGAGCAAAAGGTAGAGGAGGTTGCAAAAGGTAGATATAAACACATCTCTATTACCTCACTGTAAAAATCTCCCCAAACCTTCTTTAATACATGTACTTGAATGAAAAAAGAAAAAACCTCTCTTCTCAAATTCTGCCTTAGGTACAAATGATTTCAAATTAAAATCCCTTGTCTGTTTTTTTCCCTTTGTCTACTTTTCCCCTAGCTACCATACAACACCTTATTCCAATTTTCAACGACAATCACCCCAGTCTCCTGTTCTAGTCAACCTAGATCAAGCGAGTCCTACAGCCTCCCATTTATTTTCCTTTTCCAGAAGGACATAAAAATTTTCCTTTCATTCTGGACAATTGATTTTGAGGAGGAGTGAAGCTGTAACACTCACGTACTGACTCAAATAAGCAGTTCATTTGCTACGTATTCTGACACCAACAATCTTAAGAGGCTTATCCACTGGGGGTAAAAACAAGGTTCCTTTTAGAGGATTTAATTTTCTAAGATAAAGGACAATGATCTGGGTTTTCCATTCTGCCGTATAACATTTATTTTTCCTTCCAAAGCCAGCTGTTTGCAACAATAGGACTGGTCCTGACCACACACACCTGCCACATGCTTCACCCCACAGCGAACCAGCACTCTGCTGAAGGAGTCTCAGGGGTTGGCGCACGTGGGCTGCACTGCCCTAAGAGGGCACCTGAGTCCTCAAAGCAGCAGGACTGGAGATCCTTCCCCAGATCTGATCCTGTGTGTGTCCCCCATGAGAGATTTTCCATTTCGAAATTAGGGGTGCCTGGGTGGCTCAGCTGGTGAAGCAACTGACTTCAGCTCAGGTCATGAGCCTGCAGCCCATGGGGTCTGAGCCCCACATCGGGCTCTGTGCTGAGAGCTCAGCGCCTGGAGCCTGCTTCAGATTTTGTGTCTGTCTGTCTGTCTGTCTGTCTCTCTGTTCCTCCCCCCACTCGTACTCTGTCTCTCAAAAATAAAAAAATTAACATTAAAAAATATTTCAATAAAAAAATAAAAATTGGAATAATTGTAAGGCAAAGACTGTCCAAGAAGGCAGGTACTTCCCCATTTCCAACCTTTGTTTATCATCTCCTCCTACTGGTTTTCCCCATAGAATGGAAAAACTTCTCCTCCTCCAAGGGGAGTATGATGACCTAGGAAGACCCATTAATGACCTGTCTACATACAGGTGCCTCTACCTCTGCCCCACACTGGCTGCACGCGAACTCACAAGCAGTGAGGAGGATTCCTAAAGTTTTCAGGAAGCTGTGCTTCATAAGTAAAAGGCAGCCCAGCCTAGAGAAGCTAAGGCAGGCCGCTTATTGCATGCAGGGCTGTGTCCCTTCCTAAACATAGTTGGCCTCCACATGCAGATTTCCAATCTCACTCAGATTCCATATATTAGTAATCTGGGCCTGAAATTAGTAAGCTTAAGCATTGTATGAATGAAAGACTGATAACTTAGGATTTGAGAGGGAAATGCAAATATATGTGGTTAGGTTGAAGCCATTAGTCATTTCCATGCTAGTAGAATTAGTCCCAATTGCTTTCTCATAATAGTCACACTTGGATTTTTTGGAAAAATGGGGAATTTTTATTATATAGAAAGGTAGTAAGAAATGCAGAAGCATGTAACACTCTAAGCCTACTTAGGATTTGGAGCAGAATGAAGGGAAAATGCTTGTGTTAAGAAGAGTGGATATTAAAAGAATGGGGGTGGAAATCCCAAGATAAACTTAGCCTATTTATGGGTGTCTAACCCCTATAAGTATTAGACCACAGAACTCTTGCTCCCTGACTGCAAGGCTCAACCAAATGGCACTGCACTATCAGCTAGCTGGGTTTCTGGGAAGCAGCCCACATCACTTCTAAGGGGAAAATACCTCTAAAGTCCTAAAATACTGGCTAACAAAGCAAGCTTTTGATGGGAGTTAGACACAGTCTGCAACCAGGTCTAATAGCTCCAAAGGAAGTTAGGACAAGGACAAATACAGGTAACATGTCCAGGGTACCCACCCCCTCTCCCCCACACACACACCCTATAGATATTTAGGCCTAGAAAAAAGCAAGCCAGGCATGATGGAGAGATGCACAGCAGGCGAGTGCTTCGGCTTCCTCCTCCCCAAACCCTCTCACCATTAGGGAAAAGGTAGCTGCAATCGAACTGTTCCCAAGGGATACAAAAATCGATATGGGAACGATGCAGCCCCTTAAGAAAAAATAACACAAACACAAAAAATTACAATAAACCTCCCCATGTAACCTGGTCTATTTAATAAAAATGATTCATCCATCATTAACTCTTTCCTGTCAGCAATAGGTCAAACAAAAGAATGTCACACTGACTTTCAGCTTTCAATGCCACACGGCACTGGGTTCTTTGGAGGACAGGGTCCATCCTAACAGAGAGGCTGTGTGTGATATACAGTGCTTTCACACAGTGACAGTTTATAAACAGTGAATGCTTTCATGCTATAATATAATGGAAAATGAAATTCACTTGACCAGTGAAAAAGAACCCTAAGATTTAATTCACAAGGGCTTGTTACACTTGAGCACGAGCTACAAAATGATGCTAAATATTAACTCGCCCTGGCACTTTTTTCTCCTCCTGCCGTTTTGTGGGGTGGGGAGAAATAGGCCAGCTTTTACAAATGACCTGCAATGCAACAAAAATAAGCTCAGCCCAGACTTCTTCTGTTGCTCTTCCATACAAAATGTTTAAATCCTACAATATTAGTTGCACAGAGGGAAAGGTAAGTAACGTGCCCCATAATAAAACCGATGGGTTTTGTCGGGTGCTGGTGATATCACCCACCTTCGGCTCTATCACAGTAACTAGTTGTGTCGAACAGGGGGGAGAGGAACCGCAACAGAGGTTATGACTGGAACAGCCCCAGCTCTCCCGGAGCAATCCCGGCCGGTTCTCTGGGATTGCTGTTTCCATGTCATTCTATCTCACATGCCACAGTTTAAAATTTCTACGAGGAAAAAGATCGTGCATCCGAACACTAAACCGGAATAAAAATGTACAGGAGATACTAAGAATAGGACGGAAAACCTGCTAAGACGAAAATATAAAAATCCGCCACAGCCAACAAAATAAGGCTTCCAAGAAAAGGGGGTGGAGTGGCGATGAGCCGGCTCCCCCTGAAAAGGGCCTGGCTGCAAGAATGCCGCTTCGGCCACTAACCGGTTTTAGCCCAACCACTGAGTCTTTTTTGAGGGGGCCGAGCTGAATTTGGATTAAGAAGCAGAGAATATAGACGTGGCCAAGAAAACGGCTCCCTCCAGGCGGAAAGGAAATGAAGCAGGGAGGGAAAGAGGGATGGAGGAAAAGAGGCACGGGAATGAACAACGGAGTCTCTCCGGTTTCGTGCGGGCAAGTCAAAGGGGGCATCGGCTGTGTGTCGTGAAGTTAGGGTTGGCCTCCCAGGAAAGGGACGTTCTCGGGATTCCAGGCCAGTGTCTCAGGAGGGGCTGGGGACGTGCGCTCCAAAAAGCACCAGATTTCAGTGGCATCCATCCAGAGGAAGTTGGTGGTCCAAGCACAAGTGCCCCGGTCCTCTGCTCCCATCACCGGGGCAGCGACCCGCGGTAAACTGGATCCCCTGTAAGTGAGGGCCGGGGGCCGCCGGACTTGCCTCGCCAGGACAGCCAGCTAGGCTCTATGGGCCAGCTCCCCGAGGCTAAACCCGCAGACGGAAGTTCTCCCCGGGAGCCGCCGGGGGTCGAAGGGGGCTTGGAAGGAGGATGTACTGAGCTCAGGACCCTCCGAGCTGAGCCGGGCCCGCAGTCCCCCGGGAGCACGGGGCTCCACAAGCAAAAAAAAACGCCCCCCCGCAAACTTTTCCAGCGGGCTGGCTGAGAGGAGAGCACTGGCCCGCGCGGGGTCGGCCCGGAGGCTGCCCGGTTCTGGGGCTCCGGGGAAGGAGCGGCGCCCGGGCGGCGCCGGCCCCGGGAGGTGGGGCTGCCGCGCTCCGCGCCCTCGCGGGGAAGTCCCGGCCCCGCGCCCCCGAGCGCCCCGAGGCGCCGAGCACCGCGCCCCGCCAACCTGCGAGTCGGGAGAGGCGCGCCCGGGGCAGCGGCTCCTCGCCTCGCCTCGCCGGCCGGCCGGGAGAAAGGAGCCGTGCCGGCGTGCGCTCACCTCGATCCTCCAGCCCGTCGCTGAACTGGCCGCTCTCGCTGATCCGCAGCTGCCGCTCCTCGTCGGGCTTGGGCGTCTCTCGCGCTGGGTAGTTCTGCGAGCCCGGGCCGGGGGCGGCGGCCGAGGGCTCGTGGCCCCGGGGCGGCGCCGGGACCGCGGGGCCCGGGGGGCTGCGGCGCTCGCTGCCCGCGGCCGGCTCCATGGCGCGAGGCGGCGGGGACTCGAGTCAGAAGTGCGAGGCGCCGCGGCTCAGGACCGGCAGAGGAACGAACCGACCGCTCGCGGAGGGAGGACGGGCGCCGAGGAGCGGAGGTGCGCCGGCAGCAGGCGGGGCGGGGGTGTGGGAGAGCCGCGCGGTTAGCGCGGCGGGTGGCAGAGGCTGGGGCAGAGCGTCGCCGCCGCGCTCCGCCCACGGGGGCAGGTGCGGGCTGCAGGGACCCGCCCCAAGGCCCCGGCGCCCGAGCCGGAGCCCCGAGGCCGGTGGGGAGGGAGGGATCCTGCCGAGCCCGGCGCCCGGAGGCTCGCGGGAACTGCTGGGAGGGGGGGAGGAGGGGGGCTGACGAGGGTGTGACGGGAGACCGGCCCCACCCGCGCCGCGGGATGGTACCCGGAGGGGACGCGCTCGGACCCGGTTCCCCAGCCGTCCGGGAAGGTGGCGGCCGCGTTCGCGTAGGAGAGCGGGCAGCGCCCTAATTTGACGTCCTTTCTCCTCCTGAGCTGCACTAGCTTCCGAGGCTGTGCAGGGTCTCCACCTGGGTTACCAGCCTCACCGCCCAACGCGGGAAAACGAGATTCACCTGCCGCCAAGCCCTCCCGGCTCTGGCTTTCCTCTAAGGAGCTTTGATTGCCCTCCCAATTTTTCTCTCCAGCTACTTAAGGGAACCGGGCAACCTTGGAACCACTCGAGCTCTAGAAGATATTTCGATGCCAAGGCTCCCCCATTGCGACTATCCCTGGGCCTTTGTCCTGGCTAGTCCCCTGCCAGCTCGCTATTTCCTCTCGTGGTATCCAAATCTTGCCATTTCTTCAAGACTTGGACGGAAGCCTCCCTCCTGCAAGAAGCCTCCCCTGACTGTCCAGGAGCAGCCGACCGCGCGGAGCCCGCACCCTCGAGCGGTCGGGCTAGTCTGCCCAACGAGACAACCACCTTGCCCACGCCAAGGCCCACGCCAGCTCTCTTGGAGCTCCGGGAGGTGCAGGGGGCAGGGGGCGGGGAGCGGGGAGCTGTTGGGGACCGGCCGTTTATTAGATTAAGCTTGAATTGAACGGTATCAACATCAAAACTCCAGAGTCTAGATTTCATCTGTAGATGAACATCAGACTTCAAATTTAATGAGTCCCTTAAAATGCCAGTTCCTCACTTAAAGCCTGCCTACTTTTTTGAAGAAGCACGCTTTTTTGAAGAGTAACCAGTTTCCTTTCTCATTTTCATTTTGCCTACAACCGAAATCAGAGTGGAATTTAAATGTCTTTGTGGTGCAGTGGACACTAGAAACGGGAAGAATGTCTCGTTTTACTTTGTGTTGTCGGGTTGGGATGAGAAAATCTTAGTTGACCTTGGCCAACTCACTTTACCTTTTTTAACTTTTTTTAATGTTTATTTATTTTTGAGAGAGAGAGAGAGAGAGAGAGAGAGACCGAGCGCCAGCGGGGGTTGGGCAGAGAGAGAGGGAAACAGAATCTGAAGCAGACTCCAGGCTCTGAGCCCTCAGCACAGGGCCAGACCCTGGGCTCGAACTCACCAACAGCTGGATCATGACTTGAGCCAAAGTCGGAGCCTTAACCTACTGAGGCACCCAGGCGCCCCTACTCACTTTACCTTTTTAACCACTAATTTCTTTACAGACTGAAAAGGTTGGACTAGGTCATTTCAAATGTCCTTTCTTGATAGGGAAAGAAGGAGCAAGGGAAGTAAGAAAAAATGAAAAGAAGGAAAATCACTGCTTGGATTTAAAAAACCATGAATACTTATACCACCAGTCCTGGTCCTGTCCTGGAGACAGACAAGCCTTCAGATACTGCAGACACCTTCCCCCACCTCGTTCGTTGCTCGTGCTCACCTAGACTTTTTCCCTCTAGGTTATCCCCACTTGATCCCTCTTGTCAGTGGCTCTCAAACAGTAGAATCACGGAGAGGAGACTTTAAGAACAAAAATACGCAGGGCTCTGCTGCGGCTGCTGGAAATCTGATATCATAGGTGATGAAAGTGGTCTGGTCTGGGATCTTAGCTTGGGTATTTTTTAAGCTCCTTTCCCATTCTAAGAATCACTTGGGAAGTTATTTATTTGTTTAAATGCTGATTCTGTACAGCTCCTCAAGATTCTGACTTAATGGATTCTGGGGTCTGGCTAGGAATCTTCGTTTGCATATTACACACACATACACACATACATATCCTGGTGTAGATTGTTCCGGGACCACATTGTAATTCTCATTACCTTACCACCCTCTACAATGTGGACTGTAGCTCTGCCCCTGCATGCATGCACACACCCCTGCTGGCTCACTCGCTCGCTCGCGCTCTCTCGCGCGCTCTCTCTCTCTCCCCCCTCCCCCCACAAGGTTTGTGTTCTCTCAAAGGAGCATGTAGCATTGTTCTTTCTTCTGGTTCCTCAATTGATTCTCTACTTCAGCACCTCTGAAATGTGAATGTGCAGGTGCATACCCGGGCTTCGTGTTAAAAGGCAGATTCTAACAGTTGGTTTGGGATGGAGGCTGAGATTCCTTGCAAACCTCCAGGTGCTGCTGAGTGGCTGATCTGAAGACCACACTTTGAGAAGAATCTAGGAGTTATTTATTATTCATGGAATAAATATATTTTCCTTCAAGTTCCAGCTGCCCTAGTTCACTAAGCCATTCTTGTCTGCTCCGGAAAGATTTCTCTGACTCCAGCTCCCCCTGGGTGCTCCTTTTTGTGAACTATAACTGTTTAATAATTCACTGCTTATTTCAAGTGTGAGGCAGGAAATGTGGTACTTGTCTGATCCTCCTTTCCACTCACCCACCCACATCTACCTGGATGCCAAGGACACAGTGTTCCCCCAATCTCTACTGATTGGGAGATAATATTAGCTTACATTCTTGGAGGACATACCGCGTGCCAGGCACCTTGCTAAGTGTTTTACGTGCATTGTCTCCCTTACTCAACTACTACTATCCTTTACAAAGGAAGAAATCAAGGCAAGTCTACTGTTTAAACTCTAGAACCACAGCCCGCAGTGGTACCGCCCCCTAGGGGATGTTTTGGAAACTTGCAGGTGCTTTAATTTGTTACTCCAAAGAGGGGCAGAGCTAGGCTGTGGCATTTAGTAGAGGAGGGTCAGGGATACTGGGGTCCTGCCCTGCACAGAACGTTGCAGCACAATGAAGATTATTAGTGTCCCACATGGCTTTTATATGTCAGGCTGGACATTTGGGTTAGTTAAAATGTGCTTCTAATTACATTAGAGTCCTAACTCTGTTTTACATATAAACACAAAATATTTTGCACCACACTGAATTTTCTGTAAATGCAACTGTATACGTCCAGGGAAAATCGCACTTTGCTCACTGTTTTGGAAAAGCAGGACACTGAAGCCAGTTCCACTCATGGCCTCTGAGTCAGCAATCAATACATCTGTGCCAGTCGAATGTATAACTGCCACACGGGCCCAGTAATTCCATGTGTGTACATGAATATTTTTATTTAGTTCTTATTTCAAAATGTCAAAAAAAGGTGTCAATAATATTCCAGAGTCTTGTCTTAAATTATAAGTAGGTGCAAATACCTCACTACTTCCCTTTGACTTCTGAGGCAATTCTGACTAAGCATCTATAAAAGCAAATACATATTGGACTTTTTTGGCTTTACTTTTACCCCTCCTTTATTATGATTATGTCATTATATTGATGTTTGAGCATGTAAGTGTTAGCTATGAAATCCATTTCTTGACCACCTAGTGAATAATACAAAATAACCATTCTCAAAAGGGAGCCCTAAGTATCACAGCCAAGAGGAGCCTAAGAAGACACAACTAAATGTAACACGGTATTCTGGAAAGGATCCCAGAACAGGAAAAAACATTAAGTAAAAACTAGGAGTATCTAACTAAAGCATGGGCTTTAGTTAGTAATGATATATCAATTATGGTTCGTTAGTTGTAGCAAATTTATCATACTAATGTAAGATGTCAACAATAGGGGAAGCTGGGTGCAGCATGTATAGGAAGTCTCTGTACCATCCTCTCAATTTTTCTGCAAATCTCAAACTGTCCTACAAAATAAATTCTACTTAAAAAAAAAAGGTAAAGTGGCAAGAGGATAGAGGGAGATGGGAAGGCTTGAGTCTAGAAGTTAGACATCCTAACCTTGAACTATGAATGCCCATTATAGAAGAGAGACCATGGAAAAATAAAGTATATGAGGTACTTGGAAACTCTAATACGGTTATCCAAAGAGAAATGTTCACCAACAATGGCAAGAAAGATAGAACAGGACAAGAATTAAACTAATATTTGTAATATTAAGCCTCTTCCACTGGCTTTTACCAGAATGTATTCTTAGTATCTTAAAGGATTTAAGAAATTTTACAAATTTTGTGAAATCTCAAATTTTCAAATCACCAGGCTTCCACCAGGACATTTGGGAAAGGCACATTTGGGTAAGAGCTTATAGACATATAACTCGACTGTTGAAAGATGAGAAGTTGAGTGATGGCTTCTTTTTTATTCTTATCTATTCTTTTTTGTAATTTCAGTAAATGTCTTTAGATCCCTAATCCTAGAAATACACACAGAGAAGAAAAGCCAAGAAGCTGAAGGAAACAAATGAGGCAGGAAGGGCCTCAGCTGGCACAGAAGTCACAGTTAATCTTGCTGGAGCCACCTGCTGAGGGTCATGAGTCCTAAAATGCTCCACTAAGAGTCCACTTAGTCACCACAACCCTATAAAGCAGGTATTATCAGCATGCCCGTATTGAAGATAAGGAAACTGAAGCTCAGGTTACATACCATTGCCAGCGGACCCAGCAGTGGAGCTCCGAGGACAGTGCCCCTAACCATTGTGCTACAAGGCCACTATGGAAGAATCCAAAGATGACCAAGAGGATGGCTTCTATACCTGATTACCCTACATCATATTTTAGATTAAAGTATACTGTTTTTATTTCGTTTGCATGTAGACTTTGGAAACCCAACTACAAACATATTCACCTTTTTGAAGTCTTGGAGAAACGAACATGACATTTAGAGCTACTTACTGCGCCTTGCAGTAAACTGTCCCATGACAGAGTATCTAAACTGAGTGTCAGAGTCAACCCAGAACAGCATTTGTATAGAAGGACCCTAAGATGTTTTCTTGGAAAGTGAGAAGTGTCTGTATGTATGCTTGCCTGTAGGTGTGACTGTTAAACTATAAACTCCCTTCCCCATACAAAAATTATAAATGAGGGCATTAGTATGGAACATTTGGAGAAACACCGTATCAGTAGGAAGCATTATGAAGAGGCTTGGTGTGCAAAATATTGTAATATTAAGACATACAAAAGAATTGTTAAGTGCTAGTTCCGCCTTAAAGGGACTCACATTCTAAACAGGATGGTACAGTCCTGCACTGCCCACCTTAGCCATGTGCTTTCTCCAAGTGTGTCTCCACTCAGTCTGCATGTTACAATCACCAATTTGTCCTGCTTTGTAGGGGATAGTTCCTGGTTTTAGCACTGAAAAATCTGAGTCCTGGGAAACCCCCTCAGTGGGTCACCTTACTGGGATGCTTCTAAATATCCTGCTGCCCAAACCAATCCCCTGCCCAGTTGAATCAGGCTGTCGGGTTTCCCTGGCACATCCAGCCCTCATTGTACGATCCCGACAGCCAAAGTCCACCTGGCCCAAATCCTCTGAGCTCTGCAGACCGCTGTGTGGCAGCAAGCAATCCTTCCCTTCAGGGGGGCGCTGGGCTTCACATGCTGGCAGATGGGGCCCAGCACCACTCACAGTGTTTCCGGACCTGGTAGCAGTGCGTCAGCACACATGTGATGGTGAGGACAGCCAGAACCACGATGGAGAATATCACCAAGGCGGTGATGGCCCGCTTTTTCTGGTTGGCAGCCGCCATGGCCGGGAAGGTTTTGGAAGGAACTCCCCCACCCCACCCCACCCCCACAAGCCCACAGGAAGGTGATTCCATTGTGGAGCCAAGGGTGAGAAAGCACTGCTCAAAGATAGTGCTTCTCCACTTGAATGTGCACAAGAACCACCTGGGGATCTTGGTAAAAAGCAGATTTCAGCTAAGTAGGTCTGGGGTAGGGTGTGATTTTCTGCATTTCTAACAAGCTCCCAGGTGACACCAGTATTGCTGGTGCACAGACCACCCTCTGAATGGCAAGGGTCTGGCATGCACTAGCATTTCTACTTTGAAAGAAACTCCAATATTGTCGAGAAGGGGGGAATGTGGGGGCAAAATTAACAAAAAGGAAAAATCACATAAAATATAAATAACTCATGATATACAATACAGAGAGTGAGCAGGTTCTAAGATAATACTCCTGAATTTCTCAATGCTCAACATACACAGTGGGCATTCAACACATAGAAAAGGGTAACTGGAAATGTTTCGTGGGGGTGAGTGCTAACAGTGGTTTGCAGGGCTGGGAGAGCATTCCAGGAAAGGCCAATGATGAGCATGAATATTCTGTGAGAACATTAGCTAAAACTTTGTATAAATGCACAAATCCACAAAATGGTTACTCCTGGGGGAAGAAGGGGATTGGGATTGGGTTGGGGCATGTTGAAAGGGCTTCTGGGTGCCTGCTTCTAGTTCTTGACTTGGGCAGCATTTACTCTATAATAATTTATTAAGCCACACATTTGATTGGCGTGGTTTTCAGTGTCCATGTTTTATTTTACAATAAAAGTGTTGATAAGAAATTCTATCCAGAACAGCCACATAAATTGCAAGGGCGAGGTCTTCCCTGGCTAAAGCAGTTTGTACAGAACCCAGTCAGAGGTTGCTAGGGGAGACTGCATGTGCAGGGCTAATGAGTCATCTCACTCAGCTCAATGGAATGTCAAAGATATGAAGAGTAGTAGAGCATTAAGAAGAATAAAGTTAGCTGAACCTGATAGGGGGAAAGGGAGTTATATAAGCTTTAAAATACTGTTATATTTTCTTTGCTCATGTGAAAAATAAAGTTATGGTATCTACTCTCCCCTGATTCTCCTCCTACCCTTCTGACCTTTTCAGCACCGTGGACCCATAAATCCAACTGTCCCTGACATTCTCCAACTGAGTAAGCCCCCCTAATTCAACGTGTCCAAAAGCAGAATTCATCATCTTTCCCCCGCCAAACATGTGCATCTTCGATCTCCCAGTACTGGCAAATTGCAGCACCATCCGCCCTGTCATTTTGGGACAGAATCCTAGCAATACTTCCTCTTCACTTCACTCTTCCTCATCCCTTCCAAGCAGCAGGTGACTAACTTCTGTTGATTCTACCTTCTTAACACCCCTGTTATATCATCCCACCTCTCAACTATGTTGCTATTACTTTATGGCAGAACCCACGCACTCTCGCCTGTATTATAGCAGTCATCTCCTGGCCAGTCTGTCTTCCTCTGGTCCAGCTCCCCCAGCATCCTCCACACTCCAGTGACAGTGCTTTCATCCAGAAATCACTTTAGCCATGCTGCTCTTCATTCTTCAGGAGTGAAGCCTTAAATCTTTCGGGTTAGTAGGGAACCTATATCCTGTCACCTCTCTCTCCTACTGTACTGACCTCTCCCCTTCCTTCTAGCCCCTATCTCTCCAAATGGGCAAATTTTCTTTAGCTCCCCAAGTTTTCCTTGATAACTCATTTATGCCCCTATGCTTCTGCCCTTGCTATTACCTCTTCCTGGAAGTATCTTGTGGGCTCTCTCTCAACCCCAGCCTAATGCAGGTACACCCCAGTACCTTCTGGTCTTTCAAGAGTTGAGTTCTTTACAAGTCTTTGCTGATACATCTATCTACTAAGGGGTTCTGATTTGTCTCTCTGCTTCTCTCCTACTATTTATATCTTAATAACACTTTATTTCTCTAAATGTGTTTATATATCAACTTCTTTCTGCCTTATGGGAAATTTCTCAAGGCAAGAACACAGTATATTTATCCTAGTATTTCAGGCATTTATCACCATGCATTCAGAGAGTTAAAGAGGCATGGGGAGTGTTGAATGAATACATGAAATAACTCTTGGGGCACCTGGATGACTCAATCAGTTCAAGCGTCCAACTCTTGGTTTCAGCTCAGGTCATGATCTTCAAGTTTCATAAGCTCCATGTTGGGCTCTGTGTTGGCAACACAGAGCCTGCTTAGGATTCTCTTTCTCTCTCCCTCTCTCTCTGCTCTCCCCAACTTGGGCTGTCTCTGTCTCTCTCAAAATAGATAAATAAACTTAAAAAAAAAAAAAACTCTTAGTTACTGCCATATCATGCCTTAGATAACTGAGTTGACCAGATTGTTTGTGACTGATTTCACAGCCAGCCAATGAGGCAGTTCCCAAAAATTTCACCCCCCTCCAAAGCCCCTGCATCAACAGGAAAAGAAAGAGAAATCCATGTTCTACCTTTTTAAATTGCTAAAATGGGAGAACTGACAGGAAAAAAATATATAATTTGTACCACCCTCTTAAAGACAGCTGACAACCCCTCCCATCTAGCTCTCAATGGCAGATGCTGTTGAGATTACATGGTTTTAAACTTGGTGGTTCCTCTTCCCAAAGCCTGCACTATTTTATGTAAATATTTTGTTGAGGTTTCACATACGTGTAGAAGAGTACACAAATCTTAAGGTTAAAGCTCAATTTTCACAAAGTGAACATGGAACCACTTCAATAAACAGAATATTATCAGTCACCCAAAAGCTCCCCTACTGTCCCATTCAATCACTAAACCCCCACATCAAGGGTAGACTGAAACAATCCCAACATTGCTTTGATTCAAAACTATTTTGTGAAAAGTTTATGCATTTTTATGTTTTATATACCAAAAAAAGTAAAATATGTTCATGGTAAAAATTTGAAACTAAACAGAAGTGCAAAAATGTAGAAAGAGTTGGCAACAATTTCCCCACATTAACCCTCTGGCCAAATACATACATGTACAAATACCCCATTCCCAAGGTTTAACACTTATAATGGTTTGGTGCATGTATCAGTGAAGACTATTTAACAAATAAGAGATAATTCTAGGGGCACCTGGATGCCTCAGTTGGTTAAGCGGCCGACTTCAGCTCAGGTCGTGATCTCATTGTTTGTGAGTTCGAGCCCTGCGTCAGGCTCTGTGCTGATAGCTCAGAGCCTGGAGCCTGTTTCGGATTCTGTGTCTACATCTCTCTTCCTCCCCTGCTCGCACTCTGTCTCTCTCTCTGAAAAATAAAGACTAAAAAAAAAAAAAGAGATAATTCTACTCAAAATGGATAGAACAATAGTATAACATATTGACTCATAATTTATTTAATCATTTTCTGAATGAATGAATATTTAGGTTGTTTGCAATGTTTTGCTGCTACAAATAATGCCATATCCACCATTTCATTTTGAAATGTAAAGTTATTCTGAAAGTCCAGAGGTAGGGAGGCTTTAGGATTTGTTTTCAGCCATAAAAATATGTCACCAAAGACTCAGTTTCTATCTCCTTGCTCTGCCTTCCAAGATACCAGTTTCATCCTATGCCTATCTCCCTTCATGATTGAAACATAACTGCCAACAGGGCCACATGCTTCATCAGAGGGAAGTAGTGAGGGAAAGGAAAGAGAGAAGAGAGAAACTCAACAACCATGGAGTGAACATCCTAGTTTTCATTCTGATTGGACCAAATATGGCCATGTGCTGATTTATGAACCAACTATTGAGGCTTGGGGAATGCCATGTATTGATTAAATCAGTTCCCATTCCTGAATTGATCTGTATGGCAGGAATTATCCTATTTACTTCTTGAACAGGGCCAACCTCTGGAGTTGGGCATGGAGTCATTTCTACCCAAAGTGAGTAAATAGCTACTACACAATAGGCTATGGTTGGAATGGATAATGGGAAGCCACCATTTTATTCACTACAGTGAATATTCTTTGAGACTTTTTTTTTTGTCTAAACATAGATAGATCGATAGATTCAAGTTTTAACTAAAATTAGATCACGTTATCCTGTAACTCACACTATTCTGCAACTTTATTTACATATAAATCTACCTTGGCTTTTAAAATTGTAGAGTCTTCCATCATATGGGTAAATAATAATCTATGTAACCATTCCCCTGACAAACATTTAAGGTGTTTTAAATATTTCTCTTACAGGGGCACCTGGGTGGCTCAGTTCATGGAGAGCCAGCACTGTGGCTAGATACACAAACTCTGATCAGAACTCCCAGCCTTGGGAGCACCTGGGAGGCTCAGTTGGTTAAGTTTTTGATTCTTGATTTCAACTCAGGTCATGACTCACCATTTGTGAGATCGAGCCCAGTGCGTTGGGCTCTGTGATGAGAGCATGGAGCCTGTTTGGGATTCTCTCTCTCCCTCTCCCTCTCTGCCCTTCCCCCACTCATGCATGTGCACTCTCTCTCTGTTTCTCTCAAAATAAAGTTTAAAAAAAATGTAAACATTTCTCCTACAAAAATTCTATGATGATCATTTCTTTCTGAACATCTTAAACAGACAATATAATTTTTGAAAAAGATATTTTCAAATGATTTTATTATACCCTAAAATTCATGAACACAAGAGGACAGAATATTCTTTAAAAGTTAGGTAAGGACATTTCTATTGGTCATTATCCAAAGAATGATTCCCTTTCCTTTTACCATTTTGTTTAATATATATGTGTATACACACACACACACATGCATATATATATATACACATACTATACTTCCTCTGTCAAGGGGGTAGTAAATATTTCATTATTGCTTTAGATTGAAAGGAAATAAAAGCTAGTTGCAGAAACAAAATTCAGATTTGGAGATGTGGAAATGTTATTTGGCCAAGGAGAAACCTGAAATTGATGGAATCAGAGGATTGAAATGAAGTCCAGCGGCCACCCAGCTGTTCCCTTGCCTTCACCCTGGAATTCATTCAAACACCCAGAAACTTAGCTAGAAAGCCTCCTGGGAGCAATTTGGAGCTGTAATACAAAATATGTGACTCAAAGAACTTTCATGAAGCAAACTTCCCATTGCATTCAACCGTGAACACAATTCTTTATTTTCTCCCCTCCGTAATATTTTTCTAGTTTTCATCATAACTCTTGTCCCTTTTATCCATCTCCTTGACGGAGAGTTGATTCAGTCTCTGAATGTGGGTTCTAGTCTTTGCACCCTCCTTTCTGATATCTAGTCTAAAATCCCCCCTCGTCTGTTCAGGCCTGTGTTCTCTCACCCTGTCCTTGATAGAAAGACTCCATTTATGTGCTCTCTTTTCTTGTGGGTGTCAAAACCTGCCTGCCCTATTATCCCTTTCCAGCTCTGACCCTTTCTAACCCCCAGTACCTCAGAATGTGATTGTATTTGTAGATCTGACCTTTAAAGAGGTGATTAGGGTAAAATGAGGTCATTAGGGGGGATCCTAATCCATCCTGATGGATGGTCTCTGTAGCCCTGCTCCTTCCTGGTTCTACTCGTTACCTCCGTCATCATTCCTACAGAGCAGTGGTTTTCCAGTCTTGGAGAGCTAAGAATCACTGCTTTGAGAATTCAGCTACGCAGACCAGGGCTCCAGAGATTCAGAATCACTAGTGCGGTAATGGGCCTGGGGAACCTGCACCTTAAATAAACACTCCTGGGTAATTCTGAGAAGCCCCATCGGAGATACTTCCTCATTCCTGTCTCTCTGACTCGGTGGTCTTCCACGCTGACCACACATTAGAGTCACCTGGGGAGCTTTCTAAAACTCATGCCCAAGCCCTTCCAAGAGACTCTGAGTTAATTAACCTGGGTTGGGGCCTGAATATTGGTATTTCTTTAAGTTTTCCAGGTGATTCCTACGTTCAGCCAAAGAGGGAACCGCTGGTGCAGCTCCACTGCCATGTTCCCTAAAGTCAGGCCATCCTCATAGTCACCAGACTTGAGCAAGAGCAAGAGCCTCCCTAATGTCTCACTGGGTTTCCAGCTCTCCTGCTCTCCCCACCCAACTCACACTCCCCGATGCAGTCAGAATAACAGTTCTAAAACATGAGTTAGTCATGTCTTTCCCCAGCTACAAATGCATCAACAACTCATTACTTCAGGTTGGTGTACACAGCCTCCTAAGCCTGATATCCAAGGCTCTCTGTGTTGGGCCTCTGAGGGTCTCTGCACCTTTATATATACCCCCTGGGCTCCCCCAAGTTGCCGAGCTCCCTCACACTTCTGTCATCACTCTTGCTTTCCCCCTGCCTGAAATGCCCTTCTCCCTGACTAATGCCTTCAGTTCTGTGGTGGCATGGTCTGGGCAAACTTCTCTGATGCCCTCCCCATGCCTAGGTGAGGAGACGAGCCACTCCTTTCCTAGAAGCCCACCAGTGCACGCCTCTCTCAGAGCACTCATGACCTCTCTGTATTGTCTCTGCTGCATGTCTGTCTCACCTGACTTCCCCCTTCTTTCCTCTTAGCATCTCTGGGTCCCAAACAGTGTGTGTTTATGCAGAAGGGCTTGGTGAACATTTGTTGAATAAGTGAATGAATGACTCAGTGGCTTCCCTGCCCTCTCCCGCTGTGCCCACTGCCAAGTGCCTGCTGTCTAATGACCATCCACACACGGGCTTGGCTTCCTCAGTCCCAACACTCCTCATTACTGCTGTGTCCCACACCTACTTTAAAAAGTGTCTGCACTGGGGCTCATCCGGCCGAGAACTAGGAATGAGAACAGGTCATAGAATCATAGCTACTCTGGACTAGGCACTTTCCAGTCTTTAACACTCACAACAGCAATACAAAGTAATCATTATCATCTCCATTTTACAGCCAAGGAAACTGGAGCTCAGGGAGTTTGAAAGTGACTTTCCCAGGGTCACAAAGCTGGGGGTGGCTGACAGAACTGGAACCGAGAATCTGGCTCTGTGAGTTCCAGCCCTTCCTGCTGGGCCACATGGACATCCACCGAAAGGAGATGCAGCTAGGTGGATGAGAAGGAGGAATAGCCACCCAAGACTCAAGCTGACAAAGTGATTCCATTCCCATGAATGGCCCTGGGGCAGTCCCCCAATTCTACAGCCTTCAGAGCTTCTCTCATTTGTCACATTGTACCCAAGCGACCTATCCATAATGCCACCCTCCATCAAATATGTTTAGAATGTGTGGCCCATACAAACAAGGGCTTTGCCTATTTTGTTCACTGATGCCTCCAAAGTGCCTAGAATGGTGCCCGGTATTAGGTAAATGTAATAAATATTTTTTGGTTTAATGGGAAAACAAGAGTGACTTAACAACAATCATCCTATTGAAAGTACTCAGTGTACTCCTCCTCAGTACTGTGCAGGCTTTTAGAACCCAATTCTCCGTGAACCCACAGATAAGGGTTGAAAATATGTTGTTTTCTCTCCTCTGTGATGTATTCTTCCCCTTTTCCTCACGCAGAGACTGAAATTTTTAAGTACTCAGTGGTAGAAATACACCTTAAGATCTTCTGATGAAAAGCCCCCTAATAGGTGAAAAAATGTCCTGATGTTACTTTAATTCCAAAATAGTAATCCTGGGTGACACAACCTCGTGAGTGCTTTGTAGCTGTTTATAAACTTGAGAATTGGTTGTAATTCATCACCATGAGCTATATTGCTCATCACCTTGACTCTGACTTTCAAGTCCTCTCTGAGTCTGATCTTGAGTTCTCATTTCCCGATACTAACACCACTGAAATAGGCTCAGATTGTTGTATACCCAAACAAAATACAGGCAAGAAGGACCTCTTCTAAGACTTTTTAATCTAATGAGAACAAAGAGACACGTGATTGGGTTCTCTAGTTCATCTCTGCCACAGCAATGTGTCCTCATTATATCTCACTGGACCTTGATTTCTTAATGTCCAAAAGAGACATGGACACGTATTCTATCTAGCCCAAAGGAAAGCCAAGATAATAACTGTACAATGCAAATATGAGAATGAGAGTTAGAGGAGGCCTCAGAGGTCACCTAAGTTTGGCCAAGTCCCCCCTATATAGATGAGGAACTTTGAGGCATAGTGGGGAACATTATTTTGCTATTGCTGCCATAACAAATAATCACAGACATGGTGGCTTAAAGCAATACAAATGTCTTCTCACACAGCACGGGGGTCAGAAGTCAGAGATGAGTCTTACAGGGCTAAAATCAAGGTGTCAGTAGGGCTGGCGGGAGAATCCATTCCTTGCCTCTTCCAGCTTCTACAGGTGCCAGCTCTCCTTGAATTCTGGCCGCATCACTCCCATCTCTCTGCTTCCGTGGTCACATCACCTTCTTCTCTCTTTGATCCTCCTGCCTACTTCTTACAAGGACCTTTGTGATTACCACCTAAATACTCTGAAATGATCTCCTTATCTCAGGATTCTTAGTTTAATCACAGCAGCAAAGTCCCTTTTGCCTTATAAAGTAACATCACAGGTTCTGGAGTTTAGGATATGGACATCACTGGGGGCCATTTTCAACCTACCCCATAGAGTAAAGATATTTGCTTAAGTTAACACCAGGAAGAAAGAGCCAGGCCTAGGGCAGAGGTCTCTCAGCTGCTTCTGTTTATTTACCACCTGGGTATCAACAGTGGCCTCTCTGTCATTCAAGATTAAGTAAAACTAGATCCAGCCCCTATTCTACGTTCTGTGAGTTATTGAGCTCTATAGATTGGGCTAACACCCCTACTGTGTCTTTTCAAGGTCACCTCTCCCTGACACCCTCTGAGCTCCTGCCACCATTGAACTCCTGATTTTACTGCATCTCAACCCATGTGGCAGTTCTTTTCTCTGGGTTCCTTGTTGTCCCTCATTCTGTGCTGATCCAGGCATGGGACTCAGCCCCTTTCCTTGATTTACCTCAAACCACTCACATTGGCAATTACCATCATTCATACATATGTTCATTCATTCATTCATTCATTCAGAGTTCTCCAGATGGACTGAGGTTCAGTTACACACTGGGGTAACTGACTTGATAACACATCCCAAATTTGTTACCCTTCTCTGCCTCACTTTCCTACCCCACTATCAGCACTTCTTAAGATTACTTCCCAAATAAATTACTTGTATCTGAATTCTTGTCTCGGAGTTGGCCTCAGGAGCAACTCAATCCAAGGCAGCACGCAAAATCAGTCCACTAGCATTAGTTAGCAACTTCAGGGAAGACAGAGTCTCCAAAAGGCACCCATGATCATGTACTTGTACTTCCAGGAAGGGAATAAAGCCTCCACAGCACTTTTAGCCAGAGATATCTTCATATATATAAACAAGAGGTTCTGGAAGGATGTTTTTTTCCACTCCATCAAGAAATATCTCTTATACTCATTACTCCCTAAAGTCTTTAAAGTCTCTTAAAGTCCTGTTTTATTATCCAAATATATACCTAGCTTCCATATTCTCCTGGAGAAAAGCATGCAACATTCTAAATTCACATGAAGGTGTAGTTGACTGATACCCAATCCTCTCTTGAGAAGACACTTCAATGCAGGGATGAGTATGGGCACAGAAAATGCAGGCCATGTGATGCAGAAGGACAAAGAGAGAAACTGACTAGCACTTCCTGCTTCACCCACCACCAGAGCTGTGACTAGATCCCACCTGCACAAACTCTGGTCAGAACTCCCAGCCTCGGGACGCCTGGGTGGCTCAGTTGGTTAAGCATCTGACTTTTGATTTCAACTCAAGTCATGATCTCACATTTCTTGACATCAAGTCCCACATCAGGCTGACAGTGCAGAGCCTGCTTGGGGTTCTCCCTCTCTTTCTCTCTCTCTCTCTCTCTCTCCCACTCGCTCTCACTCTCTCTCTCTCTGCCCCTCCCCCACCTGCGTGCACTCTCTCAAAATAAATAAATAAACATTAAAAAAGAAGAACTCCCAGCCTCACCCTGAGTATTAGCCCCTTCTTCCAACTTCATTTCCAGATCTTTCACTGCCGAAAAGAGCTGAGACAGACGGTTCTGCCTAGGGGATTCTGACTGGATCAGATTCCTCAGCTCAGAGGGCCCTTCCAGCTGATTCACATCCTGGCCATTCACTACCAGGTGCAAGGTTTGGTAACTATCTCCCTGTAAAAGCTGGGGGGTTGGAATAAAAAGAACAGGACCTGTTGTAGGAGACCTTATTTCTGGTCCTAATCCATACCCTCTGAGCTGCTGGGGTAAATCTAGACTGTTCCCAAGAATTCTTGCACCTGGAAGTGGCATCTAGCTGTGTTCACTGTTGGTCATAACTTTTTCAGGTGCCACAAACTGAACTCAATGGAAGTCTCACCCTGGCTTGTGTAAGCAGGAAGGAAAGGGTACATCAAGTGTGAGACCTACAACTGCTTCGGTGTGGTCAAGATTTCTCTCTACCTCTTGGTGCTTTTCGTACCTGGGTGTTAGCTTTTCTCCATGACCTCGTAAGGGCTTTTTCCATGCATCAGGGAAGACGGCTGCTGACAGCCTCAGATTTAAGTCTTTCCAGCATCTCAAAGGCAGAAGGCTATCTTTCTCCTTGGTGTCTACAAAACAGTCCCAAAGAAGGGCTCCGATTGGCCTGGCTCGGGCATGTACTCATTTGTGAACCAACCTCTGCAACCAGCAGAGGATGGTTCACTGGTCCAGACTGGGTCACCTGCCCACACTGTGACTGAAGTAGGGGGGGAAGGGTGTGCTATCAGTGAGACAAGAGAAAAATCAGGCTCCGCAGCCACAATCTATGGCTACCTTAGCCCCTAGCTTGTCTATGTGTGTCTGATAGCCATGGTCCATGGTGGATGGTGAGAAAGAATAACAACACAGGAGCCAGGGGGAGAATGAGGATGAGAGAGAGTGAGTGCAGAGGGTGTAGAGGCTGTGAAGGTAAAATTCCCCCTCTTAGCTTTCAAAGGCAGTGGATTCAAAAAGGGAAGCTGAGGAAAGCACTCCCCGGTGAGCAGGGAGCCCGGGGTGATGTCACGCCTCCAGAAATGAGATGGAGTGTCTTTAAAAGTGGAGACGGTACCTCCAGCTTCACATTCTTGCTCTGTAACATGCAGATGGTAGTTCTGGACTCCTCAGGTTTGCCCAAGATTCTACAGAAGCAAGATCTGAGATGGGGATTCCTGGTATGAGTGCTCTCAGGAGGAGAAGGAAGGAAGCAGCCAAGAATGATGCAGGTTCACTGAATTCTAGCTTCATCCTGATCCCACAGGGGGCTCAGTAGCACCAATGGCACCACAGAGTTATCCTGCCTTGAGACAAGGGATCAGGCTTTTGCACCCCAGATCTGTCAGTCATTGGCTGAAGGTCACCTCCAGAGGGAAAGCAGTCATTTCTAAGCAGCCTGGAGCTCCGAAGGAAGCGTATGAGAGCCGGGAGCCACCCAAACTCACTGCTGCTGGAGGCAGGGCATAGAACAAAGTAAAGGCTATCTGGTGTGCCCTGACAGCATCCCCTATTAAAGTACCCATCCCAATGCTGGGAGCTATCATCATCGTCATTATTATTTTATCCCTGTTATGCAAAAGTAATAGTAAACATCAAAATAATGCATGATTCTCTGCCCCACACCACCCAACATAGGCATGAACAGATGGTAGGAATCTAGACAAACCTAGCTTCATATCCTGTGCCAGCCCTGCCATCAACGAGTTCTGTGATTCAGGGTATGCAATTTAACCCCTTTGAGTCTCAGAGTTGCAATGCACAAAATGGGCTAATCACCAGAGCTGCTTCCTGGGGCTGTTGTGAGAATGACATGACATCACCTCTCAGAAGCTCTTGGTGCAGTGCTTGGAGAAGAGGAAGCTCTCAAGTGATTCTTAGTTATTATTAGCTTCTGTGGCTGGACTATCTAAAATAGCCAGCACTTTAGCTCACAGACATGTGAAGGTCATGTGGACACTGACTGGTCTCACAAAGACAGGAATAAGAATTTGCATCATGTAAGAGATGAAGCCAACTGTGTTTAAGAGAGCGAATCCAGCTTCAGAAAAAAGGATGTGAAAACCCAGCCTGAGTGCGCTCTGAAGATGTCTGCAAGTCATCAAGCTGGTGTGGAGTCCGGGAGCCTGTGTAGCCACTCCTCGGGTCCGCATGGATCGCTGTTCACAACACAGGGGCCTTGCCCCTGCCTTCCACAAAGATGTGTCAGCCCCAGGTCACTCCCCGTAATTTCGTGGATCAGCTCTTCCCGCCTATAACCAAAGAGGATGTATGTCCAGGTACAGATCAGCATGGGCTCTACCATCTGACAAACCCAGGGCGTGCCCTGGCTTTGCGCTCTAACAGCTACACGGCCATAAACATATCGTTTAGCCTCTCTGAGTTTCATTTCCTTCTCGGTTAATAGGGGGAGATAATATCTGTATTTAGGGTTATTACAGAGAATTAAATTCAATGATATTTGTAAACACTTCAATCGCTGGTTCTCAAATCAGTTCTTTTAAATCAGTGCCTGGTCACAATGAACAGCAATTATTGTTGTTATTGATGTTAATGTGTGTAACCAGCATTCCTGATCACCTACTATGTATCAGCACCGTCTCTGGTAGTGGGAAGACATTGGCAAGAAAAAAGAGAAGGTTCCTACTCTTAAGGAGCTTCCATTCAAGTGAAAAGAGATAGTAAATAAACAAGAAACACACCAGGGCATGGTTAACTGTTCTGCAGAGAATTAAAATAGTGTGATGTGATAGAGTGATGAGATAGATACTTTAGTCGGCCACTTCTTTAGAAAGGAGGGGAGCTTCAGGCTGAGATGTGAAAAATGGGATGGCGCCAATGACAAAATGTCCTGGGCAACCTACAGGCAGGCAGAAGAAGCAGCTACTGCAAAGGCCCAGAAGTACAAGTGAATTGGGCACAGTCAGAGCAAGGACCATATGTTTGAGGGACACACAAAAGACTAAGATGGTGCAAGTCCAGTGGAGACCATGGTGGACAGATAAGAGATGAGTTTGGAATAGTACAGAGAAGAGACCCTGTAGGACTTTTGTACGCAAAATGAGAAGTTTGGATCTTAATCAAAATGGGATAGAGGGGCTCCTGGGTAGCTCACTGGGTTAAGCACCCAACTCACTCTTGGTTTTGGCTCAGGTCATGATCTCATGGTTCATGGGTTCGAGCCCTGTGTCCAGCTCCACTCTGACAGCGTGGAGCCTGCTTGGGATTCTCTTTCTCTCTCTCTCTCTCTCTCTGCCCCTTCCCAACTCATGCATGTGCACACATGCACTCATGCTCTCTCTCCCAAAATAAAGAAATAAAAAAAAGTAAATGGGATAGAAAGCAATAGAAGGATTTTAAGCTAAAGAGGTATATAATCTGACATATGCTTTAAAAGTCCACCCGGATAATTTCATAAAATTTTTAAAGAAGTAACAATACCATACTACTTTATCTTTCGGAAAATTAAGGACACAGGAACACTTCTCAATTTATTTTATAAGGCTGGTATTATCCTAACAACAAAGCCAGACAGACTTCATAATATCTACAAGAATACAGATACAAAAATCCTTAACAAAATATTAGCAGTCTGAATCTAGCAGCATATCATTAATGACTTTGACCCTTCAGCAGCAACCTTCCAGAACTCCCTCTCCTAGCTCCACTCATGGTCTAAGTCCAATATTGAGACTATTAAATCACTAATCTTGTAAAAAAAAAATGCATTTGACAAAATGCAACACCCATTCATGGTAAACAAAACAAAACAAAACAACTTTCAATCAAATTGATAGGACTTCCTCAATCTGAAAAAGAATATCTGTAAAAAACCTGCAACTAACTTCATACTTGATATGAAATTGCTTGGTTTACCTTTGAGACCAGGAATAAGGCAAGAATGTTCCCTCTCACCCCTCTCATTTACCACTCTACTAGAGGTTCTAGCCACTGCAATGAGGCAACAAAAAGAAAGAAAACACACCCAGATTGGAAAGGACAAAGTAAAACTGTCTTTATTTACAAATGACATGATTCTTATGCAGACAATCCTAAGGGATCTATCAAAAAACAAACATACCAACAAACAAACCCAAACCACTTCAATTAATAAATTCAATGACAAACAATCCAACTTTAAAATGAACAAAGGATATGAATAAACATTTCACTAAAAGAGGATATTTGAATAGCTAATAAGCACATGAAAATATGCTGAACATCCCAAGTCATTAAAGAAATGCAAATTAAAACTAAAATGAGCAAACTGGTGCAGCCAATCTGGGTAATAGTATGGAAGTTCCTCAACAAGTTAAAAATAGCATCACCCCATCACTCAGCAATTGCACTACCTGGTATTTACCCAAAGGATATGAAAATATTGATTCAAAATTGCACTCCAATGTTTATAGCAGCATTATTTACGACAGCCAAATTATGGAAACAGACCAAGTGTTCATCGACTGATAAATGGATAAAGAAGTGGTATATATATACACAATGGAATATTACTCAACTATCAAGAAGAATGAAATCTTACCATTTGCAATGACATGAATGGAGCTAGAGTGTATTATGCTAAGTGAAATACGTCAGTCAGAGAACGACAAATACCATAGAATTTCACTCATGTGTGGAACTTAACAAACAAAACAAATGAATGTGGGTGGGGGGTGGGCTGGGGAAGAGAGGCAAACCAAGAAACAGACTCTTAACTATAGAGAACATGGAGATTAAGGAGGGCACTTGTTGTGATAAGCACCAAGTGTTGTATGTAAGTGTTGAATCACTAGATTCTATACCTGAAACTAATATTACACTATATGTTAACTAACTGAAATTTAACTAAAAACTTGGGGAAAAAAACTAAAAAGAGATATCACTAGATACCTACTAGAGCTGTCAAAAAGATTGACAATACCAAGTGTTGGCAAAGATATGCAGAAACTGGAATACTCATACACTGCAAGTGGGAACGTCGGATAGCACAGTCACTTTGGAAAATATTTTGGTGGTTTCATAAAAGCTAATAATGTACTCACCATACAACCAGAATTCTACTCCTAGATATTTACCTAAAATAAATGAAAACATGTCCACATGAAGACCTGTAATTTTTTTGTGTATGGTATTATTTTTATAGTATTACTCATAATAGCTAAAAACTGAAAATAATCAAAATGTCTATTAACTATGGAGAGATCATCAAAATGTGGTGTATTTCAGCATAAGACTGCAGAGGATCAGAGTAAAAGAACGATCAGTTAGCAGTCTGTTGCATTGGTCCAAGTTGAAGGGGATCGTGGCTTAAACCAGCACAGTAGCAGCGGATATAAGAACTGGTGGGATTCTGGACACATTGGCCTCATAGAGTTGACAAGACTGCTCATGATTTAAACATTCAATGAGGAAAGAGAAGGGTAGAGAGGAATTGTGCTGTAATGATAGTTGTGTTACATTTTGCAGTTAAATTCTGATGTATCCCCAGCACCCAATGCTGAGGGCTTTAGCCTATATGTGAGTGGAGAGATGGGATGCTGGGAGAAAGCACTTTTTGTTTAAGTGCAGATCCTGCAGTCCGAGTCTACCAAATCACAATTGCTAAAGATTGTGTCATGTTATCTGCATTTTTGCAAATTCCCTCAGATGATTCAGAAGCACTGCAAGATTTGTAAACTACTCTGTTACAGACATTATTTTAATTTATTGTTCTGTTTGTTTTATATATGTTATATATAACATACCTATGTCATATCTGTTTATTTGGGGCTTCTTCAATTTTTTTCCTTAGTGTCTTGTAGTTTTCAATATACAGGTCTTTCACCTCCTTGGTTAAATTTACTCCTAGGTGCTTTATTATTTTCGATGCAATTATAAATGGGATTGTTTTCTTTATTTCTTTTTCTGATAGTTACTTATTAGTGGAGAGAAATGCAACAGGTTTCTGTATATTGATTTTGTTTCCTGCAATTTTACCAAATTATTATTTCTGAAAGGTTTTTTTGATAGAGTCTTTAGGGTTTTCTTTATATAATATCATGTCATTTCCAAATAGTGACACTTTTACTTCTTCCTTTCTAATTTGGATGCCTTTCCCCCGCTAACTGCTCTGGCTAGGACTACCAATACCACGTTAAATAGAAGTGGTGAAAGTGGGCATCCTTGTCTTGTTGATCTTAGAGGAAATGTCCTCAGCTTTTCAAGACTGAGTATGCTGTTTGCACTGGGCTTGTCATATATGGCTTTTATTACATTAAAGTATGCTCTCTCTACATCCACTTTGAGAGTTTTTATCATAAATGAATGTTGAAATTTGTCAAAAGCTTTTTCTGCATCTATTGAAGTGATCATATGACTTTTTATCCTTCATTTTGTTAATGTCGTGTATCATATTCATTGATTTTGGATGTTGAATCCATTCTTGCATTCATGAAATAAATCCCACTTGATCATGGTGTATGACCCTTTTAATGGATTATTAAATTCATTTTGCTAATATTTTGTGGAGGATTTTTGCATCTATGTTCATCAGGAATATTGACCTGTAATTTTCTTTTCTTGTGGCCCCTTGTCTGTGGCCAGAGTAATTTTGGGTTCATAAAATGAATTCAAAAGAGTGCCCTCCTCTTTTATTTCTCACAAGAGTTTGAGAAGGATAAGTATTAATACTTCTTTGAATGTTTGGTAGGATTCACAAGTGAAGCCATCTGGTCCTGGACTTTGGCTGGGAAGTTTTTGATCACTGATTCAATCTTCTCACTAGTGATTGGTTTAAATCGTGGTAGGTTATATGTCTCTAGGAATATATCCATTTCTTCTAGATTGTCCAATTTGTTGGCATATAATTGTTCATAGTAGTCTCATGATCCTTTGTATTTCGTGGTATCAGGTTGTAACTTCTCTTTCATTTCTGATTTTATTTATTTGAGTTCTCTTTTTTTTCTTGGGGAGTCTAGCTAAAGGCTTGTCAATTTTGTTTATCTTTTCAAAAAACCAGCTCTTAGTTTCACTGATCTTCTCTATTGTCTTTTTAGTCTCTATTTCATTTATTTTTGCTCTAATATTTGTTACTTCCTTCCTTATACTAACTTTGGGCTTTCTGTGTTCTTCTTTTTCTAGTTCCCTTAGGTATAGAGTTAGGTTGTTTGGGACTTTTCTTGTTCTTGGAGTAGGCATGTATTGCTATAAACTTCCCTCTTGGAATTGCTTTTGCTGCATTCCACACATTTTGTTATATTTCCATTTTCCTTTGTCTCAAGATATTTTTTGTTTTCTCTTTTGATTTCTTTGATTCATTGGTTGGTCAGGAGTATGTTGTTTAATCTCCGTATATTTATGAATTTTACAGTTTTCTTCATGCAATTAATTTCTAGTTTGATACCATTGTGGTCAGAAAAGATGGTTAATACAGTTTCAGTCCTCTTAAATTTATTGAGACTTGTTTTGTGGCCTAACATGTGATCTATCCTGGAGTACCTTCTGAGTGCACTTGAGAAGAATGTGTATTCTGTTGTTTTTGGATGGAATGTACTGTATATACCTATTAAGTCCATCTGGTTAATGTATATTTTAATACCAATGTTTCCTCATTGATTTATGTCTAGATGACATTGATGCATGTGAAGTATTAAAATCCCCTAATATTATTGTATTTCTCTCAATCTCTCCCTTTATGTCTGTTAATATTTGTTTTCTATATTTAGGTTATCCTATGTTGGATACATAAATATTTACAAATGTTATATTCTCTTGCTGGACTGACACCTTTATCATTATGTAATGCCCATCTTTGTCTCTTATTACAGCATGTGTTTTAAAGTCTACTCCAGCTTTCTTTTGGTTTCCATTTTCATGAAATATCTTTTTCCATCTCTTCACTTTAAGTGTGTGGATCTTAACACCTGAAGTGAGTCTCTCATAGGCAGCATACAGATGGGTCTTTCTCTTTTTTATCCATTCAGCCACTCCATGCCTTTTGATTGGAGAATTTAGTCCATCTACACATAAAGTAATTGTTAATAGTTATGTGTGTATTGCCATTCTGGGAATTATTTACTGGCTATTTTTGTAGCTCTTCTCTGTTCCTTTCTCTTTATCTTGCTCTCTTCCTTTGTAGTTTGATGATTTTCGTTAGTGGTATGCTTATATTCCTTTATCTTTTGTGTTTTTACTACAGGTTTTTTCCTTTGTGGTTATGATGAGGCTTACATATCACCACTTATAATAGTCTATTTTAAGTTGATAATAACTTAAGTTTGATCTTATTCTAACTTTTACTACTTTTGTCTTTTAAACTCCATACTAGCTATATGAGTGACTAACACTACCTTTGCTATATATTTACCTTTCCAGCGAGATTTAGTCTTTAATATATTTCAAGTTACCAATTAGTGCCTTTTCTGTTCAGCTTAAAGATGTCCCTTTAACATTTCTTGAAAAGCCAATTCAGTAGTGATGAACTACTTTAGCATTTGCTTGTCTGGAAAACATTTTTCCTTCAAGTCTGAATGATAAATTTTCTGGGTAGAGTATTCTTGGAACTTTTTTTCTCTAAGCACTTTGAATATATCATGTTACTCCTGGCCTGCAACATTTTTGGTGAAAAATCTGCTGATAGTCTTATGGCAGTTCTTTTGTATGTAATAAGCTATTTTTCTCTTGCTGCCTTTAAGAGTTTCTCCTTGTCTTTAACTTTTGACATTTTAATTATAATGTGCCCCAGTGTGGGTCTCTTTGGGTTCATCTTATGTGGAACTCTCTGTGCCTCCTGAATCTGGATATCTGTTTTCTTCTCCAAGTTAGGGAAGTTTTCAGTCATTATTTCTTCAAACAAAATTTCTGTTCCTTTCTCTCTCTTCTCCTTCTAGGAGCCCTATAATGTGAGTGTTAGTCTGTTCAGTGTTGTCCCATAAGCAACTGAAGCTATCTTCACTTTTTTTCATTCTTATTTTCTTTTTGCTGTTCTGATTAGGTGTTCTTGAGTTGACTTATCCTTTCTTCCACTTCATCCAGGCTGCTGTGGAACCCCTCTAGACTACTTTTTAGTTCAGTTATTGTGTTCTTCAACTCTCTGGATTCTATTTGGTATTTTCTTCTATTCTCCATCTCTCCACTGAAATTCTCATTGTGTTTATCCATTCTACTCCCCAGTTTGGTGAGATCTTTATGACAAGCACTTTGAGCTTTTTGCCAAGTAAATCACTTATCTCTCCTTCATTAAGGTTTTCTTTTCCTGTGGTTTTATCTTGTTCTTTCATTTGGAACATATTCTTCTGTTTCTTCATTTTGTTTGACTCTCTGTGTTGGTACTATACAGTAGATGAAACAACTACCTCTCTCAGTCTTGAAGGGGTGGCCTTGTGTAGCAGATGAATCTTGCCGTTCAACCCTGCCCCAGGTCTTTGTCATCTCTCCAATCTATGTGCATGTCCAAGCAGTCTATTATATTTTAATGACTCCCAGTAGTTGAGGATATACCAAGACCTGTCCCTGTCCCTGTCCCTGTCCCTGTCCCTAAGGGGAGGATCTTAGCACCTAGATTCATGCTATTGGGAAGCCAGACCCTCAAGCAGCACCTTTTAAAAGTATGCAAGTATAGGGGCACCTGGGTGGCTCAGTCGGTTAAGTGACTGACTTCGGCTCAGGTCATGATCCCAAGATTCATGGGTTCGAGCCCTGCGTCAGGCTCTGTGCAGACAGCTCAGAGCCTGGAGCCTGCTTCAGATTCTGTGTCTCCCTCTCTCTCTCTGTGCCCCTCCCCTACTTGTGCTCTGTCTCTCTCTGTCTCTCAGAAATAAACATTAAAAATATTTTTTTAAGTATGCAAATATATATAGTCCTATGGGACTGCAAGCATAAGCCCTGCTGGCCAGGTCACCTGAATGTATTCCCTGAGTGGCAGTCACAAAAATTGAAGCTTCAGAAGAGTGTATAAGCTCTTTGCTGGGAGATACTAGGAAGCTGGAGCAAGACAGAGAGAAAGCACCAAATTGACATCCACATTCTACATTCCCTGAATGCAACCCCATTGCCCACTAAATGTGTGCTAAACTGGAAGCCTGCCCCTCAAACCAAAGCTCCTAGACAAGCCAAGTGGCTTCCTTCACAGAAAACTGGAAGGGGAGGTATGCCTCAGTCTGCCATCTATACGGTTTTTCCAAAAACTGTCTCTCTGATCGCCATAGTCCTATGGGACCCAGGAATGCAAGCCCCCCTCACCACCAGATCAAGGCAACCAAGGGGCATCCCTTGGGTGGCAGCTGCAAATATCAGGGCACCAGCCACCTGTAAAGATCCCCTCCAGAAGACACTAGTGCTCTGGAGCACAGTAGAGGGAGAGCATACAGTTTCCATCCTTGTGGGGTCTGGAAAGGGTGATGATTAGCTCATAGATGTGTTTTAAATAGGGGGCATACCTCTCAAGCCACAGCCATGATAATGAGCTAATAGTCATCTTTCACAGAAAGACTAAGTTCTTGGGTATATTGCTTTTTGGTGTGTCCTGGGATGGTAGCTATTTAAGAAGTCTTTCTCCATTGGTTACAGTCCTGTGGGACCCACAAGCATAAGCTGCACTGGCCAGGTGATACAGAGGTATCCCCTAGTAGCAGCTACAAAAATCAGTGCCAGACAGGGTATAAGCTCCTTTCTAGGTGACACTGATTATTACAGTCCCATAGGACCTGGAAAGTAAGTTCCCCTGGCCTCCAGAGCAGGTGGTCAAGAGGCATCCTCTGGGTGGAAGCCACAAAGATTGGGTCACCAGGCACATGAAAGAGCTCCCTTCCAGGAGATACCCGTGCTCTGGAGCACGGCAAAGGGAGAGCTCAAAGATGTGCCCACCAGACTCCAACCCTAGAGAGTATTCCAGCAGGCTCCTAGGTGTATGTTTTTAAAAGATGTCTACCCCTCAGGCTGGCACTTTAATATAACCATGGTGGCCTCCTTCACTTCACAAATTGTGGGCATGATTGACCACCTCTCAGCTGGGCCATGGGGCAACTGAGTCTGAGTTCTTGAGCCCTTTAAGAGCCATTTCTCATAATCATAATCTTGTGGGTCTTGGGACATGAGCCCCATTGGTTTTCAAAGTTAGATGTTTGGGAGGCTTGTCTTTCAGGTACATATCCTGAAAGTAGAGGTATCCTATGTGGACTTTAGACCCTTTTCTCCTTGGGGAGAATCTCTGAGTTTTCTCCTGGTTGTGCATTGCTGCAGTGGAGGGTGGGGTTTATGTGATATTATGTCCTACTCTCTCCTACCTGCTTCAGTATGGTTTTATTCCTGTTTGCCCTATCTATAGTCTGTACTCAGCCAGGCTTTAGGTTTTTTAATGAAGAAATTGTTCCATATGTAGCCATAGACTCACTGTATCCATGGGAGGAGGTGAGTTCAGGATCTTCCTACATCACCATCTTGAACCTCCAGACATAAAATGTTACAATGCTTGACTCCTATTAATTGGTTCCTATAAACTTGTCTAGTGTCTCTTCAGTGTCATGAGCATGGATGTTCTGTTCTCATTCACATTTCTTTAGCCCTAAAAACACCAAGATCAAAAGCTCAGCATTCTCTGTAAACTCTGTTCTTTCACACTTATATTCTCTTCACCCAGAGTGGGAAGCACCACTCCCATGGGAGGGCATGGCTTTGGAAGAGAAAGGGTGAGCAGAGCTGGTGTCTACAGTTCCCCATGCCATGCCCTCTCACTAGGGAACATTTTAATGTGATCCAAACACAACTCCTGGATGAACCACAATACACTATTTAGAATTCAGTGAATTTACAAGCATTTCCACCAACCCTTTAAATTGGTCTTCCCCTCTTTTCTCTCTGGCAATGCTTTCCTTTTCTTAAAACCACTGACAGAAGATTTATAAAACCTGACTTTGAATCCTCATATAGAATCTAATGAGCCATGTGGTCTTATTGTAGTTCTGGGACACAATGAGTTTATCTATAAAGGGAAAATGGAACAAAGCCTGTGCTTAATCCTGGCTGCATGCTAGAATCACTAGGGGAGAGTTGAAAATTATTGGTGCCCTGGCCACATCCCAAGTGATTACATCATAATTTCTGGGTAGTGGAACCCAGTATTCTTGGAAGATCCCCCAAGTTGATTCCAATTATAGCCAAGGCTCAGGGCCATTGATCTAAGTGATCATTAAGAATTCTCAAAGTTTTTTTGCTGATTTATCTTTTCCTTGACTCCCATGACCCCACCCATGGCTACCACTCTATGGCAAGGGTGATTAAGGACACTTTTTTATGGCTGGGTATCTGGCCAGTACTTCAGAGGATGTATCTACTCAATTTGATAAGGACCACATCTTGTCTGGCTGCTGAAGAACCAGTATTTGAAGGTGTGCTTTTGAGCAGGTAAGCGAAACCAACCTCCCTGGGTTGCATTTGAAACCCTGCCCCTTTGGTGTCCCCTAAATTAAGAAAAACTACCATTTTATGGGGAACAGGAGATGTAGATTTTAAAGACATTTCCCAGAAGTCTCCAGGGTCTACAGAAAGGCAAAGATGGGTTGATTTTCATCCTTTGTTTGTATCAAGTGGAGTGAGTCAAAGAGAGGGCATGTTCACTTCACAAAGAGACAATTTTTATTTATTTATTTTTTAATGTTTATTTATTTTTGAGAGAGAGAGAGAGAGAGAGAGAGAGAGCAAGCAGGGTAGGGGCAGAGATAGACAGGGAGGTACAGAATCTGAAGCAGGCTCCAGGCTCTGAGCTGTCAGCATAGCCCCAAGTGTGGGGCTAGAACTCATGAACAGTGAGATCGTGACCTGAGCCGAAGTTAGATGCTTAGCTGATTGAGCCAGGCGCCCCAAGCAAAGACTACTTTTAAACTTCAATGTGACTTTTTAAAAGATTGATCGAGGGGTGCCTGGGTGGCTATCTCTTTCTCTTTCTCTCTCTTTCTCAAAAATAAAATAAACATTAATTTTTTTTTAAAAAAAGATTGATCAGATGTGGGGCACCTGGGTGGCTCAGTCAAGTAAGCATCCAACTCTTGGTTTCAGCTCAGGTCATGATCTCATGGTTTGTGGGTTCAAGCCCCGCATTGGTCTCCATGCTGGCAATGCAGAGAGCCTGCTTGGGATCCTTTCTGCCCCTTCCTCACTGATGCACACATGTATGTGCCTGCTCTTTCTCTCTCTCTCAAGATAAATAAATAAACTTAAAAAAAAAAGATTGATCAGATATAAACATTAGGTAGCAGAGTCCTGGGAAATTTGTAAGAAGCTAAATTGCATGGAAATCTCTAGACATCTTTTATATCTATGGATTAGACATTTCCCATTGTTCTATATGACATAAAGTATTTTTAAACCTGTAAAATGAAGAATTTGAAGGTAAGAATATTTGAGGGGCACCTGGCTGGGTTGGTCAGTGAAGTGTGCAACTCTTGATCTCAGGGTTGTGGGTTTGAGCCCCACATTGGGTGTAGAGATTCCTTTAAAATAAAAACTTAAATTAAAAAAAAGAATGTTTGAAAACTTCATACTTCCTTCTTCCCATTTTAGCCATGGTAATTCTAACCATCACCACCCCCGCTCCAGGTTTCCCATCTCAGCAACATCTAAAAACCCTGAAGCATCCTGATTTGGGTTTCTCACACCTATATGCCTATGCCATCAGCAAATCCTATTGGTGAAACCTTCATGCTATATTCCTAGTCTGACCTTTCTCCCCCACTATTTTCTAAACTACTGTCATCTCTTCCCTGCGTCTGGCTCTAGCACCCACTTGCTCTGTGACCCAAAATAGGAGGCATTGGCGTAGCTAACCTCTGAGGTCCCAGTTAGTACTAAGAGTCTGGTCTAACTTAGAGAAGGGAGTAAACTGAGCTCACTATGGCCCAGGTGATCTACTTTTGTTATTTTATTTTATCCTCATAGCAACCTAATGAGGCAGGTACTATTCTCCCCCTTTGAAGGAGACTCAGACATTGATGGCTGCCCACCCAGGACTATTCTCCCTTGCCTCCTTGTTACCAGAGCCTGATTTTGTTGAGCGGTGACAATGAGCCCAGTTCACAGTGAATCAGCGAGTCAGAATTAGTCAAAGCCAGTTTGGGTAACCATACTCCACTTTACTCATGATTGCTACAGACATGGACACAAGACATATAAGGGAAAGTCTGGTGGGAGTTCATGGGAAGGTGTTTTCTCCCTGATGAGGGAAGAGAAAGCCCTTTATGCCATGTCCCTGTTGCTTCATGCTTTGGATATTATCAGGACAGGAGGTGTGGCTGACAGCTTTGTCAGTCTTGTGACAGTCATGAAGTGGGGGGATGGGATGTGCCTGGGGATAGATGAAGGAAAGGATGAGAAAAGTTTGGTCCTTGGTGGTCTCATTGAGCCTGGTACTGCCTACCTCTGAGCTTCTTCTCAAGTAAACCATAACGTCCTTCTGAATTAAGCCAGGCTAGCTGAGAATCCTGTTACACGGAAACCAAAGCGTCCTTACACGTAAACAACTCACTTGAGGACATGCAGCCAGAAACGGTCAACACAAGGCTGTGAAGCCACCTGTCTGTCTGTAGAGCCAGAGTGGACAGGCTCTTGCCTCTGCCCCACCCCTAGTTTAATTTGAACTCTACACCACTGGAATGGCACGGGTTTAAACAAGTATGCTAGCATTTATCCTCCGCCACAGCTGGTACTGGATCCTTATCTGAACACAGCTGCACTCCTCACCCTTCTCAGTGGGGCCTTCCTGAATGTTGCCCCCGTAGGAGCCAGGTTCCCCCCTCAGCATTGTGGAGACAGTTGTCAGATGCCATCATAATACCCAATGAAACTCATAGGAAGTCACTGGCATCCTCACTCATCTGCCTTCAGGGCATCCCCTACATTTGACTGTGCTTATGTCTGGAGCTTGATTGACTCCATTTAGCCTGTTTTCAGGAGTTAAGGTAGATCCTTCCCTCAAATGAGCATGTTCTCATCAGAGGCCTCAGAAATCAAGCCACTCATTATTTTACTGGACTCAGAGAGCTTGGTGGGGGGGCTGTAATTGGAATGTTCTCTCTCCCCACTCCTGGTCTAACTCTGCACCAGATTAATTTGACCTATAGATGTTCAAGCAAATAGTTCCAAGAGATGTCAAAAGGTTGGGCTACCTTCAAATGTCTCTCCCACTAACCTGCTCCAGGGTGAGATATTCCTACCCTTAGTCAGTCCTAGGAAATAGAGTATTTCCAGAGTGTATCTTTTGCAAAACAAATATTTTGCTTAGCAGGGATAGCACATCATCTCCCTTGCTATACATAAGACTCTCACATGTTGCCTCCATTTATTTTATTTTTTTTTATTTTTTTTTAAAGTTTATTTATTTTTGAGACAGAGAGAGAGAGAGCATGAACAGGGGAGGGGCAGAGAGAGAGGAAGACACAGAATCTGAAACAGGCTCCAGGCTCTGAGCTGGCAGCACAGCGCCCGACGCGGGGCTCAAACCCACGGACTGAGAGATCATGACCTGAGCCGAAGTCGGCCACTTAACCGACTGAGCCACCCAGGCGCCCCATGTTGCCTCCATTTATGTGGACATAAAACCCATCTCTGTTTGAAACTCTGTACTTTTTAAATGTGACTTTATCTGTTTTATCTTTATCTGTTTTTCTTTCTCATATTCTGTGAGCTTTACAAATGTGAGAGGCCTTATTTTTTTTACTTGCTACTGGAGTCTGGGCATCTAGGATGGCACTTGACATTTAATAGGTATTTAATAAATCTAGATGGAAAGAATAAATGAACTGAAGCACAAGGGAGAGTGAAAAGAGTAAGGAAGTGGAGATGAGTGCAAATAATTCTTTTAAGAAAAGAGAAAAAGATAATGGGTGGTAAAGAGGGGCATGGAGAGAAGGGAGATTGTTGTTAATGGCAGACTGAGAAAGGGATGTAGGGAAGTAGGACTTTCAGATAAGCACTGTCCACTGCCAACTCTGGGTGGCATAATTTGCATTGCATTGCATTGCATTGCATGTGATTGGCACCCCCTACAGTTGTGCAATGCAGTGGTCCATTTATGTAAGATGGTCCAGTTATGTAATAACTGATGAAGAAGAAGACAGGGTGGGGATAGAGAGCATAGGATGGCCTTAATTAGAGTCTTCATCCTTTGAGACTGGACAGGGGTAAAGTGGGAGGGAGGAAATTAAGGCAGCTCTTCCCTGATGTAAGCCATTTTTTTGGTCATGTAGGAGATAAAGCCATCCAACTATGAGAGAACTGGGGTTGTGTGAAGGGCTTAAGGAAATTAATGAGGGTTTGGAAGAGAAGGGAGAGTCGACTAAAGACAAGTAAAAGGATGTAACTAAACCACAAGGAACGTTCTAGGGATCACAGATCTATTCTGGCACCAATACAAGAACTGGAGATCTGGGATCACCCAAGAGAAAGAAGAGAAGGCTGGGAAATACATTGGTGGGGAGCGGTCAAGACTGGAGAACTGTCTTCTATGCACAGCCTCTAATTAGACAACTTAACGAGTTTTGCAAACATTTGTCAGACACAGGAAGTATATTCCTATTGGAACTACAGTTTACAATGGTTTGATTCTCCAGCCAGCAGTCTGTCAAAACGCATTTATTCTTCAGAGTCTGTGAAGTCATGAACTAATGTTGTATTAAGCCTTCAATGTCATCTCCCACTATTACTAATTATAACCTTTCTGTGGGAAAAAGGTTACAGTTCAGTAGACCAGGAACACCTCTCCCTACTACCATCCATCTCTGAGGCTCTCACCTTGCTTGTCAGTCCAACAAGCGGTGAGAGTTCAGAGCTAGCCTCATCAGTGGGACCAAACCTCTATACACTATTGTTAGTTGCAAAACTCTATACACCCTTGTTAGCTTCATTCACTGAATCAGGCACTGGACCCATATGCATTTGTAAAGGGACTGAGAGCTCCCCTAGGAATTCCAAATTCCACACTGCTGGCAGTGCCACCACTTGGGCTTGGGGGAGGGTCGTGTTAGGGAAGGGCACATTCTCAGACAAGTCTTCCTTTGATGGAGTGGTCATTCCTAAGTCATAACACTTCACCACGGAAAGGACCTTTAGACTTTGAACCAGCAGATCTATTTCTAGGAATATATCTGGTTGAAATGCCTGCACAAAGGTGCAAAAATAATGCTCAAAGCTGTTCACTGTAGCATTGTCTGTAATTTTAAAAAGGTGGAAACAATGCAAACATTCGTCTGGGGGAGAATGTGACCTTTAAAAGGATATGGTAGATCTACAAGTATTAACATAGTATATGACTGATATATTCATGATACAGAATTGATTTTAAAAAGTGGATTATAAACAATATGTGTTATGTCAAATGAGATATAGCTTTATAACAGAATATACACAGGTTAAAATATGTATGTATATGCATGACTACAAATGTACTTATTAAAAAACACCTTCTAGGATGAACACCTCATCACTAACAGTGGTTACCTCTAGGGGAAAGATTGAAGTGAAGGGCTGGAGGAGAAATGGAACTTCCATACTCTACTTCATACATTACAGAATTGCCAGAACTTTTTTACAATGAACGTGTATTATTTCTATGATAAAAACAGCATTTGAACTAATTTTTAAAGGATATTAGACATTGTAAATGTATCAGTGCACCATAAATTAATCTATAAATAGAATGTTTTCCCAATGAAAATGCCACAAGGGCTTTTTTGGGAATATAACCAGCTGATTCTAAAGTTCATATGGAAAAATAAACATACTGGAATAACCAGAAATTTTCTGAAAAACAAGAGAAATGCGAGGAGACAAAACCTACGCATTAAAATGCACTATCAGGGGCTTCTGGGTGGCTCAATCTGTGAAGTGTCTGACTCTTAATTTCGGCCCAGGTCATGATCTCTAGAATCATGAGATTGAGCCCTGCATGGGGCTCCACCCTGTCAGCTCAGAGCCTGTTTGGGATTCTTTCTCTCCCTCCCTCTCTGCCCCCTACCCCTTCCATGCTCCCTCTCTCTCTCTCTCAAAATAAACATTAAAAAATATATTTTTTTTAATTTATTCATTTTGAGAGAGAGAGACAGACAGACAGAGCACATGAGTGGGGGAGGGGAAGAGAAAAGGAGAGAGAAAGAATCCCAAGCAGGCTCCACACTGTCAGCACAGAGCCTGATGCAGGGCTCAAATTCACAAACCACAAGATCATGATGACCTGGTCTGAAACCAAGAGTTGTTGCTTAACTGACTGAGCCACCCAGAAGCCCCTGAAAAGATATATATCTTAAAAATGCACTGTCAAAGCCACAATAATTAATAGAATTACCTGGGTAGTGACCCGTGATTCAACAGGCAGCTAATTCAATAGAAAAGAGCCCAGAAATAGACACAAATGCTTATGAAAATTTGTTAATGGATAAAGATGGCACTTCAAACCAATGAGGACAACAACTCCTTCATTAAATGGTATCAGGACAACTAGGTTGCCAGCTTTGGGGGAGAAAAGAACTGAATCCTTCATCTGATCTCTACACCTAATAAGTTCCAGGTAAATCTAGATATGAGATTAAAGATAAAACCTATAAAAGTATTAGAATAAAGTATGAGAGGCTATGAGAATATTTTACACTATAGGAATGGAGAGTGTATTTCCAAGCAATATGCAAAGCCCAGAAGCCATAGAAAAAAATCACTGATGTATTTGACTTGATAAATTAAAATTTTTCTACACGACAAATATCATGAGCAAAGCAAAAACAGACAAACCACATCCTGAAAAAAAACACCTGTATAATAAATGTCAGGATGCTAACTTCCTTTATATATATATGCCTTCTAAATTAAAAAAATTTTTTTTTATATTTTTTTTAATTTTTTTTAACGTTTATTTATTTTTGAGACAGACAGAGACAGAGCATGAACGGGGGAGGGTCAGAGAGAAGGAGACACAGAATCTGAAACAGGCTCCAGGCTCTGAGCTGTCAGCACAGAGCCCGACGCGGGGCTCGAACTCACGGACCGTGAAATCATGACCTGAGCCGAAGTCGGCCGCTTAACCGACTGAGCCACCCAGGCGCCCCACTAAATTAAAATTTTAAGAGTTTAATGAACCAGTAGAAAATGAGCAGAACCATGAATAGGAAATTCACGTAAATATAAGTACTGGGGCACCAACCAGCATCCAACTCTTGATTTCAGCTCATGGTTCACGAAATCAAGCCCCATGTTTGGGGTTCTCTCTCCCTCTCTCTCTGCCCCTTCCCCACATGCTCTCTCAAGCACATGATCTCCCTCTCTCTCTCAAAAATAAACTATACACACACACACACACACACAAAGGGCTCATGACGACATAAAAGATGGTCAACCTTGCATGAAACATCACAGTATCATTTTTCACCTATTAGCTTGATAAAGATTTTTTTTAAAGTTTAGTAATAAAGTTTTAGTAAGGCCATGAATAAGCAGAGACCCCTACAATGTCAGTGTGAAGGGGAACATCCTCTTTGGAAAGGCACTTGGTGGTATCAGAATAAAATGGGCACCCATCCCTCGATACTGCATTCCACTTCTAAAAGTTCATCCTTTATAGCTATGCATGTGTGTAAAGATGTATATTCAAAGACTATAGGAGCAAAGACTAGACACAACTAACCTACAATCACTAGGGAAACGGGTTAAATAGACTGCGGTACACCCACGTCAGGGAATGAAACATTATGCAGCTCTGGAAAAGAATAAGGAGTTTTATGTATGCAGATATGGAACAATCTTCACTATATTCTTTAGTGGAAAAGCAGTGGGCAAAGCAGTGTGTGTAATATACTGTAATTTGTGGACAAAGGGGAAAATGATATCTGTATTCATGGAATCTCTGGAAGCATGTATAAGAAAGTGGTTACAGTGTTTGCATCTGGGGAGAGAGACCAAGGACTACAAGTTTGGGATTTGGGGACTTACTGTTCTTACACTTTATTCAGAGTATTTAAATTGTTTCCCAAGCACATTCATTCATTTTCAGTTAAACAAACAAAATATGTTTTAAAGCACAGCCTGAGAGATCATTAACTAAGTCCAAGCCTCCCATTCCACAAAGAAAAGGAAACCCAGCCCATTCACACATTTCCTCAACAGACGTTTTTGAGTGCCATAATAGGTTCCTATTGCTGCCTAGCAAATTACCACAAACTCATTGGCTGAAAACAACACAAATTTATTCTCATATTTCTTGCGATCAGAAATCTAAAACCCAGTGCCAGGTCTGTATTCCTTCTGGAGCATCTAGAGGAGGATCTATTTCCTGGCTTTACCCAGCTTCAAGAGGCTGCCCACATTCCTTGGCTCATGGACTCAAAATGTTTATTTTGCTCTTTTCAAAATGTTTATTTTCTAGCAACTGCATCATTCCAACCTCTGCTTCCCTCATGGGATCTCCTTCTCTGACTCTGCCCTCCTGTTCCCTTGCTTATGACGTCCCTCATAATTATGTTAATCCAGATAATCCAGGACAATTTCCTGATCTCAAAACCCTTAATCACATCAGCAAAGCCCAAAGAGCAAAAGGCCAGGTAAGGTAACATATTCCCAGGTTTTGGAGATTAGCACTTAGACATCTTTGGGGGCCCTTGTTCTACCTACCACAAGTTCCTTCTGTGAGCTGCTGTTCACTGAGGATACAGCAATGAAAACAAGATACACAATTCCTGCCTCATGGAGGTCACATTTCACTGGGGTCAGGGGAGATATAGAAGCAATACAAGTAAAATAAATAACGTTAGATGGTGACTGGTGCTTTCAAGAGAGAGAGAGAGCAGGAAAAGGACAGTTGGGACTGGGGGAGGGGGCATTTTTAAACTAGGAAGCCCTCCCTGGGAAAGAGATATTGGTGAGAAGATGTGGAGGAGGTGAAGGAGAGGCTATGCAGTCATCTGCAGGAAGAGTGTTCCAGGTAGAAGGGACAGCAGATGCAAAGACCCTGCAGCTAGAGTGCATCTGCCGTGTTCATGGAGAAGGTGATACATGTGGCTGGAGAAGGTAAGGGAGATGGTAGGAGAAGAGGCTAGAGAGTCACAAGGGGGCACATGGTGCAGGGTCTTCCAGCCCACTGTGAGCCTGCTTTTTACTTGGAGTGAGATGGAACTTCTAGAGGAATTTGAGCAGAAACAGTAAAAAAATCCATCTTTTCAAAATGTTTATTTATTTTGAGAGAGAGAGAGAGCATGCATGCCTGAGTGGAGGAGGGGAAGAAAGAGGGGGAGAGAGAGAGAATCTGTCAGCACAGAGCCCCATGTGGGCCTCAATCCCATGAACTGAGCCGAAATAAAGAGTCAGAGACTCAACCAATTGAGCCACCCAGGCACCCCAAAACAGTGACAGGATCCGTCTTAACTAAAATTCTGTTCAAAGGCAAGTGAGGAAGCCAGGAGACTCCTGTGGGAATCTGGGCATCAGACAGTTGGTAGTGTGTTCATGGCACTACCAGTGGAGGTGAAGAGAAGTGATTTGCTTTTATGATATGACAGGATGTGACATATATGCTAGCCAGATTTACAGACAGATTGTTTGTAGGATGTGAGAGAAATTGGTAAGTCAAGACTGATCTAAGGATTTTGGCCTGAGCAGTTGGAGGGATGGTACTGCCATTATTAGAGAAGCAGGTTTTCAAGAGTAGTGGACTTGAGGGGGATTATTAGCTCAGTTTTGGAAATGTGAATTTGGAGATTCTATCGGATGTCGAAGTGGAGTTGCTGAATAGGTAGCTGTAAATTCAAATCTAAAATTCAGAAAAGAGGGCCAATCACAGATGAAAATGGGCGTCAGAGAAATGGCATTTAAGAACATGAGCTTGAACAACAGGCCATCTGTTGGCTAAGCCAAAGCTTGACCCCAGATCCCCTTGCTCCTGCCCTTCTGCATTGGTGATATGAGGTAGAGACTGACTATCATTCCTTATTCTTCCATTTATAAAAGAACTAATTTCTCTTTTTTAATAGGAAAGTATTTCATGTTCAGTTGATAGACTGAAAGCCAGATAATAAACGTCAAAAATGCAAAAGACCTATAATCCCACTTACTGTAAATAATCGCTATTAATCATTTGACATATCTCCCTTTCGGACTCTTGCCCATGTAAAATACACATTTTTGCATGTTACAAAATGCCCAAAAGGGATTCATTGACTTAGGTGTTTTGTTTTGTTTTTTTACCTTGTAAAGAAATATGAAAAAGGAAATGAAGGGCCCCTTGGGAAGCTCACCTGGTGAATATCCATCCATGAAATTATCATCACCATCCCAAATGCAGGCTTTCTGCCCAGGATGCTTCATTTTGCAGGATGGCCAGTGCCTCATCCTAGGGTATACAGCCACTCAGCCCTGCCATATGTTGAATAGACAAGGGAGCCTGGTTTCCTCACATGCACCCCTGGCACCTGGTGATAAATACATAAATGAGCACTGGGCTGGTATGACTGTCTTTTATATAATATGCCTCACCACCACGGAGCTCCTACCCTACACCATAGTTGAGTAAGTCAGAGGCTGTTTCTGTGGCAGCAGGAAATTTATTTCTTTACCCAAACTGTGAGGTTCAGGAAAGGTTATTGAGCAGTGGTTTCACAGTGGAAAGAGAATTGTCTCAGACAACAGGGGGGAAAAAACCTTTGGGAATTCATTTTGTCTTTCAGCTCCCAGAACATCTTATTCAGATGGGAACTGTCACCTTTCTATTTCAGACCTGGTATGACGCTCAGAACTAATGGCCTGCCTTTCTCCCAAATTTCTTTGAAAATGTGAGGCCCAAAGAGAGTCCCTGGGGAGCATCTGCTCCAAATACTGAATGGCGAAAGGAACAAAGGGTGTGGAGCAAAATCTGTTAGCTCCACCTCCTGCACCCCCCCCCACATACTCCCCGCCCCATCCTCCCAGCTGCTACCACCAGGACAAGGCAAAACTGTGCCATGACCACTGGGGCCCCACAGTCAGAGTTCTCCTCTCTTATCACAGCAACTTTAGGACATTAACTGTCACTCACCCCTGCCAAGAGCCCAACATATTGCACTTGTACAAGCATAAATTGTAGAGGCAACACAACTGTGCTCAAACCCCACCTTGAACAAGTTACTCAGTCTCTCTCAGTCTCTTTCTGACTCAGTGTCCACACCTGAAAAATGGGGATGATAATACCCACCTTTTATGTCTGTGGGGCAAGACTAAATAAGATGCCTGTAAAGCCCCTGGCTCTTATATGGTGACAGCAAACATACCTTCCCTCCCCTTCACTGAGGCCAGCCTTGTAGATATAGATTCCCCCTCTGTGTGTTCCTTTTGGAGACCTTAAAAGGTCATCTGGTGACACACTTCTCCTTTAGCATCTCCAATGGTGCTCCAGAAAAGGAATCACACGTCATTACCTCGACATTTGCAGTCAATACTAAAATAGATGTGATATGAAGTGCAAAGACTCAAAGTCACAGTTCAGGGCCTAAAAAGGGTTCAAAATAAAAATGACCTGGGGCAAGACATTCAATTTGGGAGAATGTGAGTAACTTTCTTTGGGGGAGTATATAGATGCTCTCCAAAGTTGCCTCAACAGGAAAAGTCAATAGGAGGGAGGCGTGGGGGTGGCCTTCATATAGAAAAGAAGTTCCTGTCCTGTGGTCTGAGGGATGTCCTAGGATTAGAACTGCTGCTCTAGTCCAGGTGAGGTCGTCAGAATAATTGTGCATGTGGGTCTTGAGAGAAATGCCTGAGCCCTGCTAGTATGAATCGTTTCCTCAGATAATCAAGCCGACACCTCACAGGTGGGAAAGCATGAGATAAGCGATCTCATCCTTTTCTACTTAGGCATCGTCAGAAGACACACAGAGGACAGCAGTGGTGAATAAAAAACAATTTTGATTTGAAGTAAAGATCTAGTTGTAAGATAATTCATACAAATGAGTATTAAATGAGTAGGGTGTGACAGGTAAGACAAAGGCCAACTCCTCAACTTGGCAGGCTATGCCCCTGCATCCTTCCTTTACATGCTCCCTACCAGTTGTCCTGAACTCCATTCACTTCCTCAAACACATGTGTCTCACACACTTGTGCACCTGCACAAAAACCCTTCATTCTTCCTATCTCAGCTCCAGCGGTGAATAGAGGCTGTGTCCAAGGCCAGTCTTGGTGGATCCATTTCTCACACAAGTCACTGGTTTGGGTGTCACCTGGAAACACAGTTGTGGCAAAGAGATGGAAGGGAAATGTGCTAAAGGGGAGAGAGGATTCAGGAAAGAATTTTATTCACTGATTAAACAAAACAGCACATTAAACAAAAAGTTCTTATTCTGCCAGACATTGTCACATGTGTGTGTGAAGCCTGGAAGCATGGCAGTCATTTTGTGACAGGGAGGGTGATAAGCAGATATGATGAGGACTGCAAAATGGGAAGATGGAAAGAATCTGGGGTTTTGACATTCTTTGAGTCACTGTACTAATAAGCCCAGCAGTTGCCCTATCTCAGGACTTCTTGCTAAGTAAGATAATACATTTTCCTTACAGTTGTAGCCATTTTGGATTCTCTATTCATTGCTACCAAAAGAATCCTAACTGATACATGACTTGAGGTCAATTTTTATTCACATAAATTTTAGTCATATAAATAGTTGCAAGGCTTAATTGTCTCTCTCTGAATTTTCTAGTTTGCTTTTTGAAGGGGTAGGGGAAATTGAGGCCACAGTGAGGGAAAGAAAGCAAAATCTTTCTTGTCTGTCTATAAACTAGTGCTCGCCTTTGCCTGAACGTTTGCTCCTGAGGAGATGAACAGTTACTTTTCTACATTGTATTAGGGTGTGTGTATGTGTGTGCTTTAAGATGAGATACACTTTGACAATCATTTATAAAAGATGAGAAGCTGAGGATAAAGGGAAAATGGGCTTTTTTGGTGAGAAGTTTTATGGGAGTCTACACTTGAATGGTCAAGACTCTCCCTCCACCTGACCAAAGGAGTGAATGGGCACAAAAGTCTAGCCCACTCTGTTCACTGAGTCAAGTGCCTTGACACAGCTGCATCCACCTGGAGGAAGGGGCATGTTTTTCTAATCTTCACAAAAAGACTATAAGGGCTAGTGGTAGCCTAATGGGAAATATTGTTTCAAGGCCAGTAACTAAGTGTGGCATAGAGGTCATAGAACAGGAAAGAGGATCTATGTCCATATTTTACCCAAGAATGTTCTAGAAGTCCAGCAGTAGGGAATTTGGCAATAGCAGAAGAGAGATCCTTGAAAGGGATGTTCTTGATAACTTCAGGAACATGCTAATGTTTCTTTAAATAGCTTTAAATATTTCATCATAGGGCATTGAGGAGGGCACTTGTTGGGATGAGCACTGGGTGTTGTATGTAAGCCAATTTGACAATAAATTATATTCATTAAAAAAACCATAAAAATAAAAATAAATTAATAAATATTTCATCATAGACCAGATGTAATTATACACGTGCTAGTTAGTTCAAGCATCATCTCTAAGCCTGTCAGCTGTCCAAACCAAGAATATGTGTTCTAAGGATGATCAGTTCTGTCAGAAGGACCACAACAAGTGCTTCTTAAATCAGTATTTCCATCAATGCTTCAATTGTTAGAATAGTAAATGTCAGAAATTGTTTTCACAAAAGAAGGGAACATGCTCCCAAGAGTGACTGGCTCTTCCTCCAACTGCCTCCAGATAGTTCAAGTTGGCAGCATAGAAAGATCCTGACCTCACCTTCTATGGACACACCAAATCCACACCTACATACAGAGCAATTACTCCTGAAGAAGACCTGTGGGCTGAATGAACAGCTTTTGAACAACAAATGACAGAGAGACCACATAGACAAAGGTATGAGACACTGAAACACAGTAAAAACAAGAATGCCACCCCTGACATGGTGACCTGCAGTAAGAAGGGATATCATTTGAGGGGCCCGCATGTAGACTCACCCACCCTGGGACACAACAGAAAAGTTAAAAAAAAAATTAGCATTTTTTTAATGTTTATTTATTAATTTTGAAAGAGAGAGAGAGAGCGGAGGCAGGGAAGGGGCAGAGAGGGAGAGAGAATCCCAACCAGGCTCTGCACTGTCAGCACAGAGCCCGACACGGGGCTCAATCTCACAAACTGAGATCATTACCTCGCCAAAATCAAGAGCTGGACACTTAATGGACTGAACTACCCAGGTGCCCCAAAATAGCATTTTAAAAGACAACTAGACCATAAGTGAAAGAAATGGGCAGGAAAATGCTGGAACTCTCTTCAAGGTCAGAAATGCCAGTGAGAACCATTTTTTACATTTCCCCCTCATCTTGATAGTGTGAATAGGACTAGGCCCAGGCACCCTAGCTGGCCTGCTCAGGCCACCCCAGTGAGCTTCAAGCCCCTAGCATATACCAGCTAGTCCCTCAAGGTAGCCTGGGCATGGCATACCCTAAGCCCCCCTGCCTGGCCTTCCCCAACCCCAACCATCCTGCCAAAGCAGCCTCAATGCAACATACATCAGAACTCTCCTGGCCTATGCCCAACCAAGGTGACCCAGGATGGCATACCCTAGAACCCCTCCCACCCCAGCCTTTGCCACCTTCAGCTCCAGCCATCCTGTCAAGGTGGTCCAGGATGGCAAACTCTGGGACCCCCACCCTATCACATTCTTACTCTAGCTCCAGCTATCCCTCCGGGCTTCCCTGGTGTGGAGAACATTAGGAACTCCTGGGTCACACCTACACCAGCTCCAACCATCCTGTCATGATGGCCCAGGCATGGCATACCCCAGGACTCCTCCCACCTCCATCCATGCCCAATTCAGCTACAGCTGTCCCATGTAGCACCAGCATGGCAAGATCTGCGACAGCCCCTCCATCACATGCTCACTCTAGCTCAAGCCATCCCATCAGGATGGCCCTGGTGTGAAGCACTCCAGGACTCCCTGAACTACACATGCCCCAACAGCTTACCTGCTTACCTGCCCAGTTGGTCCCAGCAAAGCATACCCTGGGGTGCCATTGCCCACACATGCTTTAGTTCCAGCAATTCTGCCAAGGTAGCCCTAACATAGTGCACCCTAGCCTAAGCCTGTTCTAGCTCCTGTCATCCTGTCAACAAGGCCCCAACACTACATATACTGAAACTCCACTGGCCTGCACCCACTCCAGCTCTAGTCATCCAGCCAAAGCTTTCAGGTACACACAATCTACACAGGGAATGCTCCCACACACTGCCACTCCTTCAAAACCAAGAGAACTAGCTGTTCTACCTAATCCATAGAAACAAAAACAGGAAGCCAAACAAAATGAGGAGACAAAGGAATGTGTTCCACATGAAAGAACAAGATAAAACCCCAGGGGATCCTGAGAAACTTAACAGAAGACCATGGGGGAGGGAAGGAACAAAAAAAAAGACGTTAGAGAGGCAGGGAGCCAAAACATAAGAAACTCTTAAAAACTTAGAACAAACTGAGGGTTGGTGAGGGGTGGGAGGGAGGGGAGGTTGGGTGATGGGTATTGAGGAGGGCATCTGTTGGGATGAGCACTGGGTGTTGTATGGAAACCAATTTGACAATAAATTTCATATTAAAAAAATAAATTTAAATTTAAATTTAAAAAAACCCAAGGGGAAAAAACCCAATGAAATGAAGATACATAATTTATCTGTAAAGAGTTCAAAGCAATGGTCATAAAGATGCTCACCAATGTTGGGAGAACAATGTTGGGAGAACAATATAGTGAGAACATCAATCGTTAAAAAATATAAGAAAGAACCAATCAGAGCTGAAAAATACAATAAGTGAAATAAAAATAAATACACTAGAGGGAATCAACAGCAGATGAGATGACACAGAAGAATGGATCAGTGATCTTAAAGACAAAATAGTGGAAATTATCCAATTACCTAATCAGAACAGCAAAAGGAAAAAGGAATTTTTAAAAATGAGGGTAGTTTAAGGAACCCTGGGACACCATCGAGTGTAATAACATTTGTATTATAGGGGTTCCAGAAGAAGAAGAGAAAGAAAGGGGCAGAAAACTTATTTGAAGAAACAAACAGCTGAAAATTTCCCTAATCTGGGGAAGGGAACAGACATCTAGGTCCAGAAAGTACAGAGTCACAAACAAGATGAACCAAAAGAGATCCACACCAAGACATGTTATAATTAAAATGGCAACAATTAAAGATAGAGAATCTTAAAGGCAGCAAGAGAAAAAGAAGGTCACATACAAAAGAACCCTCATCAGACTATCAGCTGATTTTTCAGCAGAAATTTTGTAGGCCAGAATAAAGTGGTAAAATATATGTAAAATGCTGAAAGGGAAAAACTTAAAACCAAGATTACTCTACTCTGCCAGATTATCTTTCAGAAATGAAAAAGAGACAAAGAGCTTCCAAGAAAGCAAAAACTAAAGAGACTCATCACCAATAAACTGGCCTTACAAGAAATGTTAAGATATCTTCTAATGTTTTTTAAATAAATTTTTTAATGTTTATTTATTTTTGCAAATAAGAGAGACAGTGTGAGTGGGGGAGGGGCAGAGAGAGGGAGACACAGAAACCGAAGCAGGCTTCAGGCTCTGAGCTGTCAGAACAGAGCCCGATGCAGGGCTCAAACTCAAGAACCATGAGATCATGACCTGAGCTGAAGGCAGATGCATAACCGAGCCACCCAGGCACCCCTTAGGTATCTTCTTTAAGTAGAAAAGAAAAGGACATAGCTAGAAATAAGAAAATATATGAAAGGAAACAAATCTAATTTGTAAAAGGCAAATATATAGTAAGGCAGTGGATCAGCCACTTAAAAAGGTAGTGAAGGTGAAAATAGTAATATCAATTACAACTATAATAAGTAGTTAAGGGATATATGAAATAAAAAGATTAAAATATGATGTGAAAAACAAAAGGTTAGGGGGAGTAAAGATGCAGTGCTTTTAGAAAGCATTTGAACTTATGCAACTTAAAACAGACTGCTACATATATAGGTCAATATATATGAACTTCATGGTAACCATAAGCCAAAACCCCACAAAACACTCAGAAAATAAAGAGAAAGAAACCCAAACATAACATCAAAGAAAGCCATCAAACCACAAGGGAAGAGACCAAGAGAAGAAGAAGGGAACAGAGAAGAACCAAAAAACAAGCAGAAAACAGTTAATAAAGTGGTGATACCTATCAATAATTACATCATATGTGGGGCACCTGGGTGGCTCAGTCGGTTAATCATCTGACTTTGGCTCAGGTCATGATCTCCCGGTTTGTGGGTTTGAACCCCGTGTCAGGCTCTGTGCCGACAGCTCAGAGCCTGGAGCCTGTTTCGGATTCTGTGTCTCCCTCTCTCTCTGCTCCTCCCCTGCTCACACTCTCTCTCTCTCTCAATAATAAATAAACATTAAAAAAAATTTAAAGACGCACATAGATTGAAAGTAAAGCAGTAGAAAAAGATATTCAATGAAAATGGAAACAAAAACAAATCTGGAGTAGCCATATACTCATATCAGACAAAAATAGACTTTAAAACAGAGACATTAACCAAAGACAAAGGGAATTATGTAATGACATAGGGGTCAATTCCAAGAAGAGGATATAACATTCATAAATATTTACAATCCCAATTTAGGAGTGCCTAAATATATAAAGCAAAAATTAACAGACATAAAGTGAGAAATTGACAGCAATTCAATAATAATAGGGGACTTTATCAATGGACAGATCATCCAGACAGAAAATCCATAAGGAAACACTGACCTTAAGAGACACATTAGACCAAATGAATTTAATAGATATAAAGAAAACATTTCATCGAAAAACTGCAGACTACACATTTTTATCAAGTGCATATGGAGCATTCCTCAGGATATATCACATTAGGCCACAAAATCAGTCTCAATAAATTCAGAAGACTGAAATCCTATCAAGCACCTTTTCCAACCAAAAGAATATAAAACTAGAAATTAATTAAAAGAAGAAAACTGGAAAAACACAAACATGGAGACTAAGGAACATGTCAATAGCTCAACAAAGAAATCATAGAGGAAATTAAAAAATACATTGAGACAAATGAAATTGGAAACACAATGTTCCAGAATCTGTGGAATGCAGCAAAAGTAGTTCTAAGAGGAAAGTTCATATTGATACAGGCCTATCTCAACAAACAAGAAAAATCCCAAATAAATGATCAAGCTTTGCATCTAAAAATTTAGAAAAAAGGAAAAAAGGAGCCTATAGCTAGTAGAAGGAAGAAAATAATAAAGATCAGAGCAGAAATATATTAAATAGAGACTTTTAAAAATAGAAAAGATCAATGAAACTAAAAACTGATTCTTTGCAAAGATAAACAAAATCAATAAACCTCTAGCAGGACTCGTCCAAACAACAACAAAAAAAGAAGGCCCAAACACATAAAATCAGAAATGAGAGAAGTTACAACTGACACCTTAGAAATACAAAGCATCATAAGAATTTACTAAAGGGGCTTCTGGGTGGCTCAGTCAGTTAAGCATCCAACTCTTGATTTTGGCTCAGGTCATGATCTCATGGTTTGTGAGTTTGAGCCCCACATCAGGCTCAACTAATACTGACAGCACAGAGCCTGCTTGAGATCCTCTCTCCTCTCTCTCTGCACCTCCCCTCCTCTCAAAATAAATAAATAAGTAGCTTAAAAAAAGAATTTATTACAAATATTAATAAGCTAATAAATTGAACAACCTAGAAAAAAATGAGTAAATTCCTAGAAACGTACAACTATTCTATAAGAATGAATCACGAAGAAATAGAAAATCTGAATAGACCAACTACTAGAAATGAAATTGAATCAGTAATTGAAAAACTCCCAACAAACAGAAGTCCAGGACATGACAGCTTTGTAGGTGAATTTTACCAAACGTTTTTTTTTTAAGTTAGTACCTATTCTCAAATTATTTCAAAAAATTGAAAAAGAAGAAATGCTTCCAAACTCATTTTAAGAAACCAGCATTATTCTATTACTAAAATCAGACAAAGACACCACAAGAGAAGAAAATTACAGGCCAATATCCCTGATGAACATAGATGTAAAAATGCTCCACAAAACATTAACAAACTGAATTCAACAATCCATTAAAAGGATCATATACCACAATCAAATGGGATTTATTTGAGGAATGCAGGGATGATTCAACATCTGCAAATAAATCAATATAATATATCACATTAACAAAACAAACAATAAAGATCATATAATCAGGGTTCCTGGGTAGCTCAGTTAAGTGTACAACTTCAGCTCAGATCATGACCTGATCTCACGGCTTGTGTGTTCCAGCCATGTCGGGTTCTCTGGTGTTAGTGCAGAGCCCACTTTGTATCTTCTGTCTCCTTCTCTCTCTGCCCCTTCCCCACTTCCTCACTCTCTGTGCTTGACAGCTCAGAGCCTGGAGCCTGCTTCAGATTCTGTGTCTCCCTCTCTCTCTGCCCCTCCTCTGCTCATGCTCTTTTTCTCTCTGTTTCAAAAATAAACATAAACATTAAAAAAATTTTTTTAATCATATAATCATCAATAGATGCAGAAAAAAGCATATGAAAAATTCAACATCCATTTGCAATACAAATTCAACAAAGTGGATACAGAGGGAATGTACCTTACTATAGTAAAGGCCATGTATGACAAGCCCACAGCAAGCATCATACTCAATGGTAAAAAGCTGCAAGCTTTTTTCTCTAAGATCAGGAACAAGATAAGAATGCCCACTCTTGCCACTTTAATTCAACATCATATTGGAAGTCCTAGCCAGAGCAATTAGGCAAGAAAAATTTAAAAAGCCACCCAAATTTGAAAGGAAAAAATAAAACTGTCACTATTTGCAAATGACATCATATTATATGTAGAAAATTCTAAAGACTCCATCAAAAAAACTGTTAGAACTAATAAATGAGTTCAGAAAAATTGCAGTATACAAAATCAATATACAGAAATCTGTTCCACTTCTATACACTAAGAACCATCAGCAAAAGAAATAAAGAAAACAATCCCACTTACAATTGCATCAAAAAGAATAAAACACCTAGGAGTAAATTTAATAAAGGAGATGAAAGAATTGTATGTTGGAAACTATAAGACACTAAGGAAAGAGATTGAAGAAGACATAAATGAATGGAAAGATATACTGTTCTCATGACTGAAAGAATTAAAATTGTTAAAATGCCATTATTACCCAAAGCAAGCCACAGATTTGATGCAGTCCCTATCAAAACACTAACAACATTTTTTGAAGAACCAGAACAATAATACTAAAATTTGTATGGAAGCTCAAAAGACCCTGAAGAACAAAGCAATCTTGAGAAAAAAAAAAACAAAGCTGGAGATATCACACTCCCTGAATTCACACTATACTACAAAGCTATACTAATCAAAAACAGACACATAGATCAATAGAACAGAATAGAGAACCCAGAAATAAACCCATGCATATTACTTCACAACAAAGGAGCCAAGAATATACAATGGGGAAAGGACAGTCGCTTCAATCAGTAGTGTTGGGGAAACTGGACAGCCACGTGCAGAAGAATGAAACTGGACTCCTATCTTACCATACACAAAAATCAGCACAAAAAGAATTAAAGACTTGAACATAAGACCTGAAACCATAAAACTCCTAGAAGAGAATATAGGCGGTAAGTTTTTGACATTGGTCTTTTTATTTTTTTAAAGTTTTTATTTTGGAGAGAGAGAGAGAGAGAGAGCACAAAGAAGGGGAGAGGCAGAGAGAGGGAGACACTGAATCCGAAGCAGGTTCCAGGCTCCAAGCTGTCAGCACAGAGCCTGACACAGGGCGGAAACTCATGAACTGCGAGACCATGACCTGAGCCAAAGTCAGACGCTGTACTGACTGAGCCACCAGCTACTCCAAAATTGGTCTTCTTTTTTAAGTTTATTTATTTATTTTGAGAGAGAGAGAGAGAGAGAGAGAGAGAGAGCAAGTGGGGGAGGGGCAGAGAGAGAGAGGGATAGAGAGAATCCCAAGCAGGCTCTGCATTGTAACACAGAGCCTGATGTGGGACTTGAACTCACAAACCAGAGCCAAAACCAAAAGTCTGATGATTAATTTCTGAGCCAGCCAGGCACCCTTTGACATTGGTCTTATCGATATTTTTTTTGGACGAGTCTTCTCAGGCGAGAGTAACAAAAGTTAAAATAAACAAATGGACTTATAACAAACTAAAAAGCTTTTGCACAGGGAGGGAAACCATCAACAAAACAAAAAGGCAACCTACTGAATTAGAAAGGATATTTGCAAATTACACATCCAATAAGGGGTTAATATCCAAAATATGTAAAGAACTTACATAACAATATTTAAAAAGCACAAAACTACCCAATTAAAAAATGAACTTGAATAGACATTTTTCCAAAAATGACAGATGGCCAACAGGCACTAATAATATGCTCAACACCACAAATCATTGCAGAAATGCAAATCAAAGCCACAATAAGACATTATCTCACACCTGTTAGAATGACTAGGCTCAAAAAGACAAGAAATAACAAGTGTTGACAAGGACGTGCAGAAAACAGAACTCTCATGCACTGTTGGTGGGGATGTAAAATCATGCAGCCACTGTTGAAAATAGTGTAGAGGTTACTCAAAAAATGAAAAATGGAAATACCATATGAGCCAGCAATTCCAATTCTGGGCATGTATTTGAAAAAAAACGAAAACAATTTGAAGAGATACATGCACCCCTATGTTGACTAAAGCATTATTTACAACAGCTAACAAATAGAAGCAACTTAAGTGCCTACTAATACATGAATGGAAAAAGAAGATGTGATACACACACACACACTGGAATATTACTCAGCCATAAAAAAAGAATGAAATCTTGGTATTCATGACAATATGGATAGGCCTAGAGGGTATTAGGCTAAGTAAGTCAGACAGAGAAAGACAAATTTCATACAATTTCACTTATATGTGGAACCTGAAAAATAAAACAAACAAATGAACAAAACAAAACAGAAATTGACTCACAGATCCAGGGGGGGGAAAATGTTGGTTATCAGAGCAGGACGGGTTGTGGGGAGTGAAAAAGGAGAAATGGATTAAGAGGTATAATCTTCTAACTATAAAACAAATAATTCATGGGGGTATAAGGTACAACATAGAGAATAAAGGCATTAACATTATAATAACTTTGTATGGTGACAAATGATAACTAGACTTATTGTGGGGACAATTTCTTAATGTATAAAAATATTGAATCCTGGGGTGCCTGGGTGATTCAGTCAGTTGAGCATCCAATTCTTGATTTTGGCTCAGGTCATGATCTCGTGGTTTGTGGGATCAAGCCCCATATCAGACTCTGTGTTGACAGTGCAGGGCCTGCTTAGGATTCTCTTTCTTCTTCTCTCTCTGACCCTCCCCTGCTTGCTCTCTATCTCTTCTCTCTTTGAAAATAAATAAACATTTTTAAAATATTGAATTCTGAATTTAATAGGATATTGTATGTCGATCATACTTCAATTAAAAAAGAAGTTGCTTTTCAATGATGAAATTAGCAACTTTTTTTTAGTGACTTTTTAATTAACATGATTCATGGTTAGAAACACATTCTCATTAGTGAAAAAAATTATATTTAAGATATGTAGGCTGGATAAAATATTTCAGTGACACTTCCCATCTTTCATAATCAAGATGTAAGAATCCTGCACCCTGAGGAAGAATTGTGCCTAATTGGTATCATATCCAGTCATTGTTTCAGAGAGTGTCTGGTTGCCAAAGCCAGCTCTAACCCAAGCTGAATTTAGCCTCTAGAATGTTGGAGTGACTTTCTTGATTGAACTTTTGGGTAAGGATGTGGTCAGAGTAACCTACAAGGCAGAGAGCTGGAGCTTCACTGAAATTACACAAGAGGTTTTAGGGACCTTTTTGGTCCCTGTTGCTTGCTAATAAAAGTTTGTGTAATAAATGTCTCCGGGGGTGGCAGAGTTTGGTCTGAGGTTTGTTTTTATTACAACAATATTGTGGAGGTCCACTGAAATTTCCCATAGCCATCCCTAGGTTAGTTTGCAATAGAGAACCATCATCTATGGCAATATGCAGTGAGGTTACTTTAGGAAGTTTCTAGATCAATGGATATTGAGCCAAAACATGACAGAATGTGGTAGATAAAAAAGAAGGCACAGGGGCACCTGGGTGGCTCAGTCGGTTAAGTGTCCAACTCTTGGTTTCCGCTCAGGTCATGATCTCACAGTTCATGGAATCAAGCCTCTGTTGTCAGACTCTACGCTTGGGATTCTCCCTCTGTCTCTGGCTCTCTGTCTCTGTCTCTCTCTCTCTCTCTCTCTGTCTCTCTCGGTCTCTCTCTCAAAATAAATAAATAAACTTCAAAAAAAGGAGAGAGAGAGAAAGAATACGGTGACGCTGCATGGTAACTAGTGGACAAATAGGTTTGTAAGCTCTTGTGAGACATCCCTTTAGAGACTTCCAGAAATAAATAGGAGGTTCTTGATAAGAGGCTGCTGAAACTTCAGAGTACAGCTGGTTGAGGTTTGATCCATTTTAGTTTGATCCAAATGTTAACTTCAAATATACCTACCTACATTTAAAAACTGTACTGGAAAAACCTGAAATATTAGTTACATCCAGTGAAATTAACCATAGTTATATACAATAAATCATTTTAAAAAATTTTAATGTTTGTTTATTTTTGAGAGAGGGAGAGACAGAGTGTGAATGGGGGAGGGGCAGAGAGAGAGGAAGACACAGAATCTGAAGCAGACTTCAGGCTCTGAGCTATCAGCAGAGAGCTGGACGTGGGGGTCTAACCCACGAGCCATGAGATCATGACTTGAGCTGAAGTCGGATGCTCAACCGGCTGAGCCACCCAGGCGCCCCTACAATAAATCATTTTAAATGTACAGTGGTTTTGGTTATAAGCTATCCTGGAAAAAAACGGCTGAGACAATCCAAGACTGGAAGCTATGATTCAAGCTATGGCTTCTACAAGGTTTAATGGGGACATAGTCCCTTTACTCTACTAGACTTATAAAGAATTTTTATCAACTGCTTCCAATTATTTTACATGTATATTCCTAGGAAGGGTTGAGGAGTGGTGTGGGTGGTAAACATTCTGCCAAAGGCTTGTCATGGGAACCTTCTAGTTGACAGTACCAAAAAACAATTACTGAGACAATTGGGAGATTTACGGGTGTCTTGGATTTTCATTTCACCTCAAGGGAACATTTTGATGGGATGACTATTCAGGAGCATAGGCACCCCACAGAAAGAGAAAATTTAGATGGGTTTTAAAATGAGTACTTCACTACCACAGGTTAACAGGACTCAGCTGACCTTAGTCGACTGTGTCCAGGAAAACAAAATGGAAAGTTGAACTAGTTCATTAGCAAATAGGTTTTGTGCTCTTGTTATGTGCCAAGCCCTGTGCTGGGGACTGTGACCCAGTCCTGCTATGAATAGTCTTGTTAATAGCAAAGACAAAATAAAACATGTCAGTAGTTGCAAATCAAGTAAGGAAAAAAAACCTATGCCTTTAGGAGCCAGGGATTGCCATTCTAGTTGATTTGTTAGCACCAGTAAGTAGAACCTCTTCAGGGATAAAACTTATTTCACCTGAGCCTTGATGTGCAGCACTCTAGATTCTCTTCTCCTCCCTTCCTTTCTTCTAGTAATGGAAGAGTTTTGAGCATCTTATGATTCTGATGATACAGAGATGAAAACACAAGTTATGGCCTTCTGGAAGTCATAATCTTGTGTGTGTGTCTATGGGAAGACTGTGATTTAAAAAAATAGCTTGATAAAACAATAAAAATACTGCTTGAAAAACACAGTGAGAATAGTGGGGCCACAGAAACCTCAGAGGAGATGCATCAAACTCAGAAAATATGTTGAGGCTATAAAGACAATTTCCTTGGTGGTGATACCACTTGAGCCGAGTCTTGAAGGACAAGCCAAGTGGCCAGGGCAAATTACCAGGATGAAAAACACTCGAGTAGTTTGGCAGCATGTGCAAGATTTGTCGTTATGACTGTGGGAGGCTAAGGGGGGACAGCTGGGGTACAGGATGCACTGGGGGAAGAGGAATGCGAGGAGAGGGGTGGCATCAGAGAAAACCAAAGCTTTAGGCCAAGCCCAGATCAAAGAGGAAATTCAACTTAATCCTGATGTGCTAGAAAGTCAAGGATTTAAAACAAAGAAAGAACAAAAAATTTTTTGATGATGGAAGAAGACAGACTAGAAAACAAAGATAGAGACAATGCCATGGCAGTGGTTTATACTGTAATTCTTTTATGAGCCCTTTCAGGTGTATTTACCCATATCAGTCTACTCCCACAGGCAGTCTATAAATAAGATTTTTAAGTTGACATCTCATTACTCTCTAATACTGGTATTTGAATCAAAGAATACTATTCATCATTTCTGATAAATCATGTTGTCACCTGTTGCTTCAGCAGTTCTTCAATGGTTCCTTGCTTTAGAGACAATCAAAGAAATCATAGCTCAGCTTTAAGTTTCAAATCAATTTGAAGTCCATAGTGAAGATAATAGTCTTAAGAGCTAGGTTTTGTGGAGTGACAAAAGTAGGTTTTTTTTTTTCCAAATTCTGAAAATTTCCCTTTAAATAACAAGAAGCAAAGCTTGGATCATAAAGGCAATAACTTAGATAAAGCACAACATTTGAAAAGGGAAAGGAAGAAAGAGCAAAAGGTCAGATGCTAATGCCATTGTCTTGTGGGGTGGAAACTTCCAAATATGTGTAAGGAGCCAAGTGTTATGTTTTCAGAAACTCTGTGCCAGAGGAGACTGCAGGACATTCAAAGAAGATCCATAGTGGACAATTCAGCCCTGTATCTGAAGCCTCACAAGGAGTGATGGGGCAGCTTCATTCAAGTTCAGTTAGTGACCCCAGTAGACCACACCCTACATACCACATGTAGGGCCCCAGGAGAACCTACAAGTGCCAATGGTGGATGTGGGGGTGCAAAGAGAACTGGTAGACCAGTGGAAGCCTAGACAAGAAGAAGAGGAGGCCACCTATCATAGGATTTTGTGACTAAAGGCTGTAGCAGGGGCTCTCAACTTCATCAGTGACATCAAAATTCCAGCCAGGATGCAGTACTCCTCAGAATCATGGGTAGAGATGCCCCAGAGACCCTGCAGGTTGGGTGTCATCTCATGAAAGGCAAGGGAGACCCAGAGACTCCCTCTTTGCTCCCAAGTATCCAGGGAGAGGGGAGATAGAGCCCTGAGGAAGAATGTGAATTAGGATCCACTATTTACTCCAAATTGACAGTTTTAAACTGGAATACAGAGTTCAATATAATAAACAATTTTAAGTGTCTTCATTAGCATAGGTTTAAAAAAAAGTCAGGGGCAGTCTCTAGCAGAAGGGGCTCAGTTCCAGGATATAAAGTAACTTTTTTTTTTTAATTTTTTTTAACGTTTATTTATTTTTCAGACAGAGAGAGACACAGCATGAACGGGGGAGGGGCAGAGAGAGAGGGAAACACAGAATAGGAAGTAGGCTCCAGGCTCTGAGCCATCAGCCCAGAGCCCGACGCGGGGCTCAAACCCGCGGACCGCGAGATCGTGACCTGAGCCGAAGTCGGACGCTTAACCGACTGAGCCACCCAGGCGCCCCTAAAGTAACTTTTTAAAAAAAATTTGAGTTGTGGTGGGCAAACTTCTACTCTGCTTTATCTACATACCACACACACACACACACACACACACACACACACACACACACACAGGCTTTTGGATGCTTTCTCCAACAAAAATCATCATGTCCAAAAATATGGTCCAAAATATCAGACAACTCAAGATCCTGGGGAAGGCTGGCTTTCAAATGGAAAGGCTGAGGACTCATTTACTCATCAGGAGGCAACAGAGTGTATTAATTAAGACCATGGAGCCTGAAGTGTTGTATTCAAATCTTGGTTCTACCACTTATTAGCTGTGACCTTCGGCAAGTCATTTTTATCTCAGTGCCTCAGTTTCTTCATCAGGCAAATGGAAATAATAATCATACTACCCTCATAGACTTGCTATGAATACTGAGTTCATATCTGGAAAGCACTTGGAATATCTCCTGGCATACAAGTGGTGCCATGTAAATGTTTAACAAACTAACTTTGGTCTCAGAACCTCCTATGCCTGAGGGACTTGTGATTGAAGGCAGGGTCATGTATAAAATGGTGATTTAGATTAAGAACCATAAGGTTTTTTGTCCATACTTCTTGTGAAGGTGGGCAGTTCTTTTGGCCATAGTCCTTCCTTTCCCATAAGTCTCTCTGTCTATACAGTGCTATACAGTGGATAGAAGATTATTTTGTCTGTTTCAGACACTGAAGGACTGTGAATATTAATGAGGAAGATGTCTGTAAAGTGCTTTGGATTCCTTAAAGGAAAAGTGAATCATAAAGAAAAGGTAAAAGGGAAAGATGGCAGCAGAGCAGGAGGAACCTAGACTTGCCTCGTCCCATGAATACCAAGAGATAACTATCAAATAATCCTGAATACCCAAGAAATTGATCTGAAGACTGGAAGAACAAATTTCACAACTAAAGGTAGAGAAGAGGCCACATCAAAGAAGGTACGAAGTGTGGACACATGGTTTGAGAGAGAAACGGATCAACAGCCACTGTGCTGGGGAGGGAGCTGCAGTTGCAGAGAAGGGCAGGAGACAGACAAGCACACAGGAGAGCACTGGGAAGACAATCCCCAGAGCAATTGACTTGGAAAGAGAGAGGACCCAAATTTCATGAGTTTTTGCAACCAGTGGAGCTTTAAAGCCTGGAGTTTTAAAGGTCAGCATGCTTGGCTCTGGGAGAGCTCAGAGGATATTGGGGCTGCTGTGGAAACAGCAATCTGAAGAGGGCCTGGGGCCCACGTGGGGAGGTTAGTTGCTCTTCTCGGAGTGTGTCCCAGAGAGGCACCATCCACGGAGAGACTCCTCCTTCCTTCTTTCCTTGGAAGGAAAGACCAACAATGGCAGTATGAAGGTAGGAAACACAGAAGCAGTAAAAGTGAATATTTCTGTAAAAAAATCAGTCAAGGAACTCACAAAATAAAAGGATGGAAAAATATGACACCGTATACCTAAAATGTGGGGAGGTGAGGAGTAAAGAATAGACTCTCAACTCAATATAGACCACTATATGCAGAAGAGGTTATATACAAACCTAATGGAAACCACAAATCAAAACCACCAATAAATATGCAAAGAATAAAGAGAAAGACATCCCAATATATATTTAAAGAAAATAGAGAAAGACAAGAAATGATCAGAGAAAATATTCAGAAGCAACTACAAAACAAGTAATAAAATGACAATACATACATACCTATCAATAATTAATTTGAATCTAAATGGACTAAATGCCCCAATCAAAAGACATAGGGTGACAGAATGGATAAAAAGTAAGACCTACCCATATGCTGCCTACAGGAGACTTATTTTAGACCTAAAGTCACCTGCAGATTGAAAGTGAGGGTATCCAGAACCATTTATCATGCAAATGGATGTCAACAGAAGCCATAGCAGCCATACTTATATTGGACAAAATAGACTTTAAAACAAAGACTGTAACAAAAGACAAATAAGGACATTATATAATAATAAAGGGGACAATCCAACAAGAAGATAAAATAATTTTAATATTTATTTATGCATCCAACTTGGGAGCACCCAAATACATAAAACAATTAATAACAAACATAAAGGAACTAATCAATAATAATACAATAAAAGTAGAGGACTTTAACACCCCACTTACATCAATAGATCATCTAACAAAAGGAAGGAAAAATAAAGATTCGAGCAGAAATAAATAAAATGGAAAGCTAAAAAAAAAATAAATAAAACAGATCAATGAAACAAGGATCTGGTTCTTTGAAAAATTAATAAAATTGATAAACCTAGCCAGGCTTACCAAGAAAAAAAGAGAAAGGACCCAAGTAAATAAAATCACAAATGAGAGAGGAGAAATAACAACAAATACCACAGAAATACAATTATAAGAAAATATTATGAAAAACTATATGCCAACAAACTGGACAATCTAGAAGTGGGTAAATGCCTAGAAACATATAAGCTACCAAAACTGTAATAGGAAGAAATAGAAAATTTGAACAGACTGAAAACCAGCAAAGAAATTGAATCAGTAATCAAAAAACTCCCAACAAACAAAAGTGCAGGACCAGATAGCTAGCTGCACAGGAAAATTCTACCAAATATTTAAAGAAGTTAGTACCTATTCTTCTCAAACTTTTCCAAAATATAGAAAAGGAAGGAAAACTTCCAAATTCATTCTTTGAGACCAACATTACCCTGACACCAAAATCAGAAATGACACCACTAAAAAAGAGAACAAGAGGCCAATACATCTGATGAACATAGATACAATGTGATACATCACATTAATAAGGGGAAGTATAAGATCATTTCATTTGTGCAGAAAAAGCGTTTAACAAAGTACAACATCCGTTCATGATAGAAACCCTCAACAAAGTAGGTTTAGAGTGAACATACCTCAACATAATAAAGGCCATATATGAGAAGCCCACAGCAAACATTATCCTCAATGGGGAAAAACTGAGAGCCTTTCCCTTAAGGTCAGGAACAAGACAAGGATGTACACTCTCACCACTGTTATTCACTATAGAACTGGACGTCCTAGCCACAGCAATCAGACAACAAAAAGAAATCAAAGGCATCCAATCAGTAAAGAGCAAGTAAAACTTTCAACTATTTGCAGATGACATGATACAATATTTATAAAACCAAAAAGACGACACCAAAAAAACCCTGCTAGAACTGATAAATTCAGGAAGTCACAGGATACGAAATCAATGTACAGAAATCTGTTGCATTTCTATATGTCAGTAGTAAAGCAGCAGAAAGAAATTAAGAAAACAATCCCATTTAAAAGTGCACCAAAAATAATAAGACACTTAGGAATAAACCTAACCAAAGAGGTAAAAAATGTGTACTCTGAAAACTACAAAAGATTGATGATAAAAATTGAAGATGACCCAAAGAAACAGAAAGACATTCCACGCTCATGGATTGGAAGAACAAATACTGTTAAAATGTCTATACTACAAAGCAATCTACACACTTCATCCAATCCCTATCAAAATATGAATAGAACTAGAACAAACAATCCTAAAATTTGTATGGAACCACAGAAGTCCCTGAATAGCCAAAGCAATCTTGAAAAAGAAAAGCAAATCTGGAGGCATCACAATTCTGGACTTTAAGTTATACTACAAAGCTGTAGTAATGAAAACACTATGATACTGACACAAAAATAGCTGCATAGATCAACAGAACAGAAAAGAAAATCCAGAAATGAACCCACAATTAAACCCTCAATTAATCTTCGAGAAAGCAGGGAAGAATATCCAATGTGGAAAAGACAGTCTCTTCAACAAACGGTGTTGGTAAAACTGGATGGCAACATGGAAAAGAATGAAACTGGACCACTTTCTTATATCATACACAAAAATAAACTCAAAATGGATTAAGGACACAAACGTGAGACCTAAAGCCATAAAAACTCTGGAAGAACCACAGGCAGTAATTTCTCTGACATCAGCTCTAACAACTTTTTTCTACATAGGTACTCTGAGGCAAGGGAAGCAAAAGCAAAAATAAACTATTGAGACTACATGAAAATAAAAAGTTTCTGCACAGCGAAGGAAACCATCAATAAAACTAAAAGGCAACCTATAGAAAGGGAGAAGATATTTGCAAATGACATATCTGATAAAGGGTTATTATCCAAAATATAAAAAGAACTTATAAAACTCAACACCCAAAAAAACAAATAATGCAATTAAAAAATGGGAAGAAGACATGAACAGACATTTCTCCAACAAAGACACACAGATGGCCAACAGACACATGAAAAGGTGCTCAACAACACTCATCAGGGAAATGCAAATCAAAACTACAATGAGATTATCACCACACACCTGTCAGAAGGGCTAAAATCAACAACACAAGAAACAAGTGTTGACAAGGATGTGGAGAAAGGGGACCCTCTTACACTGTTGGTGGGAATGCAAACTGGTGTAGTCACTATGGAAAAGAGTATAGAGGTTCCTCTAAGAATTACAAATAGAACTACCCTATGATCCAGCTATTGCCTTACTGGACTTTTAGCCAAAGGATACAAAAACACTAGTTCAAAGGGATACATGCACCTTGATGTTTATAGCAGTATTATCTACAATAGCCAATATATGGAAGCAGCCCAAGTGTCCACCAACTGATGAATGGATAAGGAAAATGTGTGTGAGTGTGTGTGTGTGTATACATATATACTATGTATAGTATATACATATATGTACAGTATATGTACATACTATGGAATATTACTCAGCAATAAAAAGGGGTGAAATATTGCCATTTCCAATGACATGAACTGAACTAGAGAGTATAATGCTAAGTAAAACACATCAGAGAAAGACAAATACCATATGATTTCACTCATGGTTACCAGAGGGGAGATGTGGGGGATAGATGAAATAGGTGATGGGGATTAAGGAGTATACTTCTAATGAGCACCAGGTAATTACAATAAAAACTTGAAAAAATAAAAGAGTGTATAGTATATTACCACAAAAAAATAAGGAAAAGGCAATATAACTTTTGAGGCATTTTTTTTCACAATCTTTAACATTCAAGTGTTTCATCATTGTTGTCGTTCTTCTAGCATTCTCCATTTATTTCCCAGATAAAAAAGAGAGGCAATAGCAATCAGAAATACATTTATGTTTCATGATGTTTGGCATTTAAGTCTCTTATACAATTTAGAACTGAATGGCCTACAGTTTTGATACATATGCTGGTAGATTTTTAAAAATATGTATTTTATCACAATGGTAGCATTTAGCACATGAGAAGGGATTTTTCTTAGACCTGAAGCCAGAAAATTAATCTGATGCCTATCTAAAAATAGAGACAGTTTTTCTTCTATATCTCTTTCTCTATTTTTAAAAGCCCGCTACTTATTCATTCGCCTTTCCAGACGTTAGCTGGGAAATCTAAATCTCTCTCTCTCTCTCTCTCTCTCTCTCTCTCTCTCTTTTTTTTTTGCAGCCTCACTAGAAGAGCTCATAGGTACACAAAAGTGTTGATAACACCAAAGGTGCAACTTACATCAAAATCTCACGGAATTAAAAAATTTAAGTATCTGTTGTTGCCACTTAATCTTCCATTATTCCATGCATAGAAATCACAAGGCATGTACCTGTGAGAATTTCATAATTAACAAACATCCAAAATGTAGTACTAATGGGAATGACATTTAGGCTTTGAGGCAGAGCTAAATTCAGATTTCTGAAAGGTTGGTCAGCTGCTCCATGCAGATGTTGTTTTTATCTAGTGTTATGATCATTTCATCATATAAGCAGGTTTCTTGAAGTGACAGGAAACTTGGGGTTTGAGACATTTTTAGAAGAGGTAGTTCCTATGATCCTCCTGGATGCACATATGAATTACACTCAGCTGGGTCCACTCCCATGATCTAAAACAGTGCTTTTCAAACAGGGTCATGACCCAGTCATAGGTGTTGAAACCACCATGTGAATCAAAGCCAACATTTAAAAAAAATAGAAGAGGGGTGCCTGGGTGGCTCAGTCAGTTGAGCGTCCGACTTCGGCTCAGGTCATGGTCTCACATGAGTGAGTTCGAGCCCTGCATCGGGTTCTGTGCTGACAGCTCAGAGCCTGGAGCCTGCTTCTGCTTCTGTGTCTCCCTCTCTCTCTGCCCCTAACCCAGTCACATTCTGTCTCGGTCTCTATCAAAAATAAATAAACATTAAAAAAAATTTTTTTAAATAGAAGATAATAGAAAAACATAGTATCATACCCATGTAATCTATGTCAAAAGAGGAAGCTTTGTTTCAGTGAGTCAGTGTGTGTGTGTGTGTGTGTGTGTGTGTGTATTGGGTTATGATACAAAAAGTGTTTTTTGGGGTGAGTCAGCAAATATTTCAAAAATATTTGAAAGCCACAGATATAATATGACTATATGCATGTTTCCCAGCCAATATAAATTACTAATAAGAGGAAATTAGTTCAAATCTGATGGAAACTAACATTTCAGAAAGTTTCATAGACCTTGAAATTATCCACAATCTCTAAACCAGTTATTCCACTTTCAACTATATACTTTAAGGAAATAATCCAAATTTCAGACAAAGATTTTTTTTAAATTTTTTTTTAACCTTTATTTATTTTTGAGACAGAGAGAGACAGAGCATGAACAGGGGAGGGTCAGAGAGAGGGAGATACAGAATCTGAAACAGTCTCCAGGCTCTGAGCTGTCAGCACAGAGCCCGACGCGGGGCTCGAACTCACGGACCGCGAGATCATGACCTGAGCCAAAGTCGGCCGCTTAACCGACTGAGCCACCCAGGCGCCCCAGACAAAGATTTTTACATAAGAATATTTGCCACACTGTTACTCATTGTACCGGAAACCCCAAACAGTTGAAATACTCAGTAACATAGCAACATTAAGTCCATTTTAGAACATGAAATTAATTGAGCACTGTGTCATCATTAAAAGCAATATTTTCGTAAGATTTATAACGATGAAGAAAATGATCATGACATAATATTAAATAGAAAGGATTCAAAATTGTTAACACTCTAGAATCCCAATTGCAAAAACTTGTTAGAAGAAAAATGCTAAAGGAGTGGTTTTCTGAGAGACTGAGTTACGATTTTTGATCTGTTCTTCTATATTTTTCAAGTTTTTTTACAGTTCACATGTGACATATTATCGTCTAGGGTAAAGAGTATTTCTTTAAAAAAAAAAAAAAAAAACAAGTTCCCTCTCACCAGGATAGTTTGTATTGTATTCTGATTAGCCGGGTAATAATGTGGTGATAGTCACAGTTTGCTTTTGCAAAGATGCCACCTTGATTGACTCCCCTGTTGGGCCAGAGAGAAGAAGATTTCCCTTCCTTTAAATTCATTTTCACAATGTGATGATCTTCAAGGATCTGTTTCACATTCTTCCTGGATGATTCACACCAAAGCAATAGTACCAGGGTCAGGATCTCAGGCCTCCCAAGCAGAGTGCCCCACAGGTGCTCTTTTTCTTTCCTCAAGACCAGTGTGTTAGCTTCTTACCCCTACTGTAACAAACTACCACTAACCTGGCAGCATCAAACAATACACATTTATCTTACAGTTCTGGAGGACAGGAACCCAAGATAGTTCTCCCAGGGCTAAAACTGAGGTATCACCAAGCCTAAGGTCCTTCTGAAGACTCTAGAAGAGAATCTGTTTTCTTGCCTTTTCCAGCCTCTAGAGGCCACCTACAATTATGGCCTTCCCTCCATCTTCAAAGCCAACAGCTTGGCATCTTGACCACTCTGTCTGCTTCCATTTTCACATCTCCTTCCCTGACTCTACCCTTGCTGTCCCCCTCTTAATAAGAACCCTTGAGATACACTGAGTCTACCTGGATAATCCAGGCTAACTCCCCATCTCGATATCCTTAAATTAATTAATGACATCTGCAAAGTCCCTTTCGCCATGTAAGTAACATATTCACAGGCTATGGGGATGAGGACATGGACATCTTTAGGAGGACCATTACCGCCACAACCAGGCTTCACAGAGCAGCTTGAAACTGGGAGTTCATTTCTCTTGCATTGCAGACAGCCTGGTCTGAAAACTGCACTGTGCCCAGTTAGGGGTCCCAAATGTGTATGGCCTTGTGATTTTCCACTAGAGGGCAACATCCAATAGGAACAGGGTCTTCAATAAGTCATTGGCATTGGCCAAAGGTTAACAACCAAAGAAGCGATGGTTTCTAGCTTTCCTGTTAACGATGCAAGTCCACAGCATCAAGGTGCACAGGTGTGCACAAACAGATGCTAGAGTGCATGCAGCTGCAATCACAATCCCTTTCTATCGTTACCTCTCAGGCTATTGCTGTGTAGAAGGCCAATGAACCAGAGGAAGGAGATGGAGGGGTCAAAAAACTCCTAAGTTATTCTAACTTGCTTTTGTTTTTATTTTAGAACTTTAGCTCTTTAAGTAATACCACATTGTAAAAAAAATTGGAAAATACAGTTAAGCAATGAGAAAAGTACTGTCTTTATGTCTCTTTTGGCTCTTCAAAGCTGGATACAAAACAACTAAGTGTTGGCGTTTTATTTTTTAAAGACGTTTTACGGAGTTGTAGACTTAGAGGATTAAAATCCATTTAAACAACTAAATTAAACTTCAAAGCAATAAGAACAGTTGGTTATTAGCCTAACTATCTTCACGCCTACTGTTTTTGGATTGTCTTAAACTCAATAGCACACTATTTTAAAAAAATTAACTTCACTGGGGCGCCTGTGTGGCTCAGTCGGTTGGGCGTCCAACTTCGGCTCAGGTCATGATCTCGTAGTTCGTGGGTTTGAGCCCCGCATCGGGCTCTGTGCTGACAGCTTGGAGCCTGGAACCTGCTTCAGATTCTGTGTCTCCTTCTCTCTCTGTTCCTCCCCTGCTCACGCTCTGTCTCTCTCTCTCAAAAATAAATAAAGATTTTTTTTTAATTTTAATTAACTTCACTGAAATTAATTAATTTAGAGTCATGGAATTATCCACGTCTGAGCAGACCCCTCTGTCCTGCAGCTCTTCTTTTATAGATTCGAGTTAGTGTTTTCCCTGCTTTTCATCAAAGCTTGATAAATAAAATAAAATGTCAGCATTCACCAGCCAATGAGAATTTTCTTTTAATTCCTCACTATGGAAAATAAAGAAATTTGATTCTTTCCTGTCTGTCTCTTCATTTCCTTTAAGCTTTTTCTCCTCAAGATATCATCCTGCCTAAAATATTCCAGCTTCATGCCTGCTTGCCTAATTTCTCCCCACCCTCTCAGAGCTCTGTTCAAACACTGCCTCTTCCATAAAGCCTGAGAGAACACAGAAGCCAAAGCTGATTTCCTCCTCTCAGAGTTTCTCTAGAACTGACACCCTACCCCACATCTGACACTTAATCACTAATGTGTTTACCCCGCACTTGCATGCAACCCGGCATTAGTTTCCTCATCTCTTAGGCTAAGGGGCCTCACCTTGGAGAGGTTAGATAGCTGTCCCAGAGTCTCACAGGACACTCAGCAGCAGCCTGGGCACTCCAGACAGGTCTCCTGACCCTTTCCCAGGGCTTGAGTCACTACCCTATGCCACCTCTTGGGCCCACTAATTTGCCAAAAACAGGTGTTTACATTTGATGATGGGATTAAGCTTTCAAATATTTGTATCTTGTCCCTAGACACATTAGGAACTGCTTGAAGGTGGAGATCACATTCATTCATGCCAAGTACAGTGAACATAGATGGAGGTCCCACTCTTTGCCAGGCACTGTGCCAAGTGCTAGAAATGTAAGGATAAAGTAAGATAATCCTTACCTGTAAAGTTGTTAGAGTCTGGTGCAGAACAAAGAAGGACACTGGGTGTGAAAAGCGTCCTGATATAGGAAAACACAGTGGGTGGCACAGACAGCCTAGAGATGGGGAAAATCTTTCCAAAGGAAAGGTCCTCAAACTGCAGAAAAGGCAGGAAAGTAGAAACGAGGGGGATTTGCATTTATTCAGCGCGCACGCTGTGCTCAATATGGACCAGGTGCCATTCATATATCACCTGATTTAATCCTTACAGCAAGCCTGGGAAATAGGTGGGGAGGGCAGAGGAAACCAGACAGGTACCACTGCATTTCACCATCCATGACTAGTAACAGCAAAGTCCAATGTAGCACTTCTTATATGCCAGCACTATTCCAAATACTTCACGTGCATTACCCCTTTGATCATTACAACAACCCTGCAAGGTAAATATTGTGGCTACCCTGATTTTACAAATCAGGAGAACAGGTACAGTTCCCACAGTCACTCAGCAACTAAGTGGGTGGGCTGGATTTAAACCAGGAGGTCTTGCTCCAGAGTCTGTGCTCAGAAACCACCACACTAAGTGACCTCTACCAGACTATTTTATCACCCCTTCAATATTTTATTAGTAAAAGTAATTATTCTTACTGAAGAAGTCAACAACTCGAAATATATAAAATGTCATTTTCCACACTTCTCGTTATTCCATTTCCAGTATTATTGGTGAGTTTTGAAGCTAAATCTTATTAACTCCATTTTACAGATGAGAAAAGTGAGTCTCAGGCATGTTAAGTGATTTTCCTGTTGTCACACAGTTAGTAGGTGGAAAACTGGGATTCAGATCCAAATCCATCTAGCTCTAGCAACTGTGAGGGATCTACCAAGCAAACTAGGGGGTCTGGAGCAGAGCCCCCAGGCAACAACTAGCATGTGCTCCATCGGCAAAATCAGAAGGGCTGCACATGCCATGCTGATGTAACTGGGCCCTTCTCATTGGTGATGCACAAGGTGGGGGACGTGAGCCTACTGGACTTTTTAGGAAGGTCTTTCTGGTGACAGTGTGGACGGTAGATCAGAAACCACAACTTGGAATGAGGTAGTGGAAAGGATTGACAAATATTCATGATACTAGTGGACAGAGTGATAGACTTGATGACAGATCTGTCGTGGGGATTGAGGGAATAGGACATGTCTGTCATGCGTCCCTGGCTTCTGGCCTGGGTGACTGGAGGGTGGGCACTGGTACCATCCCCAGAGGTAGGCAGGAAACTTTTTCCCCATGAGGAATTTGCTTGTTGCCGGAAGCTGATGCGTGGTCAAATTCCAACATCTGTTCTAGGTAGAAAAAAAATTGTCTTTGTTATCCTGGTTGTGGAGCTGCCAGGAAATTTACTTTCCTCAAAGTAACATCTCATTAAAAGTTCTAAAAGATTGCTTCAGATGGTTCGGGCATTCTGAAGTTACTTTCCTGGTGCCTTCCTTCTCTAGCCACTCAGGGAAAAGTCTGCCACTCCTGTAATTTTCCACCTGTTGAGTTTTCCTTTCCTGCCAATTTCTCTACCTCTGAGCAACGAACTTAATTCTGGGATATGGTTTACCAGCTGCACACAGTAACAACCCATCTCTCTGTCCAGCGGCACCAACCTCAATGGCTAGACTGTAAGGTGAGTGAGTAGTGAAGAAAAGAGTGGCCACAGAGCCCATGCTGAATGAAAGCTATGTTGTAAAGTTTGTCAATCAGCTTATAAAGACCACTGTGTGAAAAACCTGAGTGGTCTTGCCCTAGGGAGGCCTAGACCAGGGCAAACAGGAGTAAGAGGTCTTTGCCTCAGAGTCCAAAGTCCTGACCAAACCACAGGACATACTGACTCAAGGAGGGCCACTAAAGTACTAATCCTTCAGAACTCTCTAGAACTCAGAGTCAGCAAGCAGATCTACTACAATATCTACTCTGGGGTTTCCAGACTTTTTTTTCCCCCTGTTTTTGTAGGCTTAAACAACTCAGGTCTACCCTGCTAAGTCTGACCCTGACAGTTTTCTGGACTCCATGAGAACACTGATATCACTTATGGCAACCATTGATCAGCTGAAAGATCTGAAAATCCAACAAACGATATACAAAGTGATCTACAAAAGGAAAATAACTGGGGGTATTCAGTATAGGAGTCTGCACCCTAAGAAAATCACTGTAGTGCAAAACTATATTATATTAAGGGTAATGCTATAGTCATTTATGTACAATATCATCATTTTCCCTGGTGGTAAAGCAAAATATGTATTTAAAAAAATCCCTTCAGATGGCTAGAAATTTAAATTTGTGTGCACAAAGGATACATTTCAGGTCCTTGGAAAACTTACTCCTCATGGCTGTGAATAGATAATGGGAACTTGTCTGACTCATTATCTTCCCCACCCCACCCCTGCCCCCCCACCCCCGCCCCAGTTTGGATGGCCCAGGGAGAGACCACTCATCTGAAACTACAGGGAAATGTCCTTAGGGTGGACCAAGGTCAGCTGGCTTCGGCCCCACCTCAATGGCCTGTAGAGGAGGGGTGGGAGTTCTGGAGCAAAGCGTGGCAGGCAGAACCTTCCACAGTGGGTTACTTGAGAAAACTGAAGTTCAGGATCTGAATCACAACCTGACCCCACCAGGGCAGCCAAAAGAACATCTCTGCCATCCCCTCCCTTAGGCTACCCCTGTTTCCTGTGATTTCCTTTCCCTCCAAGTCTCATTTAACCCATTTCCCTCGGACAAATATAACCCAGTGGATGGTTTCTCAGACCTTCTCTTGACAGGCAAATCTTTGGCAAACCGCACTGAAAGTTCCAGACTCCGATGCCTCACTGGCCAGGTATGTAAGGGAAACGTGTGAAGCAGTCAGCTATAAACTGGAAGTGGTGGAAAACGTGGCAAGATCAAGAATACGTTTCTGCAAGCCTAATCATTCCAGTTCAATTTTTTTCTTTGAATCACCATGCTGGTCAAACAAAATACAGTCAATGCTCATTACTTGGGGATTCTGAATTTGCAAATTTGCCTACTCACCAAAATATATTTATAACCCTAGAATCAATACTTGTAGCATTTTTATAGTCATTTGTGGGCATGCACAGCTCCTGGGGCGCATGTTACCAGCTGACGCTGAACAGGCCAATGCTCTGTGCCTTCTTGTCTCAGCTCTCATACTGTTAACAAGTGTTCATCTCCCTGGTCAATTTAGTGCCACAGTTTTCTCATTTTTATGGTTTTTTTTGTTGGTGTTTTGCTGCTTAAAATGGCCCCCAGTGTAGTGCCGAAAAGCTGTCTACCGTTCCTAAGTGCAAAAATGCTGTGATGCGTGTTATGGAGGAAACACATGTGTTAGATAAGCTTCGTTCAGGCATAAGTTACAGTGTTGCTGGCTTTGAGTTCAAGGCTAATGAATCGACAATATATATTAAATAAAGGGTCTTTAAACAGAAACACACATTAAACAAGGTTATGTATTGACTAGTTGATGAAAATGCTGTGATCAGAGGCTCGCAGGAACCAAAACCTGTATTTCCCCTGAGAGCACTGGTTCAGTTCCTGCTACAACTTTATAGAATGTAACCGCCAATAATAACGAGTATCATCTGTATGCAAGAGCTGTTCACTCAGCTGTCAGTTTGGGAGCTCCTATTCCACGACCTTATCCTGGTGCTCAACATTCTCAGAGTTCTCAGTCATGGGACTTCTAGAGTATGGTAGGTTATCACCTGGGACTCATAATCAAGTCCTGGAGTTTGTATATGATTTTTTAATTATTAAGCAAAACTTGAGGTTCTTTCTCTAATAATATCACTTAACATACTGGAATGCTTTCTAGAATGGGAAGACATACCAGTCAGAGCCCCCACCTCCTAATATACTGTGGAGACAGCTCTCAGATCTCTTGCCAGGGGTTTCCCATTGACCAAACCCAACTGGAAACAAGCTGACAAAGGAACCTGGGGTTGACCTCTAAAGCAAAAAGAAGGACAAAGAATGGGTCTGGGAGAGGGGTAAGTGGAGAATTAAACTAGCACAGGGAGCCAGATATTAATCAGGCAATCCTATTACTAATGTATAGATACATACTAAGTGCTCTGAACAAAAAGAACTTGGTGTTCTGACAGCTTAGGAGGCAGGAGCATGACCCAGACAGGGAGTGAGGGGAGACTTCCCAAAATAAAGCTTAGTAGCATTTGAGCTGAGATCTGAAAGATGAGTAAGGAACAAGCATCTTAGTACAAGGAACAGCATGTGCAAATGCCCTTAGAAGACAGGGAGCAGGGTGCTCACAGGGAGCTGTTGGTAAGATGTAAAATCAATAGATTTCTGAGGGGTAATTTGGCAATTGCTATAAATTTTTTAATGTGCATACTCTTCAACCCAGCAAATCTCATTTAGGTTTCTATCAGAGAAGAACCAGTTGCACATAGGCACAGAATAGCATTTAATTTGATGTTGAGGACCACAGGCTTTATCATAACAAAACTCTGGAAACAGCTTAAGTGCCCATGAGTAAGGAAATGGTGAAATAAACTATAGAACTTCCATCTTATGAAACACCAAACAACAATTAAGAGAAGTGAAGTAGAATACGATATGATAGTTTGGAAATATCTAGAAGACTTAATGACTAAGAAAAAAACCACAAAATTTGAAAACAATATAAATAGCATAATCACATTTATGTAAAAATAAATCTATATTTATAATACATATACAAATATAATCACAATGGGAAAGTCTGAATGGATATATACCATACCAACAAGGGGATTATCTCTGGAGTGGGGGCAAGAAAGAACAATTTTTTGTTTTTCTTTTTAAAGTTTATTTTTATTTGGGGGCTGGGGAAGCACACGGGGAAGGGCAAAGAGAGAGGGGGAGAGAGAGAGAATCTTAAACAAGCTCCACACTGTCAGCTCGGTGCCTAAACTGTCAGCCCGGAGCCCAACACAGGATTCCATCTCATGAACTGCAAGATCATGACCTGAGCTGAAATCAAGAGTCAGACACAATTGACTGAGCCACCCAGGTGCCCCCGAATCCAGTGAGCTTCTTATAAATTCTGATGCTCAGGCCCATATCCAGAGATTCTGAGTTAACTGGTCAGGGTTGGGGCTGAGCATGGGGATTTCTTTTTTTTTTCTTTTTTTTTAAATATGAAATTTATTGTCAAATTGGTTTCCATACAATACCCAGAGAGCATGAGGATTTCTTAAAGCTCCTCAAGTGATTCCAATATGCAGCCAAGGCTGAGAAAACCTGCTCTATGACATCTTTATCCTATGGGTTCTTAGAATCAAAATCTGTCTGAGGGGTTTAGTCACCTTGGAATTAGCACTCTCTTGCACCACTTAGTGGCTGAAAAGGGTATTGCTAAAGCTGACATCACCCAACACTATGAGTTACTATTGAAGCCAGAAGGCACACACCTTGGCAGTGGAGTTGAGAATCTACCACTGACCTCCATAAGATTGCAAAAGATGCACAGGCAAGAAATAACTTTGAAGACAAATATAATGACAGATGCCTTTACTCATGTAGTTATTTACTGAGCACTTACTATGTTCTAGGTCCTTTAGAACAGAACACAGATTCTATGCTCAATGAGAGGTGAGAGTATCAACAGATATTTCTTAGAGCAAAGGAAGCTTCAGGTGTGTTTGAGACTGTGTTTACAGGGTGGACAAGATATTTATTTCAGCTCTGATCCTTTGTTGCTTTCTTATTGCTGGCACTTCATATTAATGGGCATAAAGCAAGAACTTAAGGTTTTTAGCTCCAATGATTTTAATTTTATATGCAAGCAGTTAAATGTCCATTTGAGGTTTAGTCAAAGTAGGCTGAGTCTGTTGGAAATTCAAAAGTGAAACTAACATCTGTATGCTCTCTATTCTAAGAAATCTGAAGATGGGGAAGGTGGGTCACCCATGGGTGACCACTGTCCCTGTTTGCCTGGTGCTATGGATTGAATGTTTGTGTACCCCAAAAGGCATATGTCAAAGCCCTAACCCTCTGAGAGGGAATTAGGTTTAGAGGAGGTCATGAGGTGTGGTCTTTGCGAAGGGACTAGTGCCCTTATAAGAGATCAGGCATCTTGAACTCTCTCATGTGCTCCACCAAGAGAGGACTCAACAAGAAGGCAGGTGGTCTATAAGCCGAGAAGAGGGTGCTCACTGGAACCGAACCCTCCTGGCAACTTGATCTTTGACTCCCCAGCCTCTAGAACTGTCAGAAACAAGTGTCTATGGTTTAAGCCACTCAGTCTATGGTATTTTGCTACAGCAGCTGAGCTGCCTAAGACAGACACCCAGGATGCAAGACTTTCACTTTTAAAACACAGACAGTCCTGGCCAACCATTCCAGATTGCTTGACACTGAGAAGTTCCCTGGGACTTGCATGTTCAGTGCTAACACCAGGAAATTCCAAGCAACCCAGTACAAGTTGGTCACCCCAGTCACTATATACAACACTCCCCTTTCCACATGAAGTTTTTCTCCCTTTATTGGACACGGGCAGAATTGTTGGCAACTGTGCACCAGAAGTTATCCCAGATTCCATCACCCCCATGATCTGGCCCCTGGGTGGAGGAATTTACAAATAAAAACTAACTTCCTTGGACCCTGGACATACTGCTTTCAGAAAACTAAAGTGGAAGGCTCCTTCATGAGTAAAACCTCCGTTAATTTCAGGACTAGTCTGACTGAGAAAGCATTGTATTTATTTTCTATTAATAAATCTGGGCTTTTCTCAGGGTACCAAGGTAAGCTTGATTAAAATTCCCTTTGAAATGATCCTGGAGTGGTAGCGTCCTTGCCTGTTATTCAAAGTCAAGTGCGGCTCCTTGTCAAATGGTTGCCAGGAGATAGCATAAGAGCCAACTCCCCACTTCCTCTGTCATGGCAACGCGCCCTTATTTCCTAATCCAGCTTCTTTCTGCTTGAGTCTAGATCTCTGAGAGTAGTATGCTACCCTTGATTATTTAGTTAGCCCTGCAGACAGAAACCAACACTTCTAACCTCCCTTCTTCACAGAGACCTCTTCATGTGGTAGCAGCCTACTACTGACTTTTCTTTTGTGATCATGTGCTGTAGCTGCCATCATTCTTTCTTATCCTCTCGCAAAGCCTCAGTGACACACATCTGGAAGCAGAAATACACTTTGAACCCTTAAAAATAACAATAGTTCACTTAAATGGTGACTTCACAAATAGGAGGCAAGGTCTTTGTAATATTTTCTTAGGAACCGAAAGTGTGTTGAACATGGAGTTGATGGAAATGGGGCTCACTAAGTGTCTCAGTTTACCCATCTGTAAAATAGGGATATTCCCTTGTAGGTTACTGTGAGGATGAAATGAGAGAGTGTATTTAAAACTCCTAGAACAGTGCCTGGCACACATTAAATGCTCAGTAAATGTTAGCTATTATATCATTATAAGATTTGTTCCCATCCGTTTTTACCAGGAGTTTTAACCAAATCTACAGATAAAAAGAACTAAATGTGAATTGTTAGGACTGTTTTGTTTGTAAGAAATTACTCAAGTTAGCCTATGTGAAAAAGACACTGTACTGGCTCCAGCTGCATTCATTCATTTATTCCCCTTTTACTCTCTACTTGGTGTGAGGGATACAGTGATCAAAGACACCACTTCCTGTGCCTGAAAAGTTCTTAGATCACTGGAGAGAGACAAAGAAAGAACCCAGACATTGACAAGACAACACAATAAGGGCTATAATATATAATTTTTGCATAGGGTGATATGGGACACAGAAAATGTTGTGCGGGGGCTGTGAGAGGCTGCCAGTATTTTACCTGTATCTGCCCCCACCCCCCAGACTCTAAGTCCTTTGAGGGCAGGGATTTATGTGTTTTCATCTTAAATTTCCTCAGGTACAAGGGAGGATGGGGCAAGAGTAATTCTGAGGCAAATCCAGGTTTAGTGGGGCCCAAAACTTACATCATTTGGAGGCTCTCTTTAAGAAAATACAGAATTACAAATACATAATTAGATATAAGGATGAATATGTATTTAGAATGAGAAAAGAAATCAGAATAAACTACTTTCCCTTTAATATGAAGTCCCTTTAAACAACTCATCAAAAATGCTTATAGAGCATTCCGTTTGCTAGCTGGTTTTGCTTCCCCACACAGTGTACTCTACACCTTTCAGCAGCAATCAGCCCCCAGGGGCCGATGTGAATGAGGGGCCTTCAGGCTTCAGTTTCAAGAGGTTCAGGATAAATTCACTTCTGATGGAGTATTCCCTCCTCTCCCTGCTTCTCCACTGAAGATCATAGCTCCACACAGCTCTCTCTCTGCCTCTGGGTTCTGGTAACTACTCCCTCCTCTATCCCTTCAGGCTTAAAATAAGTAGCTATACCCACTGTTTCCAACTTTGGAGTATTGCACTATCCAAGTAGCTTCCCTACTCCCTGTTCCCTACTTTGTAAATAGTTCCTTCATTAAAGACTCTCAAATTTTCTAATTTGAAATGCTATCCATTTCTGCCAGGACCCTTGTTTGATATAGAAGATAAAATGTGTTCATTTTTTTGGCCCATGAGTAAGTGGTGTCTAAGTATTATTACATTATATGCACCCCATATTTTGTGTTATGCACCCCATATTCTACATGACTGTCATTATTATGAGTATATACACCATTGCCCCAAAGTCAAATAGGGATTTGGTGGCAACCGACATCACCTATAGTTCAGGGGCCTGGGCTGCTTAGGGAGCAAATGTGTGAGATCTTTGCTTCAAGCAAACACAGTTCATCAACAAGTTTCAGCAGGATGCCCCACAGACCACATCACCCCCAGCAACTAGCACTTTTTCAATGTGCCAAAAGAGGTAGCAAGTAGAATGAATACTAGAGTCATCCTGGAGCTCCAAACTTTAGCCAATAAGCAGGATTTTAGCATACCAAAGAAACCAAGTTTCTCTCTCTCTCTCCCTCTCTCTCTCTCCTTTTTTTTTCTTTAAGAAACCAAGTTTCAATAGCAAGTGATACATATCAACTTGAAGTGCCTTAAGACAAAAAGAAATGTATTGACTCATGTCACAGAAAGAGTCCAGGGATAGATTTTTCTTCAAATGCAGTGGGATTCAGATGCACAAAGTGTCATCAGAAATCTCAGTCCCTCCCTTCTTCTCTCCATCTCTCCTTCTCTTCCTCTCTCTCCCTCTCCTCTCCCTGTCTCCCTTTCTCCCTCCCCATTGCTCACCCCACTCGCTGCTTTTCTCTCTTTCTTTCTCAGCTCTGCTTTCCTCAGAGTTGGTTTTCTTCTGGGTCAGGTTTTTCCCAAGTGGTGGCAAAATGAATATAAATACCTCTAATATTACATTCGACCAAATAGTCACCATCCTTCTCCATAGCAACGAAGACCTGAGACTGAATCTGATTGGCCAGATTTGGGTCACATGTTCATATCTCTACCAATCATCTTGACCACTATCCAGGCTGGAACCAAGGGCCGTAGTTGGTCCCACTGAAACCAAAAGAACAGAATTGATGCTGTTAGGTAGAAGAAAAAATCCTAAATAGGAAAACACCACAAATGTCCATCACACCAATCAGGAAAGGATCCTTCGATCCTTGGATCCTTGGATCACTGTCTTTCGTTTGAGGGCAGGGCTGTCCCATTGGTCAGATGACCACTGACAGTGCCAAATCAAAGTTGAGAAGGAGTAAGTTTATAGTGGGAAGCTGCACACCAATATCAATGATGGCCAGAATTTGGAATTTCAGTCTGTCAAAAGTATGTAAAGACCTTGATACTCATTTGAACCCTTTAGGCACCAATTGAATTCCATTTGCTACTGAAGCTAAATATCCATTAATCTCACTGCTTCCTTTTCTATAGAAATACAACCACTATACTTCAATCGGGACAGACCCCACTGAGAGCTTGAGGTCTCATTGGGTGATCTGGAGTTGGAGCCTGGGCATGGAAAGCAGAAGATCTGGCCTTAATATTTCCAATCTGGTTTTTCCCAAAAGGGTAATAAAATCAAGGGATGTTCAGAACAAGAGTATTTAGACAATTACTTGCCTGCTGGTTTCTGGTTAAATTAATTATCTGCTTAGTTACCAGTGCCGTTAACTACATGTTATTTACATGTATTTATCTCTGAAATCCTGGCCACCAGTAAGGAAAATGACCTTTTCTACAAGCACTCTTCACTGCTTTAAGTCTGCTCTGACTTTTTGGATAAGGGTTATATCATCTGCAGTGGTTCTCAAAAATTTTGGTCTTAGCACCTCTTTTTTTTTTTAATATATGAAATTTATTGTCAAATTGGTTTCCATACAACACCCAGTGCTCATCCCAAAAGGTGCCCTCCTCAATACCCATCACCCACCCTCCCCGCCCTCCCACCCCCCATCAACCCTGTTTGTTCTCAGTTTTTAACAGTCTCTTATGCTTTGGCTCTCTCCCACTCTAACCTCTTTTTTTTTTTTTTCCTTCCCCTCCCCCATGGGTTTCTGTTAAGTTTCTCAGGATCCACATAAGAGTGAAACCATATGGTATCTGTCTTCCTCTGTATGGCTTATTTCACTTAGAATCACACTCTCCAGTTCCATCCACGTTGCTACAAAAGGCCATATTTCATTCTTTCTCATTGCCACGTAGTATCCCATTGTGTATATAAACCACAATTTCTTTATCCATTCATCAGTTGATGGACATTTAGGCTCTTTCCATAATTTGGCTATTGTTGAGAGTGCTGCTATAAACATTGGGGTACAAGTGCCCCTATGCATCAGTACTCCTATATCCCTTGGATAAATTCCTATCAGTTAGCACCTCTTTTCATACTTAAAAATTGTTAAGGGCCCCAAAGTACTTTTGTTTATGTGCATTATATCTATGAATATTTACTATATTAGAAACTGAAACTAAGATTTTTAAATTTTAATCCCAGGATAATTAACATACAGTGTTATATTATTCAGGTATAGAAACTAAGATGTTTTAAAAATATTTAATATTTTATTAATTTAACTCTTATATATATGCTATTAATATATTAATTTAAATACTTAAGTCACATTTTATTTCTATGTTATGTTAACATAACATTTTATGAAAAATAGCCATTATAAAGTGGTAGGGAAAGAAGTATGGCAGTGTCTTTTCATTTTTCAAATCTCCTTAATATGTGGCAGAGTGAAACACTCCTGGATTCTTATATCTGTTTACACACTCAGTTTGTTATGATATGTAGTTTTGGTTGAAGGATATGAAGATTATCAGGGCACATATAGTGGGAAAAGAGAAGACTATTGCAATAGCTTTTTCAGATAATTTTGGATATTCTTCAATAGTAGACTGAAA